>NC_090444.1:431934335-432237365 GCF_031143425.1 Pleurodeles waltl
AAGCTTATACTGTCTTCCCCATACCCATTTAATTACAACAAATTTCTTGCTGTGAAACTTCAAAGCGAAACAACAGCAGTTCAGAAGTCATTGGAGCTTCAGCTTCAGTTTGGTAAGTAGAAAGGTAGGGTTGTCTTCCAGCTGGACCGCTATACATGCAAACGTTTATTAATAAGTTCAATGGAAACATTCTGTAGGCTAGCATTTGAGTGCTCAGTAACATTTAAACATATTTTATACAGGAGGCTTGAGCTCTCACTATAGGTTTCAGATTTAAATATTTGATCATGTACAAGGGCAATGGTTGTGTTATATTTACAGCAAAGTATTGGGTCACTACCTGTTATTGGTCAGCATCTGTAGTTCAGATAAAGTACAATGGGTGTGATTCTTGTAAATTAACTTTTACACACATGAAGCAAACATTTCCTGGCACAACAGTTCCTCAAGCCTTTGTGTTTATTTAGCAATGATGTAGTTTTCAGACACACAATGCTGTACTCTCTACTCTTTTGTTTTGGTTAGTAACATACAGGGATTGGATTGATCTGTCTGTACAGTCTACAGTACCCTACTTTAAATTGTGCTCTCACACTACTTTAGCATATCCATGTAGGGTCGCTCTGACATCGACTGGTGACTTACAGACTGATAGAACACACATGCCTGGAATGAACTGCATGGAGGGAGCGAACTAAAGGAGCGGCCTCTTGAAACACCCAATCAACTCGATCTCGGAGAGTTTAACGAACATCATCGGGGTTTTCTAAAAACTAAATTTCCCAGTGTTTAATCCCAGAAATACATTATTTCTCGAGCAGAGCAAAAATTGCTGAACTCATTTTTACTTGATTAAGGTGAAGTGGCACGGGGCGTGGCCAACATGGTGACCGGAGCGGCAGGATAATTCTGCAGCTCCGTGCCTGGCCCACAATATCATCCTGTGTGCGGCGCCCATCGCCCTCCCGGAGGACGGTGCCGCCCGCCTAACATCTCTGCATCATCGCCTGATGCAGCGACCCTCTTGGTGACGCCGGGGTCACATCGAAACCTGTGGAGGAGCTGGCGGCCTTCCAAGTCGACGCCCGCGGCCGCGGCCGGTGAGCTCACTACCCGAGGCCGTGCGCTGGCGCCGCCCCCAGACTTCTAGCTCCCGGCGCAGCTCTGGGGGGACCTGCGGGGACCCGGGTGCTGCCGGAGGGCCGCGGGGCCCGTGCCCTGGGGATTGCGCCGCATCGGAGCGCCAGCGCGAGGCCCCTCACCTGGGACGGGGTTGCTGTTGCGGCGCGTGAGCACTCAGAGCGCCCGGCGCCGCGCGACCAACAGTGCAACGGCGGCGCTGGGACTCCTCAACCTGCGGTGCTCCCTCCCCAGCAGGGACATACTCCTCGACGATCTTACCGGACCGCAAAAGTAACTGTAACTGTGGCCCCCCATGGCGCTGGAACACGACTTTTGTCACGAGCACGGCCTGATGGATCAGAGGCCCTTAAAGGCACACTCACCTTAAAGAAGTAGACGCCCTGGGTGCTGTGGTGTCGAGGGGGCGCCCAGGCCTGTTGGTTAGACGGGGGGCTGTACCCCATTCGGCGACACGGATCGGGTCGCGGCGTGTGGGGGGCTCGATCTTCCCCCCTTTTAGGCCTGGTCATGCGAAGTGGGCAACGGTGAAGTGGGAAGGCTGAAAACTCCACCCATGACTTTCCTGCATGGGCAGATGCACAGCGTTGCCCCCTGGCCCTCGCCGACGCTTTCAACCTCGGCCGGCGCCAGCGCCGTGGTCCCACGGCGCTCACTGAAAATCTCAACGGGCGCGCCAACTGCCTTACCCGCACGCTGCAAGCTTCACACCCTGTTCGCATCGGCATTCTGGCAGGTCGGAGACAGGACGGTGGTTCTTGGCGGAACGAGTGCCCCATCCGGGCTGCACTGAGCGGCCAGAAGCGGACCATCACCGGACATCTGTTGACAATATTGGCACTGACACTGCGTTTGACCTGGAATCCTCGGGAGCACTGGGTATTGAGCTGCCCCCTCTGGCGAGGAGTACCACACATGGCATCTGGCCCATCCGGGATCTGTGGACTATCGAGAGCGGTGTGAGCCACCTGGCGTGGATCAGTTAGATACCAACTGGGGCCAAAACAACAAGACGGAGTGGGTAAACGGTGAATCTAAACCGACGCCAATATCAGAAAAGGACACGCAACCCCCTCCTGACTCACAGTCTAAGCGAACTAAGGGACGAGTTGAAGGAAGGTCGAAGTCGTGGGCGATCGCTCCCGGCAAACAACTGACCGGTAAAGTTGGCGTAACACACTATTGTAGAATAGCGCGGAAATCATGGTCAAACCAAAACACCCCAAGACGGGGTCCACTGGAGAAGGTGATCCTCCCCAACCGTCCTGCCATGGGGACTCGCAATCGCTTACACAGCTACAGTTGAATGAAACATTACGCATGCACTCCCTTCAATTTGATAAAATTATGCAAGCAATAATGGACACTAAATCCTCGTTAGAGGGGAATATAGACGCTGCAGTACAGGAAGTCTCATTGCTGCGAGCTGACCACCGCAAATTAACTGGTAGGGTACACAACACTGAAACGTCACTGAAAACTATTCAGCCCGTAGTGGAAGAAATGAGAACTAGAATGCAAAAAATGGAACTAGACATAACTCAACTACAACGTAGGGCTGAGGAAGCTGAGGGTCGTTCCAGACGGAATAATATCAGATTCCTCGGAATCCCTGAGAGAATCGAACTTCCTAAGGCAGAGGTGTTCTTAGAGGCCTGGTTGAGGAACACACTTAAAGAGCAGTACCCCACCACAACATCGGTGATTGAAAGAGCACACAGAATCCCGGGCAGGCCACCTAGGCCGGGCGCACCGCCCAACCACTAATAGCTCGTTTCTTGAATTATAGGGATAGAGACTTGGTCCTTCAACACTTCAGAACGGCTGACCAGATCATGATGGAGAACAGCAGGGTAACAGCCTACCCTGATTACACAATGGAGGTACAAAGTAGGAGAATCGGGTACAGCAAGATCAAGCAGCTGTTACGAGAGAAAGGCATCACTTACTCCCTCATGTTTCCAGCACGACTGCACATCGTTATGGACGAGAAAACCTTAATGTTCCCCACTCCTGAAGATGCATGGACCTGGATACATGCTAAGGGATTGGCCGACCCAGCCGGGGATGACGCGGTTTCCGGTGAGTGGTCCATAGCTAACTCCAGAAAAAAGAAAAAAAGCACCAAAACATCTGCCCGCCCCACAAAAGCGCAAATGGCATTGGACCGTGCGCAAATATTAAAAGACACAAATTCATTCGCCCGTGGGATGCTGGACTCAAGGAGTGAAACGGACACCAATGACACTGCCTCACATGGGGGAGATACAAGCCCATCCCCCTCCCCGTTGCGGGTGGGCCCGGACCTCACGCCGCGATTGGCAGATGAACTTTAAAGGGGTGGAGTTGCCATTCGTGGCCCCTCGCCGTCGGCGTCAGCAACTAAGGTGCTGCATGACACCAACATCGGGACCCTCGCCCCGAGATCCACAGCGAATAGCAGCTATTAATATGAGTAACTACAACTGAATCCTCGTAAACTGTACAAAGGCGAATGGGTCTGCAGAAGAGTGAAATATCCTGCAGGTGGGCCACCCAAGGGCTAGACATCAAGTGATCCACGACCCCCCACACCTGAACGGTATCCGAATGAAACTGTCTTCTTTGGAAGCCATCTTAGGCACCGGTTGTGCCACTTTATTTAACGGACGTACACAGTCCGTAATATCCTTTTGGTTGTTATATCTATCTCTTTCTTTTCTATCTTTAGCCCACTATGGGCTTACTCCTCTCTCACTGATGCTGGGGGGCTGGGGTGGGGGGGCTGGGGGTCAGGGGGGTGCCTGGGGCGGGGCCGGGGAAGTGGGAAGGGGTGGGCGTGATGGGTACAGATCAGATAGCTCCCTGCGCCTAACCATAACACAATGAATAAGACACCTAGTTATAACCTCATAACTTGGAATGTGAAGGGCATGGCCGGGACTAGCAAACGTCATAGAATACATGCGTACCTAAAACGCCACCACATACATATAGCAATACTACAGGAAACACACATTACACCCACTGAGGCTGCTCGGCTAGAAAAGTGCTGGTTGGGCTCAATATATAGCGCTGGCGATTCCTCCTTCGCCAGAGGGGTGCTGGTTTGGATAGCGCCAGGTGTCCCTTATACAGTACAACACTGCACAAAAGATAAGGAGGGCAGGTTTATACAACTAAGGGGCTTACTGGATGGGGAGAAACTTGTGATAAAAGGACTATATGTACCGAACATCAAGCAAGGTGAATTCTTACAAACCAAGACCTCTCAATTAACCAATGATCTAACGTCATCATGCATATGGTGGGGGGGGGACATGAACTGTGTCCCACATATAGATAAGGATAGATCACATCCCCGCTAGTGGCCGCTCCAATAATGAAAAACTCCCAAATGCTGGGCGCATGGATGGAAGAACGTCGACTGATCGACATATGGAGACACATGCATCCACACGAAAATGTGTACTCCTATTATTCCCCAGTACACTTATTACATACCCGTATAGACCTCATCCTCACCTCACAGAATATAACGCATAAAATAACAAGAGCGGAGTACTCCGCTAGGGTAATCTCAGACCACTGCCCACTCATAGTACAAATAATTTGGGGAAGGCCCTGCTCATGCATTCCCACCTGGCGACTGCAAACGCAATTATTACAAGACCCCCCTTTTAGGAAGGACATTGCTACACACATCTCAGCATATTTCACATCGAATGAAGGGACGGCCACCTCAAGAGCCATCGAATGGGATGCACATAAGACAGTCATAAGAGGGGTATGCATATCAACCACAGTGGGAGTCCGGCAAACGCTAATGCGTGAACTCCGAGCATTGGAACAAGAAATTCAAATAGCTGAGGGCGAGTTTACTAAAGATGCCACAACAGTGACTAAGCTCACTAACTTGCGCACTAAATGGTCCAAGACAGACAGTCGCCTCGGACACTTCGACTATCGACATTACATGTCCCGCACGCATGCGGAGGGCGACAGATCCGGTAAACTATTAGCGTGGCTCATAAAGAGTGAACACCGGAACGCCCCTATAGGCGCTATCCGCCTGGAGACAGGTCGTATAGTCAATACTCAGGTTGAGATAAAAAATGCCTTCAAAGAGTATTATAGCTTGTTGTACCAGGCACGGCCTCCACCCACAAAGACCCATTTAGAAGAATTATTCAGCGATATAACTCTAAGCAGCCTAACAGCTGCTCAAACTATAGAACTGGACAGCCCGATTGAGATAGCTGAAATCCAACGTGCGCTGCTACAGTTGACACATGGCAAAGCACCCGGCAGCGATGGCATTCCCATAGAATACTACAGCACGTTCCAATCTCAGATTCTAGTCCCATATCTAGCAATGCTAAAGGAAGCGCTGGAACGGGGCCAGCTCCCTGAAACATGCCGTGAGGCTTTGATAGCAGTTTTACCAAAGGCAGGCGTGATCCCTTAGATGTTCGCTCATACAGGCCATTATCACTACTAAACACCGATTGCAAATTACTCGGAAAAATACTAGCTAACCGCCTGCTTCCCTATGTGTCAGAGCTGGTACACCAGGATCAGGCAGGCTTCATTCCCGGCCGCAACACATTCAGCAATATCAGGAATTTACTGCGTCTAATGAGAAACTCCCCAGTAGAGGGCAGACACCAGGTGGCAGTATCATTGGACATAGAAAAAGCATTTGATACGCTGGGTTGGCCTTTCTTAACAGAAACACTCATGCGGATGGGGTTCGGGCAAGTGTACATTGGTTGGGTGAAAACATTATACACTGACCCAACGGCTAGGGTTAAGACGGGTGATACGGTCTCCGAAAAATTCAACATTGGTAGGGTCACCAGACAGGGATGCCCGCTTTCACCACTATTATTTGCATTAGCCATTGAGCCTCTGGCCGCCCGCCTTCGCATAATGGCCCCCACGTGGGGTGTCTTGGATGGCCAGAAGCACCAGATAGTATCCTTATATGCGGATGATGCGCTGATCTTCCTACGAGATCACATGAGAGCCCTGCCGGGTCTGCTGGAGCTCCTGGGAAAATGTAGCTTGGTTGCCGGATTAACAGTGAATTGGACAAAATCCTGCATATTCCCTATGCGCCCGGTCCCTGAGGCACTGAGAACACCGACGGGTCCGGGAGGCTTGAAATGGTGCTATACAACATTTAAATATTTAGGGGTAAACATATACCATGACAGTCTAGATCTCAGGGATGGTAACCTCGGCCAAGTGGTCAGATCAACGAGGGGCTCCCTGCCCTTCTGGTGCTCACTCCCACTGTCTCCTATGGGCAGAGTAGCTATCGCAAAGATGATAGTGTTACCCCGACTACTCTATTATTTTATGGCGCTACCCTTAATACTTCCGTGCTCCTTCTTTAAACTACTGAATACCTTACTAACGGACTTAATATGGGGCAATGGCCGCAGACGCGTTGCATTAACAAAGGTCCTCCTACCGCTTAGGTTGGGGGGACTGGGCGCCCCCAGATTTGAAGCGTACTACGCAGCTGCCCAACTACAATGGATATCCACATGGGTTGGTAACCCAACCGTGCCCGAAACTCAGAGGGTGTTGCAGGATCTTGAAGGCACGGAGATAATGCAATACCTCATGAATCGTACTGATCCAGTGAATACTAGCAGTGTGCTGCTACACACTGCACACTGGGCCTGGGGCCGATACGCGTTGCAAAACGCAAAAGTCCCGCCGTACTCACCGAGGATCCCACTGCTGGCCCAACCGACATTAGCAAAAATAGCAGCCAAAGTGGGCCTGAATACATGGGGTAGCAGGGGCATACTTACACTAGGTGACATCTACCAGGACGGGCAACTTCAAACCTATGAAGCGTTGGCCGATAGGTTTGCGCTCGGCCGGGGGGGTTTCATAGCTTACGGTGCAGTCCGGCAGGTAGTGAGAGAGTACTGGAGTAAAGGCAGCTTGGAACCGGATACCTCCCATCTGCTGCACGAACTGCTGGGAAGCATAAACACCCCATCAAGCATTTCAAATATATATAATATCATCGCCGCCCAGGCTGAACACAAACAGGATCAGGCAAAAAACAAATGGGACTGTGTGCTACCGGAACCACTATCCCCTAACTCATGGAAACAAGCGATGAAAATGACTCGCGAGGTTTCACGCAACCCGCGCTTCCGATACACACAGTTTAATTATGTGCATCAGACTTATCTATCACCTCACCGCATAACACGTATGTTTCCCCGGTCACCGCAAACATGCCCCAGATGCGACACAGAAGAGGCCACATTCTACCACATGACATGGGAATGCCTCCCGATCTGGAACACATGGATAGAGATAATAACGTTGCTAGCGGAATGGACAAACACTACATTATCCCCTACTCCTGAGGTGTGCCTACTGGGCATAACACCTCACCCCAAGAAACGCAAATGCACATATAAATGCATTGCCTTGGCACTGGTGCTGTATAGACCCCTGATCGCCATGAAGTGGAAAGCCCCCGGTGCCCCCAGGGTGGCCCAGTGGCGCGAAGAGGTAATACGATGGACCAAAGCAGAAACACAGACATTGCATAATCTACTGGATAGGGGTATACTAGTTAAAGGCCTGGAGGTTTGGAACTCGTTTTTGACAGCTGTAGAAAAAAAAAAACGATGTGCGTCCTCCCTGAACAAATGATAGGAGAGATTTGACATCATTGCAGTGGCCACAGTGTAACATTAATATGTGGGGCATTTGGGGCATGCGGGTGAGAGGGAGGGGGGAAGAAAAAGGAATAATATAAAGAAAATAAAAAATAAAAAATAAAAATAAAAAAAATAATAATAATAAAGTAAATGAACCAGTATAAAATTGCGACGTCTTCTGCGCTTCCCCCTGGGCGCATTACGGGAGCCTTGTGGTGCGCTGGGGGGTACTAGGGCTGGGAGACCTTGGACCCCTCTGGTTCCCTCCTGCTGCGTCCCGTCCCTCATGCATAGCGCTCCACGGCCAGTGGTGGGCTGGTCCCCTGTGGTCGTGGGGTGGCCTGGCTGTGTGCTGATGAGTCGTAACGCGTGGAGGTTCGCGCAAATGTCATGCATGCCTCATGTGGATTGCCTCCTGACCCTCCCTGAGACTGGTTCCTCACCCTCCTGGGCCCTTCCTCTCCTCCACTGTCGGTCCCCTCCTTCTCCCCCACCGTTGCGTGTCTACCGGAGCCTACTCAGCGTCTATCTTACTTTCTTTTCTCTATGCTTCTTGTCTCTTGAACAATTTCGCACATGTTTAATACAACTCGTACGTGAACGTGCAACTTGCGGAGCCCTATCCGGGCGTTGTTACATGCATACGAGATTTGTGTTTTGCTCATACGTAATAATTATATGTGTAATGCACGCTGAAACATAATGTAATAGTTTGTATTCTACTTCAATGTGGCCACTTGGCAGATAAAACAATAAAAATATAATAAAAAAAAAAAAAAAAAGGTGAAGTGGCACGATCCGACTTACCACCCTGTTTTGGTTTAGTGAAAATTCTTTCAGCATGTTTTGCAACAACAAAAAAAACATAGCTACAGTTCAAATTAGTTCAGAAAGGTTTAGTATTTCAAGTGGTTAGAATCTCAGTTTTGAAATCCAAGTCAATCAGAAGTTGAAGTTTGGAGAGAAGTGATTAGTTAGAAACTCTATGTTTTCCTTCTATCTTAAAATCTTGATTTCAATCTGAAATCAAGGATTCTGTATCATAGAAAATACTTGTAAGAAAAAAGGAGACATCATGGTTATTATTTTCCTTTGGAAAAATGTTTCTTTCCTTTATTTTAACACAAATATGTGGAGGAATCTGCAATTTTGTGGTAAAATTAAAACAAAAAAACAAGCATGTTTTTGTCTATGGCCCCTGGGTGGGAGAGGTCCCAGAGAGTGGATTCATAACTATAATAGGGGAAGACGGTGCATGGCCTGCCTTCCCAGGCCAATTTCCACCACTTGGACCATCACCCTGCGGGGCCTGGCCATTAACAAATAGGAGGAGGTGGGGTGGGTGGCCCCCCTCCCGGTCCGATTTCAGCCCCCAGGACCACCAGCCCCCTGGGGTCTGGCCTTTAACTAATAGGGAGAGGGGGCCCCCCTCCTAGAGCTACTAATGGCCCTGGGAACCCCACACCACAAGGCCGGGATCTGCTATGTCCTGGGGTGCCCACCCTTGCAACATAGTGGTTTCCCAGCCTGCAATAGTGCCTGCAGGGAAACCGCTGTTTGCGCTGACTTCGCAGGAGCAATTTAAAGCAATTTGAAATGCTGATCCTTTTGGACGAATGCAATTTTTTCATCTGTTTCCCTGCCTGCTTCACAGTGGAAGGGAAACAGATGAAGAGTCCGCTCCCAGTGAGCGGGAGCAAACAATGATTCCACTCCTAGCGAGCGGAAGCAGATAAAATGCACCTGCTTGCAGAAAGCGGATTTATTATCTGTTTCCCTTCCCACTGTGAAGTGCACAGGGAAACGGATGAAAAAATTGCTCCTGTCCACAGGGACCAGCATTTTTAGCTGCAGCATCCTGTGAGGGGGGGGGAGACATGCCAGCTCCCGCTGGAGGCGGATTGCCAGCTGGGGCCACAGAAGCATTGGGCCTCCCCCTGCATCTTCAAACAAAAATTAAGTGGGAGCCCTGGGTGGGCTTCAGGGCACCGACCATTTAGTGGAGAAGCTGTGGGGGATTGGGTTCCTGCGGACAATATTGGGCCAGGGGGATGCAGGCCACCCTCCCCATTTATACTGTATACTGGCCAGGTCCTGGGGAATGGGGACCCAAGTGCCAATATTGGCCCAGAAACAGGCCCTGCAGGCCCCGTCCCCCTTAAGAATAAGGCTTCATGCAGGGACAAGGGCTCCCCAGGGCCAAAATTGGCCCAGGGAGGGGCAGCATGCCCTCTCCCTTTTAAATATAAAGTAGGTGCCCTCAGTGGGCTCCAGGGCACCAACCATTTACTGGGTGGGCCAAGGGGATGGGGTACCTGGGGCATATTTTGGCCCAGGTAGGTAGGCTTCCTTCATAATAATGCCACGACCCAAGAAATGAGGTCCCTGGGGTCAAAATCGCCTTGGGGAGGCGTGCTGCATAACCTATAATTTAAGTGATGGGCCCTGGGGAATTGAGTCTGTGCTTCTTTTTTAAAAGTTTTTGCTGCAAATTTGTGAATTCCACGCTAATTAGTAGCAAACATTTTTTAAAGTGTTTTTTTGCCCTGGGACCCCAACAGCAGAGTTAAGGGATCAGGGTGTCGCTACCCTGGCCTCTTTTCTTTTTTTAAATATTGTTTTCTGTGATTCGACTGAAGCCGAGATACCAGATGGCTGCCAACACTTCCAGATTGAAGTGTTGGCATACAACTATAGTACTGAGTTGAGTTTTTTGGTAAACATATACTTTGAATGTTTTCTTTTTCCAAATGTTTACCTTATAATACTTCTAACTTAAAGCAATGGATAGGATATTCAATTAAGGCACTATGTTAACTTATAATATTAATGCATTTTTAGTCTTTGTGGCAAAGCCACTATTAACATATTAGTCAATGTTAACTCCTGTTCAACTTTAGTGTTTTTCTGAAATATATTACCACGTGGTGACCAGGTCAGTTGTTCCATAGCGTTTTTTTGAGTTGGGGCTACTTTTTAACTTGTTTGTGCATGGGAAGTTTCAAGGTGATCAGTCAAGCAGGGGCTTAGAAAAAAAGGTGGTCCCAAAGCACAAAATCCTCATGCATATTCCTTGGACTTCTTTAGACAAGGCAAAAACTGCTGAACAGAATTACACCAAATTTGGCAGGAAGCTAGATCTTGGTACATAGATTGTGCTTTCTGTGATTTGGTGTAAATACGTTCAGTAATTAAAGAAATATTAAGGTTAACAAAATATAGATATCGCGACCATTGTGTTAAGGGACCCCAGCAGGAGTCTCTCAAACCCAATTTTAAAAAACAGAGGCCCATATTTATACTTTTTGACGCTAAACTGCGCTAACGCAGTTTAGCGTAAAAAAATTTAGCGCCGTCTAACGCCATTCTGAAGCGCCATGCGGGCGCCGTATTTATGGAATGGCGTTAGCCGGCGCTAGCAGACCGGCGCTGCCTGGTGTGCGTGGAAAAAAACCACGTAGACCAGGCAGCGCCGGCGTAGGGGGAAAATGGCGTTAGGGCGTCTTAAAATGGGGCAAGTCAGGTTGAGGCAAAAAAATCGCCTCAACCCGATTTGCGCCATTATTTTCGACGCCCAGACGCCATTTAAATGACTCCTGTCTTAGTAAAGACAGGAGTCATGCCCCCTTGCCCAATGGCCATGCCCAGGGGACTTATGTCCCCTGGGCATGGTCATTGGGCATAGTGGCATGTAGGGGGGCACAAATAAGGCCCCCCTATGCCACCCAAAAAAAATAAAAAAATATTAAAAATTATACTTACCTGAACTTACCTGAATGTCCCTGGGGTGGGTCCCTCCATCCTTGGGTGTCCTCCTGGGGTGGGCAGGGGTGGCAGGGGGGGTCCCTGGGGGCAGGGGAGGGCACCTGTGGGCTCATTTTGAGCCCACAGGCCCCTTAACGCCTACCCTGACCCAGGCGTTAAATAGTGGCGCAAATGCGTGGTTTTTTGACCCGCCACCTCCCGGGCGTGACTTTTGCCCGGGAGTATAAATACGACGCATTTGCGTCGCCGTCATTTTTTTAGACGGGAACGCCTTCCTTGCATCTCATTAACGCAAGGAAGGCGTTCACGCAAAAAAATGACGCTATTTGCCCATACTTTGGCGCTAGACGCGTCTAACGCCAAAGTATAAATATGGCGTTAGTTTTGCGCCGAATTTGCGTCGAAAAAAACGACGCTAATTCGGCGCAAACGGAGTATAAATACGGGCCAGAGTGTTCTGATTGGCCCAGGGAACTTTTTTCCCTTGGGTCAATTCACTCCCTTGGGAGCGAGCACCCTGATGGGCTGCCAGCAACATAAGAAAAATGCTGCTGGCAGCCATTACAGGATTTGTGGACTTTTCCCCCTGTCTTGAAGTGTTAAATGAAAAAAAATGTAAGGAGGCATGGTAGGGCCACCCTAGCCCTGAGATCCCATGGAGGGACTGCGAGGTACTCCCCGGCCAAAAAACATAGGGCCCTAAGGGATGGGGTCCTAACGCCTAATTGCCTTAATGAAGCTCGGGGAGGGTGCCCACTTTAAAAAACATAAGGTCCTGTGGGCGGCTTGCCTCCTGGCCACATGCAGCACATGGCCACAGGCTGTCCTTGGCGGGGAGTTGCCTTTATGTATGGTAATAAAATATTACTTTGCATTAAAAACACTCTAGTAATTCACTGAAAAAAGCAAAGGTTAAAGTTAAGTTATACTCAGGTATGATAAAAAGAGATATTTTGTTTAAAAAACTTAGATATTTACTGAAAAAAACAAAGGTTTAAGTAACGTTATAGAAAGCGGAATATTTCAGTGATAACATTAACGTTTTGAACAAAAAAAAAACAGAAATACATCAGTTATAAATAGCGGAACGTATTATAGCTTGCACCCTCGCCAGACACTGCCTATGACCTCACACATTACATCACTCATTACATGTTCTATGACATCATTTATGACATCACTGATGACATCTTAGGTTTCTTAGGACATCTTAAAAGACATAATTGATGACATCACTGATGGTATCACTAATGACATATTCTAACGACCATGCTGGTTTTTTAAATAGTTTACATAGTGGCAGGTAACTAACATTACTTTTCTAATCACATAGAATGCAGTGGCATGGCGTGTTGTAGAGTGTCTTGGAGTGGCGGTGAAGGTGCGTAAAGTGGAGTGGCATGTCATGGAGTGGAGGGACGTGTCGTGCAGTGTAGTGACGCGGAGTGTGATAGGATGGAGTAGCATGTCGTAGGTCATGGTATACAGTAGACTGGAGTAGAGTGTTGTAGATTGGAGTGGTGTAGAGTAGGGTGGCCTAATTTGGAATGTGCATGGTGTGGTAGTGCACTGCCATTA
This sequence comes from Pleurodeles waltl, assembly GCF_031143425.1. Classification (NCBI taxonomy): domain Eukaryota; kingdom Metazoa; phylum Chordata; class Amphibia; order Caudata; family Salamandridae; genus Pleurodeles; species Pleurodeles waltl. The sequence goes on from NC_090444.1 coordinate 431,947,499, forward strand.
TATACAACACATTTTATTAAATTGAAATGACCATTACATTTGCTCAGACATACAGTTTTACTGCAAACAAACAATAATGTGTGGAAATATCATCACCTAGTACATTGTTGTGTTTTGATCGTATTCAAATATTTGTCTTCACCAAACTTCAGAATTACAAAAAATGTACTTAATTTGTAATTTTACTAATTCTGATATATTCTAAAATAGCACAGTTCTTTTTTTGTTCTATGCTAGAAAAAAAGCCTTTTGTTTCATAGCAAGAAAGACAGAGCTTGACATTTGGCCTCCTTCTTTGAATGCATAGAAAATGTGACAAGATAAGAACAAGGTTTACAGACCTGTTTACAGAAAGCAAACACTCAAGTGAAGCTCCCTAGAGGGACGAACTCAAGCTGGACAGCCTAAAATAAATAAAGCCAGCAAATAGAAAGCAAGCAAATGTGGGTTACAAATTACCAAAGCAATGATAATCTATAGGCCAAATGTATTCCCACTGGAGCTTTCAGAATGCCCACAAGAAGTTATAAGCAAAGCAGAGAGTGCAGGCCTGAAAAGTGCTTACTTAGTGCTACAACACCCATGGTGGGATATCTCATCCGGGTGAACAGTCGTCAAAATAATACATAACAACACAAATGGTAAAATGCAACATGCGTAAACTGAGTTGATCGTTTGTTTCTTTTAGCTTTGTACATTTCCTATTCACTATGCATACTGTATGTAATGATACATCCTTAATTATTTCATAAACATTTTCACAAGACTCTTTATGCCAATGTCACTGTATTATTACTACTGAATGTTTTTTAACTGAGCTATATGACCTTACTTTGTCTTATGTGCCACAGCAAAAATTGTCGAGAAATTAACATAGCATTTCATCACATTGTTATATTTCAGGGAATTAAACAGTATTTTAATTCATTTATGAAACCCGGCAAAATTACATCACAATGTTGCGTAATTTTGCAAACGCAAATATTGTAAAATAAATTAAAATGGAAAATAAGAAGACCGATATTAGTGGTTATACAAATTTACATTTCTCGTTTCTTAGTTCTGGGTCACCATTTAAATAAGCATGTGGCTAAATAATATCAAATAGTGTAATACGTCCAGAGTCTCTGTGAATTGATTAGTAACGCATCCTAAACTGGGAAAGAGTAAAAATGGTCACTCAGTAATACATACAATATAATTTAGTGCTATGGCGTAAAGACCTCAAATTTGGACCAATTTGCCCAGCATTTTGAATAGGCACAGCTCACTTTGCACTGCCAAAATGCTGTGCACATGAATCCTATTAGTGCAGAGTGTGAAGCACGGTAGGTCAGTCCCGGCATCCACTTATAGTTAAAATTTCAATCGGAAGGTCATATAGGTTAAGTTTGACTCCTTTAAACAAAGCCACACAATCGCCTACATCCTAACACTTTCCTCTGCCCACTTTTTTTTATTAACAATATATACATGAAAGGTAAACAAAGCCTAAGCATTCTGATTCCAATCAGTGGTTTATGTTGCTGCAATGTTTACCACATAATTATGTATTACTTTACTTACCACATAACTTGCCACTGACTTTGCAAAATTTGCAGATTTCACCAATAAAGTTGCTTCTAACTCAAGTGGATAAAAAGACCACTGACAGAGAACGTGCTACATAATTTGCACGTATTGCTGCAGAGGTTAGGTAACTTTGCTACATAATGTGGTCCTCCTTGTTGCAAACTCCTAGAAGGCTTGACAATGTTAAAGTTCTGCAGCTCCATTAAAGGCCTATCATCATGATGATGAAATCCGTATTTCACAGGCAGCAGTGAAATATTTCCCATATTTCATGGTTCCCTATAAAATATGGACTTTATACCACTGTGTTTTGTTCAATAAAAACACAAAAGCATGATCCATCTATCTCCCTTTGTATGTATCATTTTTCTTTCTCTGTCTCCCTAGCTTCTTCTATCCTGCTCTTTCTCTGTCTCTCTTTTTTCACTCGCACTTATTTTATGTCATCATACCTACTACTTCACCGTAATGGTCACAAACGTTATACAGAATGTACATAGAATGGTTCCTTCACATTTTGCAGCTGGTGATAAGCATGACCATTTCAAGATGGGCCCACCCATAGTAACAACCGGCCCTTGACATCAGCGACGCATCCACAAAAGTGCCTTCATAAGTAGACGTCTTCCATTGAGACGGTGACGACCTACATAGATATAAATTACCTGGTTTCTTTCACCACGCCCTACGGCTTCTGCTACATTCCTGCCCTTAAAGTATAATGTACGGAGTCCTTTCAGACTAAATGACATGTTTGTCGTGTAGCTGCCATCAGGCATTAGAGGATTGTGGTGAGTGCGAGGACACTTCAGCCACAGTGGGCAATCAAAACATTCTTTCATGACCGCCAGTTAGCGTCCATCTTTGTCACGAGAAGACCAGCTAAGCCCTAATTACAGGACTGTCCTTTAAAAAGCGGGTGGGTCATCCTTTTCAGAGATCAGGATAAGTATAGTCTGTCGCCACAGCACTTTTAAATTGTGTCCCAATATTCTCTTATTTCATCAAATTATTCATTCTTCTCTGCATCACATTGGTGGAGATTTCATAGCTATTGGGATGTATTAAAAGTGGTCAAAAGTATGAACTGCATGGAGCATAAATGCAGCAAAAGAACAACAGAGGCAGAGGTAGGCCAGATCTTGTGTCCATAGCTCTAACTCCCTTTTGTCCTCACCCCCCCGTCTGACGGTGGCGTTCCTCCTGCTGGGAGGGGACAGGCCCCATCCTCAATGAGGCCCCACCGCTGAGGTCCTTGGGATGGAGGTAGGATGTATCCGCATGAGCTGAGAGGAATGCCTCCACCTTTCTAAAAAAAAAAAAACATATTTTACTCATTTTAATAATCCATAGCTAATGTCCCTCTCACAAAATGCTGTCATGCTCCCTACGCAACCGTGCAGTCCTTATTTCATGGCATAGTTTCTGGGGATCCTTGTATCAAATCACGTTGGCTCCCCATGCCGCCAAAAGAGCTCACCTGAATCAACAGAAGTGGGCGAGGCAACAAATTTATAGGGAGGACCGAACCACAGCCGAGCCAAGGGTTTGGCTTGGCTCTAAGAGCCTGTGCATGAGCGGAGCTCTAAAAACGTATCCGTGTAAATCACGCAGCAGACCTCATGTAAAATATGATAGTCTCTGCAACATTCTAAAAAGTGTATTTCTGTAACATGTGGAAGGTTTGACATAAATATGTCACATTGCATCACTGCACTGAGAGGTACTTATTACATGTTTTTAAACATGATCTAAAACCGTCCCTACCCCGTCACTCTGACAATGTGATTAGTGAACTAACAGGCAACTCAATCGTCATGTAGGTGGCCCAGATTCGTATAGAGTAACATTATCGTCTATTAAACACATTATGGGGGTCATTACGACCTTGGCAGGCGGTGACCGCCGTGCGGCCGCACTCGCGCGGCCGCACTCGCGCGGCCCCCATTATGACATTCCAGCTGGGCCGGCGGGCGCAAACCAAGTTTGCGCCCGCCGGCGCAGCGGGGATGAGGCCGCAACATAGGAGCCGGCTCCTAATGGAGCCGGCGGTGTTGTGGCCGTGCGACGGGTGCAGTTGCACCCGTCGCGCTTTTCACTGTCTGTTATGCAGACAGTGAAAAGCTGGCCGGGGCCCTGTTAGGGGGCCCCTGCACTGCCCATGCCAGTGGCATGGGCAGTGCAGGGGCCCCCAGGGGCCCCAGGACACCCCTTACCGCCAGCCTCTTCCTGGCAGTGCAAACCGTCAGAAACAGGCTGGCGGTAGGGATGTCATAATCCCCAGGGCAGCGCTGCTTGCAGCGCTGCCCTGGCGGATTATCACTGCCGGGGCTAAAATGGCGGGAAACCGCCGGCCCCGGCGGTGCAACCGCGGCGCTACTGCCGCGGTTGTAAAGAGGGCCTCCGTACCGCCAGCCTGTTGGCGGTACGGACACTACATTACCCCTGACGGTCTCCGACTGCCAGGGTCGTAATGACCACCTATGTTTTTGTACAGCTCTGTTCTGAACTCGCATGTTTGGAGGGGCTTTCATATGCCACAATGAAGAAAAAGGAGGATTGGGGGAAATAAAACATTTGCCTATGTTCACACAATTTGGTTAAGCGGGGAAACAGGGTTAATCCCATTTTCTCTGGTTTCACTTCATGCATATCACCCAAATGGGTATTATTTCTCTCTCCTTTTTATCTCAAATGTTAATGCTTTGCTTTCATCTGTCTGTGCATAGGGGTGGAGTAAGGGAGGAAGGCAGAAGCCACGGGAAAGCTTGGGTGGTGTTGGGCTCGCGGTTCCAAGAGTACCTCGAGCTGAGCCAGGGCCAGGCATCTGGCTCGAGCCTAGCGCGAGCTTCCGGTGGCTCGCCCACCTCTAACAGATAAAACCCAGCAATCGCTGTTCACATCTCTCAGTACATTTCCGTATTAGTTAACTATCACTTTGCGAGAATATGAATAGATCAGACACCAACTTCAACTTGCATTTCTCTCATTTACTCTCATGGCGTCAGTATCCTCATTCATACTGCCAAGTAATGGGGGGTCGTGATCCGCATTTCTACTCCCAGAAGTAAGATCTCCCATGTTTCAGCTGGAGGCCTCTACTTAGACTATCTCCATCAGCAGATTTTAAAGACTTTTCAGTGCAATAGATTCCCATGTGGCATTAATATTTTTTTAAAGAAATCCCAGACCTAATGCTTGTGAGGAAACACCATTTTGAAAATGTTCCTACCTCACTGCAGACTCTTGCATCCCTACCTGCAGAAACGTAGACTCTCACCATGGGTTAAGTACTGCACCCATTGACCCAAAACAGGGAAAGCTACCTCACCAATTGTGAGAAAGTAGCCTCTTTCTAGCCTTGTTACCCCCACTTTTTGCCTGTTTGTGAGTGTATGACAGGGTGTTTTCACTGTCTCACTGGGATCCTGCTAGCCAGGGCCCAGTGCTCATAGTGAAAACCCTATGTTTTCAGTATGTTTGTTATGTGTCACTGGGACCCTGCTAGCCAGGACCCCAGTGCTCATAAGTTTGTGGCCTATATGTATGTGTTCCCTGTGTGATGCCTAACTGTCTCACTGAGGCTCTGCTAACCAGAACCTCAGTGGTTATGCTCTCTCTTTACAAATTGTCACTAACAGGCTAGTGACCAATTTCACCAATTCACATTGGCATACTGGAACACCCTTATAATTCCCTAGTATATGGTACTGAGGTACCCAGGGTATTGGGGTTCCAGGAGATCCCTATGGGCTGCAGCATTTCTTTTGCCACCCATAGGGAGCTCTGACAATTCTTACACAGGCCTGCCACTGCAGCCTGAGTGAAATAACGTCCACGTTATTTCACAGCCATTTACCACTGCACTTAAGTAACTTATAAGTCACCTATATGTCTAACCTTTACCTGGTAAAGGTTGGGTGCTAAGTTACTTAGTGTGTGGGCACCCTGGCACTAACCAAGGTGCCCCCACATCGTTCAGGGCAAATTCCCCGGACTTTGTGAGTGCGGGGACACCATTTCACGCGTGCACTATACATAGGTCACTACCTATGTATAGCGTCACAATGGTAACTCCGAACATGGCGATGTAACATATCCAAGATCATGGAATTGTCACCCCAATGCCATCCTGGCATTGGGGAGACAATTCCATGATCCCCCGAGTCTCTAGCACAGACCCGGGTACTGCCAAACTGCCTTTCCCGGGGTTTCACTGCAGCTGCTGCTGCTACCAACCCCTCAGACAGGTTTCTGCCCTCCTGGGGTCCAGCCAGGCTTGGCCCAGGAAGGCAGAACAAAGGACTTCCTCAGAGAGAGGGTGTTACACCCTCTCCCTTTGGAAAAAGGTGTCAGGGCTGGGGAGGAGTAGCCTCCCCAGCCTCTGGAAATGCTTTGATGGGCACAGATGGTGCCCATCTCTGCATAAGCCAGTCTACACCGGTTCAGGGATCCCCCAGCCCTGCTCTGGCGCGAAACTGGACAAAGGAAAGGGGAGTGACCACTCCCCTGACCTGCACCTCCCAGGGAAGGTGCCCAGAGCTCCTCCAGTCTGCTCCATACCTCTGCCATCTTGGAAACAGAGGTGCTGCTGGCACACTGGACTGCTCTGAGTGGCCAGTGCCAGCAGGTGACGTCAGAGACTCCTTTTGATAGGCTCTTACCTTTGTTGCTAGCCTATCCTCCTTCCTAGGTAGCCAAACCTCCTTTTCTGGCTATTTAGGGTCTCTGCTTTGGGGAATTCTTTAGATAACGAATGCAAGAGCTCATCAGAGTTCCTCTGCATCTCTCTCTTCACCTTCTGCCAAAGGATCGACCGCTGACTGCTCAGGACGCCTGCAAAACCGCAACAAAGTAGCAAAGACGACTACTGCAACCTTGTATCGCTGATCCTGCCGCTTTCTCGCCTGTTTCCTGGTGGTGCATGCTCTGGGGATATCCTGCCTCCTTCTTGCACCAGGAGCTCTGAAGAAATCTCCCGTGGGATGACGGAATCTTCCCCCTGCAACCGCAGGTAACAAAAGACTGCATCACCGATCCTCTGGGTCCCCTCTCAGCACAACGAGCGTGGTCCCTGGAACTCAGCAACTCTGTCCAAGTAACTCCCACAGTCCAGTGACTCTTCAGTCCAAGTTTGGTGGAGGTAAGTCCTTGCCTCCCCACGCTAGACTGCATTGCTGGGTACCGCGTGATTTGCAGCTGCTCCGGCTCCTGTGCACTCTTCCAGGATTTCCTTCATGCACAGCCAAGCCTGGGTCCCTGTCACTGTAACCTGTAGTGCACAACCTCCTGAGTTGTCCTCCAGCGTCGTGGGACTCTCTTTTGTGTCTTCTGGTGAGCTCCGGTTCACTCCTCTTCCCAAGTGCCTGTTCTGGTACTTCTGCGGGTGCTGTCTGCTTCTGGGAGGGCTCCCTGACTTGCTGGGCGCCCCCTCTGTCTCCTCATCCAAGTGGCGATATCCTGGTCCCTCCTGGGCCACAGCAGCATCCAAAAACCCTAACTGCAACCCTTGCAGCTAGCAAGGCTTGTTTGCAGTCTTTTTGCGTGGGAACACCTCTGCAAGCTTCTTCACGACGTGGGACATCCATTCTCCAAAGGGGAAGTTCCTAGTCCTCTTCGTTCTTGCAGAATCCACAGCTTCTACCATCCAGTGGCAGCTTCTTTGCACCCTCAGCTGGCATTTCCTGGGCATCTGCCCACTCTCGACTTTGTCGCGACTCTTGGACTTGGTCCCCTTGTTCCACAGGTACTCTCGTCCGGAAATCCACTTTGGTTGCATTGCTGGTGTTGGTCTTCCTCGCAGAATTCCCCTATCACGACTTCTGTGCTCTCTGGGGAATATAGGTGCCCTTTACACCTACTTTTCAGGGTCTTGGGGTGGGCTATTTTTCTAACCCTCACTGTTTTCTTACAGTCCCAGCGACCCTCTACAAGCTCACATAGGTTTGGGGTCCATTCGTGGTTCGCATTCCACTTTTGGAGTATATGGTTTGTGTTGCCCCTATACCTAAGTGCTCCTATTGCAATCCACTGTAACTTTACATTGCTTGCATTACTTCCTTTTGCTATTACTGCATATTTTTGGTATTGTGTACATATATCTTGTGTATATTTGGCATCCTCATACTGAGGGTACTCACTGAGATACTTTTGGCATATTGCCATAAAAATAAAGTACCTTTATTTTTAGTATATCTGTGTATTGTGTTTTCTTATGATATTGTGCATATGACACCAGTGCTATAGTAGGAGCTTTGCATGTCTCCTAGTTCAGCCTAAGCTGCTCTGCTATAGCTACCGTCTATCAGCCTAAGCTGCTAGAAACACCTCTTCTACACTAAGAAGGGATAACTTGACCTGGTATAGAGTATAAGTACCCCTTGGTACCCACTACAAGCCAGGCCAGCCTCCTACACCAATGCAAGTGAAGGTGAATTTGTTCCAGGGACATACCAAACGCTACTAGATCTGACTTGGCTTGTCAATGTGGTACACGAAAAGAACTCCATCCCATCCAGCTCCTGCGTAAGGTGCACCCTGGAGAGAGTGAGGAATTGATTTGGAAAACAAGCCAAAAAAAGAATCCAACTCCGGTACCACGTTGCATTATTAAGAGGTCGTTACTGGAGTGGATCAATGCAAACCCACAGGTTTTGATACAACGCCCAATCTACCAAAGTAGCCAGACTGAACATTGTGCAAAAAAGAAACCTATCACTTACCTTACGCAGGTGCCAACAAGGAGAAATATGTTAATTGCAAAAAAAACTGACAGATTTCATGTGTGCTGCTGTGCTCAGCACACATCCAATGTGTGGGAACCTTCTGAGTTTTTTAAAACATTGCTGTCAGAAGCTGTGCCTATCCGAACATCTCTGGCACATTATCATGGACTTTTTGTTGATGCATTTCAAGAGGGCTAACACGCGTGCATGCTACTTTAGAAGTAAGTAGATGGCCTGGGTCAGCAGGGGCCCATCATTGGCACTCCTAGAGGAGGACCGTCCTCCCAATTTGGACATCCTGCTGTGTCTGCTGAGATCACTTTGGTGAAAGTGCTCCAGCCAGGGCAACATATAATTCTCAGTGTTGTGGTTAAGTGCAGGAGAAGAGTGATGCATTGCAGAATGTAGGAGGTGCTGTGCTCTTGATTGTTGATGTGATACATGGTGGTACTGTGCCTGTAGTGTTGTAGGTTTGGGGTGTAGCAATGCAGTATTATTGGTAGTAGTGTATTGCTGATGGGTTGTTGTAATGGTATGGTGGTAGTGTGCTTGATGGTTGATGCCGGGAGGTGATAGAATTGAAGCTGGTAGTGCAGTATTGGGGGTGGTGATGAACTGGTGGGTGTAGGTAGTTGCGTATTGCTGAAGAGTGGTGATCGGATGATGAGCTATAGTGGTATCTTGCTAGGTATGGCGGTGCTGTGCTAGATGTACTGCTGCAATGCTGCTGGGTGTTGCTGTAATGCTGAGCTTGATAATGCAGTGTTGAAGGGGTTGGATGGTGACACACTGTGGAGGGTCAGTGTGGAGGATGTGGAGCTTTCCTTGGTGAAGGTGCAGTTCTAGGGTGTTGTTGTGCTGTCAGTGAATATTTTTGTGGTGGTAGTAGGTACTTCTGGTGGTGGTATCACAATCGAGGTGTTATAGTCTGTTGGTATTCAGAGTATGAGAAATGTTGAGTCTGAAAAATTAGCTAATTATCAATAGATGACACATTCCCATGAGTGCCGGTGCCTGACCCCAAAGTGGCAGGCACATTGGGCACTCATATCTTTGTGATGTGCAGTATCTGATGCAATGGTACAGTTACAAAGGACTGTTGATATTTATAAAGATGTGTTTGCTCAGGCAGAACATGTGGTGTGATGTTACAGGACTGTCTGTGAAGGGCAGTTCTGGTGGTGCAAGTGCACTCACTTCTGGGTGGCATAGTGTGTTTTTTTCTGACGGTGGCGCAGTGGCATGAGGTGACATTTCCAGTGGTGAAGACAGAGCTGTGGGTAGAATAGTGGTGCCAAGTGTTGTGGTGTATTGCTGAGGTGGTGGCTTATTTCTGGCTGCTATTGGTGCTTTCTTGCAGAGGTGGTGATGAAGAGACATTGGGGTACTATTGTAGGTCTTGTCCTAAGATGCGGCCAGGCTGGAGGTGGAGGTTTGCATTATGGCGCTGGGGATCGTGCAGGGCTGGAGATGGTTGTACAGTACTGGGGGCTAGTTTTGCAGCACAGGGGTAGATATGCAGTTCTAGGGATGGTCGTCTGGTGCTGGGTGTGAAGGTGTAGTACTGGTTAGAGCAGAGGTCTTCAAACTGGGGAGGGGGCCCGTAGGGGGGCCTTGAGTGATCCCAGGGGGGGTCCCAGACTCTGGCCAAAATAATTATTATACAGATAACAGGCCTTTGTTTTAAGCAGAAGCATGTTATTGCAGTTTAAAAAAGGTAACAGTACTTAACTGCAATGTTTAAATAGGTTTAGACATAATTAAACATTGCCATGTTTATAAAATAATTGTGAAAAATTCTGAGGGGGGCCCAATGATTTTTATTTTTCAACTGGGGGGGCGCGGCATTAAAAAGTTTGGAGACCTCTGGGTTAGAGGAAGGGTGGTGCTGTGGTGTGGTGATGTTTTCTTCGGGCAGCTGGTTCCATGCTAAAGGGCAGTCTGGTGCAGGAGATTTCCGGTACAAGGATGGTCGTGGTGGCTCAGTGCATGTGATTGGTTATGCAGTGATTATCTTACTCTTTGGCAGATGCCTAAACACAATTGCAAAGTGATTTACAACATCTGGGCAAACAGGTAGTCTAAAAAGGCTAACCCGTATCACTCCAAATAAAAATACCAAGGACATTCATTTTAGGAGGAGTTCTTATCTTACTGTCTCGTCTTAGGCAGAGTTGTTAAGTCCAATCACCTGCACGAATTATTTAATTTGCGTTAGTAAACAGACAGTAAATTCTAAGAGGCAGCTTTTGCACAGACCTCTCCACCTACCCTGTGAAGCTCTCTTACGTTATACCTATCTCACTCCAATCTGCTCTTTCTAAGATCATTATTCATCAACATTGTACCCCTCACTCTCCATATCCGACTTTCTACAATAATCCCCTCCTTGAGACAAAGTCATAGGCCTTCTTTTCCACTTCTGTCTGTTGTCCATCTCACTGTAATCTACTTTACTGATCGAAACATATATAGGACTCTAAATTTCAAAAAGCCTCCCACAACTCTTCCTGGGTTCATCTTTAACTAATCACCCTCTGCAACCCATCTCATACTCTCCTCTCCTCTCTGACGCTATCTGTTCCAACCATGCAGTTTTCAATTTAGTGCCTGCCTCTCTCTCCCTCATCAAGAAGAAAGAAGTATGACCAGAGGCGGCATTATATTCCCACACCGGGCCCAATACTCAGTTGGACAAATTCAGTTCATTCTCAACTGCAGCTTCCATAGTCCCCTTCACTGAACTATTGGCTTGCTCTACCACGCCATTTGCATTATGCATACAGCATATTTTTCACTTAATTTCTGACCACTATAGGTATTTGTCTTGGTTTGTGTTTTATCAGTTCCACTCTCTTCCAAGATTAACTTATGTACATAGACCTTCAGCTTTCTCAGCCCTGCTTTCAAATGCTGCCTCTGCATTACTTAAAATTGATTGCATCAAGATGTGTGCCTTCTATCAACATTGCCAAATCTGGAGCCCTATGGTTTATAATTATATGGAGGTTGTATTGATGGACCCACACCAAAATGGAAGGCCCATTCCTCCCAAAATATTCCTTGCCTTTAGTGACCCTTCCCTTGAAGACAATGTCAGCACACATGCCTAAATGCATCAAGAACATGTCTGTGATACCCCTGGGGTTCTATGTCTTTAGGTTCCAACTCACTGTTAAGCTCCCTAAGCAAAGACTCAGGGAAGATGGACCATGAGTCAACACTCAGGATTACATCTCATCCCCTAATCAGAAATCCTGCATTCTGCCTATTTTTCCTTCCCTGAGTCTCCATTTGTTACCCAGCTCCTCTCACTGTCTGTGCACGTGTTGACAGCTGAAACGACTACAGCACCTCTGGCACACCTTTGCACTACATTTTTGGGTGTTGTTTCTTTTGCGACTCCCAGCTACCCCTCTGCCATTTGCATAGGGTTTTATATCAATGCCAATAATGTCTTAAGACACAATGGCGGTCATTCCAACTGCGGCGGGCGGCGGTAGCCGCCCGCCTGGCGGGAACCGCCGAGTGACCGCACCGGTCATTCTGGCTTTCCCGCTGGGCCGGCGGGCGAGCGCCAAAAGGCCGCCCGCCGGCCCAGCGGGAAAGACCCAGCAACGATGATGCCGGCTCCGAATGGAGCCTGCGGAGTTGCTGGGGTGCGACGGGTGCAGTGGCACCCGTCACGATTTTCAGTGTCCGCAAAGCAGACACTGAAAATCTTTGTGGGGCCCTGTTAGGGGGCCCCTGCACTGCCCATGCCAGTGGCATGGGCAGTGCAGGGGCCCCCAGGGGCCCCAGGACACCCGTTCCCGCCATCCTGTTCCTGGCGATTCCCTGGGCCAGGGGTAAACCGGCGGGAAACCGCCGGTTCCTCTTTTCTGACCGCTGAATGGCCCAGGAAGCACCGCCAGCCTGTTGGCGGTGCTTCCGCGGTCGTTGGCCCTGGCGGTCGGTGACCGCCAGGGTCAGAATGACCCCCAATATCTGTTACTGCCATAACTGGAATTTTTCTGCCCTCTAGTGACTCTTTCTCCTTCATGCGTAGAGTGGACTCCTTAACAACCTCTTCCATGTTGATGGATTTTATGAGTGTTGGATTACCTGCTGCCCACGGTCTCTCTTCCGTTTTCTTGCTAAGGCATTCAACTATTAATTGGCCCTAAATTAATTCATTCAGCTTTGCACCACACTAACACTTGATGGCATGTTCTCATAGTCTAGCTGCATATTCATAAACTGGTTCATCAGTTCTCTGCGGTTGTGTGTAGAATTTACGACCTGACAGTGACACATTGACCCACTTTGCAAATATGATTTTTAATCTTACTTAACACCCTTTTACGTATCTGCTATAACTGTGCCTGGCATGCCCATATTGACTGGCAAGTATTTGGAAATGTGCAGACCTTTTTTTCCTCCCGAAGAGCAATTTTTCAGCAGCATTTTTTTCATGTTTGATAAAACATTTACATCATCAAGTGCTTCCAAATAATACTCAAAGATTTCAAGCTAATCTTTAAATCCTATGGGAGCTGTTCCTGGCTGAGAAAGAAAACCCGATGGCAGAATGACAGCCTGTGACCCATCCATGACAAATGTGTTGATATGGAATTAAAGTTACAAACATGAAGGTGTTACAGAGCAGTGTTAATAATGTTCTTGTCTATTTCAGATGAGACTGTTGTGCACTAAGAAAGTAGTCATATGTCTTTAGAATTAAGTAGGAGATTAGTCATTATTTTTTCCAATGACAAACAGTAGCAATGTGAGCGTCACGCTGTGCTCTCCAGTCAAATCTTTCTTCATTGAGAAGTCTACTGTAGAGTGGGTGAACAAATCAGATCCCTACTGAGCAGTGTGAAGAATATCCAGGAACCAGGGACAGTGTGTCGCAAGGATGTATCATGCACCAGGTGTGACAGAGAAGGATCTCCTCAAATTCTGCCACTGCGGCAAGGTCTACCTGAGGCTCTGTTCTAATGAGGGACACGCTCACCTGAAATCTTGGGGTTTGCTGCACTGATTTGGCCGCTTGGCCCTATTGAGGCCACCAACTCAGTACACAGGCATTCTTTCACAGGTCTACCACTTGGCAGTGATGTAGATGGGCTCTGATCCTCAATACACCAGAACGATTTCAACCTGATTTTCTGGTTCTCTTTTAGCACCCACTGACTTGTGCCAAACGAAGTGGCTGGCTTTAGAGTAAATCGTCGCCAGTGCTGCAAAGTGGGATGGGAAGCTGCAGCAATGATGAAATGTGCTTAATTCCAAGAGGCATGGACAGTGGGTGTGCTCTCTAGGCCAGCCAACTCCAACAGCTCCAACAGCCCCCACATTACGTTCACCACAAAAGACAGCAACATAAAACTTAGAACACTGGAACTCTGCAGAGGTCCACTGTTCCTTCAAGATACAGCTCAGTCCTACCTGAGTTTTGCTCCCTTTCCCCCTGGTTTATGTTGTATACCTAGCGGCTCTTATGCTTAAACCGTGTAGTTTGTACTGCATGAAGCATCCCCCATGAATCTGTGCGTCATCAAACTTCCCCCATTCCTCTTTTTGGTTCATGTTACCCTTAAGCCCTGTGGCTCACCTTCACAGCTCCTTGTATCGCGAGACAGGGCTGTGTTTCTCAAGTAAAGGGCTTGCTTCTGCTAGAGGTGTTGTTGCTGACTTCAGTTACATCCCCCGCTGATTACACAAACAGGGGGAAACCAGAGGAAAGGAAGCTCTGGTATAAGAAATAAGCAGTTATGAGACAGAAAGCGTGACTGGAACATTTTGTCAGCTGTCCCGAGCTCACCCAGGCCCATATTGCACCTGCCTCCCCATGTTTCCCTCCTCCTTTTGGGATCAAGTGAATGCTTTTTCCTCCTTGTGCCTCGCCTTCAGTGTGCTCACCTCATACCAATTGATGTAATTGATGTACATCTTGCAAACCCTACACTATGGGTCTTATTTACAAGCCCCTTGCACCATCTTAGCGCCGCCATAGTGTCATTTGTTTTATGCTAAGGTGTCTTTTCTGCCACGCCATATTTACAAAGTGACACAATGCTTGCATTGCGCCACTTTGTAAACCCTTTCGCCTCATTATTCACTGCTCCATTTTCTCCTTCATTTTTAACGCCTGCTCAGAGCAGGTATTAAAATGATGCACCCATTATATTCAAAGTGCTGTGCTGCACTGATGTCAACATTTTTGACACTGGTGTAGCAAAGTGCCACAATAGCATCAAAAATGTTGACGCTGTTGTGCTAACGACTGCCATGGTGCACCATATTATAAATACGGGGCAACCGTTGTGTCTATAGGTGCCATCGCGGGGGGTGCGAGAAAAGTGGCACATCATTTATGATGCGCCACACTTCCTTGTAAATATGCCCTTAAGTTTGAGTGTTGTGCCTCTCTCTCTCTCATGCTTGGGTTTCCTTTGTCACTCCTAGGTTTCCTGCTCTTTTTAGCCCTGAGGTTTGCACTGTCAGTTACAGTTGCCTTGTATGAGCCTAGCATAAGGTGGTTTGCCTACGGATCTTTGCTGTGTACTTGTCGGCATTTTGTCCTCCTTGGCTCTTCTCGTGCATACTTGTCTTGAAGCTACTTAAGACTTCCTAATTGGCTTTCCCAACAGAATTTCCGTTTGTCACATTTGACCAATGTATCACCTTTTTGCAGTAATCACTGTATTGGTTGCCCATCGAACAATATTACCTGATTCGCACTGTGTGATCTTGACACTGTTGCAGATAGCTGTTGCAAGTTCCCTCTTGTGTTTCTCCTTTGTTTCTAGGGGGTTGGCTGCCCTTCCCTTCCATTGCGGAGGTGATTATTAGGGACCCATTCTACTATGTGACATGATGAAATAATGTCACGTGTTCTTGTTTTAGGTCTGGCTTGACAGTACAAATGTCAGTAAGATCTATTGTTTCCAATTCTTTACAATATACACAGAGTGAACTTTGGTCCAGCCGCAAAGAGTATTTCTCGCTCACATTGTTCTGAGGCTCTTGCGTGCTGTAGGCAGTTGTCTCTTCAACAGACCTAAGGAGGTGGATTGAAAAGGGCAACTCGTAAAATTACTTATTACTTTTTTAACTTTTAGTTTTTCTGACAATATAGCTTAGAGCAAACCCGCGCAAAAAAAATGAACAAACTGATATTATCTTGGGTAATAATCGTCCATCCTTGTAGTGAAAATATTGATTTCATCCCAATTACATAAGTGTATCACCATAAACTTCATGTATCTATCAAGCAACATTTCAGTCATTTAGTTTCTGCCTCTCAGCCTCTTTCTGAGAGGTGGAGAAACCCTCAAATTAAGAGCCCGGACTCTAGATACACCTTCCATTACACTATAGACTTTAATAAACAACAAATCCACTGTTCAAAGTCTAATTATCATGTTAGGAAGAGTTATTTGCATAGCTGTAACTTCTGTTAATCATTTGTTCATAGACTCTTATTTATCAGCTGGGGGTAGGATTAGCTTTGCATAAAGACTTCCGAATTCAGGAAATCTTTAAACTTGTTTGCGCCACATATTTTGTCCCATAGTTTCATAAACACATCAAGATGCATTAACCCTGCCTGGTATTTCAAAATAGCCACAAGTCACAATGACCATCATGTAAGTGACTGAGGGACATCTCAAGCCACCTCCTCGGATACATTTTAGCATATATTTAAACAATATAGAAAGGACGCCAATTTAGCTCACAACATTATCTGCCAGCTTGGGTGAAAATAGTAGAACACTAAAATATTGAGAGCTCCATTGAAAACAAGGACGTGCCTCAGGGCTAATAATGGCTGGTGTAGAACTTCTACTCCAACATTGTAATGCTTTTCTTTCTTTTCTTTCTTGTTTATTATAAAACATTCTACCCTCGGCGGCTGGAATTTTCTAATAGCACTAAAGCACTTCTGGCTTGGTGTATAGCAGTTATTAAAGGCCCTCTCCCTAGTTACAGATTCACACCTGCGACTCGGGCCTATAACTTTGGTTTGTGGCCTTTATCAACTGGTCCAGCCAACAGCATCATGCTATAATGCTTAATTTGTGACTGAGACCCTATTTTAATGCCACAAAGGGACTTTTGCAATACATAAAACAATTAGGTGCTAAATGATAGAAGAAAGCAGTACATGCACATAGGAATTGATTAGACAGCTGTTGCCTATTTTAAATTTAGCAACAAAACAGAAACAAATAGACATGAAATGATGAAGGTGTTATGCCAATGCTTTTGGATTCGCCAAAGGTGGGCCTATGCCTGTAGTGGCACAGTGAGAGAACAACAATAGTTTGGAATGCAGCCTGGATTGATCCATAGTCACTGAGATTAATTCCAGCATTCTTTCCATCACTTTGTTGTTTTTGCAGTAGACACCCTAAGTTTAGTGGGTATGCCCAGACTTGAGTCCCATGCTCACTGTACCATAAGATTCAAGTTCACTGATAAGGCCTGTATGTAGGCCTAAACCAGTTAGAGATTGCTTGTGATCCCATGTGGAGGCAACATTGTGGGCTGGACTGTTCCTACTCAAGCAGGATCAAGATTGATTTGCAGAATGCAGGCTACTGTCTATAGTGGCACAGTGGGTGTAAAGCAATGGTCTAGAATGTGGGCTGGAGTGATCACCAGTGGCTGAGAATAATTCAAGCATTATTTCCATTACTTAGTTGTTTTTCCATGCACTCCATTTGGGCACCCTAGGAGTTATTCTTTTTGGGTCTTATGACAAACTGAAAATATTTTCTAAGCAATAGTCAACTAATTAGGCCCAGGAGCACAACCCCTAGCGTCTTAACAATTACCAGACTAGAGGTTGGGCTGGACATAAAGGTACATTTGCTTTCTCATTTGCACCAATGATGAGGGAATGTTTGGAGAAAAGGGACAATCATCAACCATGATAAGTGTTTAATCCTACATGAAGACATCATTGTGAGCAGCCCTGAGTTGCCATTGTTACATGCGCTCCCCACAGAGGTATTGATACCAGGATTAGCAATAACTCATGAGCGAGGGGTAGAGTGGCAAAGTTAACATTGATTACTGAGAAATTAGGAACTAGTGGGTAAATCAGTAATTCTGGATCTGATTTCCTTAGCAATTCCTTCATTTGCCTGATGGTACTGACCCACAGATTTCAGCTGATAAAAGTAGCCAAAATCACCACATGAAACAGAACAGACCAATGGTGTTGCTGTAGATCTCGTAATTCCAGTGCTAGTAACTACCCTCACCCCCACCAATGAGAATAAGGTGTCAAGAGAGTACTGATTTGGCATCCCAATCCAACAGGAGTGATGCTAAAATCCTTGCTTCCCTGAAACCACCGATGATCATGCAAAGAAGTTGTGTACTTAGCAGCAGTTCGTGGCGAAGAGAAATGGCACAAGAGAGAAACAGAGACGCTGGATAGCTTCACCGCATCTTTTCTTTTTGTCCATCGCAACTGGGACTGTAGAGGTGTGGTACAACAGAGTACTCCTTTAAGTTTTGGTCCGCAAGATTGTAATTCACTAATTCTACTATCTCATACAATATACTTTTTAATGACCACTCTCTGAAGTTGCTAACAATGCCATGATTTCCTGAAACCTGAAGAGAGGAATAGCCTTTAGGATTACTACACAGAATAACTTTGACTGTAATACATGCTCTGGTCCTTGCAGGTACCGTTAGTAGGCAATGCCTCCACACTAGCCAAAGCCAGTAACAGATGTCACCAATACCTTGCTGAGCACCAGGACAGTCATTGCTTACATGATGTTGCAAGGTTTAGCGCCTCCTGATGGATCAATGTACAATGTAGTCATCTTATTTAAATGATCCTTATGGCCCACATCAAGGATCAGCAGCGACTTTGCAAAACAGTGTGAAGTTATTCGCCATATGTGCGTACCCATTTTGGGACACAATGTCCTGCCACCAAAGCTTTGCCTTTGAAGGCATTTAAATTGTGATCTGTCGGGTCCCAGATTTGCTCCTTCTTATGCTGCTGGTTAGTCAAACTGCAGGCGGCTTCTGCCTTTGGCCTTCTTTTTTCGGGCTTCTACGTGCAGTCCTTCCTCGAACCTCACGGCAAACGCAGGGCTGTGGGTTTGTCCCTCATTTTGTGCTCATCCATGCACCATCCTCAGGTGGCAGGGACCTCAGCTGGGTTACTTCCCCTGTCCCCTATGCCCCGTGCAAAGTTAAGGCTTATATATGGTGCTGGTAGTTAAAAATACAGATACCCTTTTCCGGTGCACCAAAGCAAATGTAAAATAAAACATTCTGTGATTTCTGGCAAATCAAGTACTCGCCTTCGGTCTGACAGAAAAAAAATGAATGTGCCCTTGTGAATGTAACTGGTGTTCATGTAAAACGCTCCAATACCTTCAGGTGGAGTTTACCCAATGTTAAAAAAAACTAAATTACAAAAAAAAGAACATTATGTATGCACCGACCACAGAACCAACCCTGCGATATTTAGTTGAGTAAAGGGACAAGAATGCACTCGAATGATAGTAGAACACAGTTCATATAGTTTCCACATATTTTCTGTATTCCGTCATAAGAAATCTGCCTAGTACTTAATGACAAACAATGCAGTTATCCGAGCTTTCTGGAACAGACATAATGAACAAGCATTGCCAAAGCCAACAGGTTCTGCTGGGCAAAGAACTACTGACTTTACCAATCCTTTTCAGTGTCCCCGGGCAGCCGCCGTGCTTCTTGTATATGTGAGTATATTTCACCTGCTGTAAAACGATGACATGATGTTTGTGAATTACGAACTTTCTTTGCCACTTGCCAATTGGGCACCGAACCCAAGGTGGATTATTTTATCATTTCAGTCTGATAAAAGAGAACTTCCTTATTTTCAAAATCCACTTTTGAAAGAATAGGTAAAAATGTAAATGTTGTAACTGTGCCGAGAGGAAAGTAAAGAAAACATTTTCCCCGCCGTTACAGAGTAAACTTTTTAATGCCTAAAGTGTTCCTGTTTTATGACAAATAACACCGCCAGAGTTGCTTTCTCATATTAGCCCAGGCAAAATTCCTGGTGAACGAGGGACCCTCGGGATATGGAGAAAACTGCAGGTTATCTTGTGCTTCAGTTGTGGGAACGTCTTTATTTTATTTCTTTCTTTTTGTTTGTTTGTAGAGCTTGATACCATCAAATGTTTGTTGACTTTTATGTCAGGTGTAGGATCAATATCTCCATGGGAACCCTACTCCCCTAATGGTTTTTAATCATAAAATGAACATCTCAAATAAAGGAATACCTAGGTGTTCTTAGATATTTTAATATTAAGACCCCATCAGAAAAATTTCCAAAGTTCTCCCGGGAATACGGCCAAGCCATTCCTGTTTTGAGGGACCAGGATGAGTCCCGTTGATGAAGCATGACACCAATGAGTGGGTGAGGACCTAACACACAAAAAAATAATTATGTTGACTTGTTAGGGATAAGCCTAATACTGCGTACAATAGGATAACTTTTGATTTGAGAATAGATTAAATGGGTCTACCTACTACTCCATGCTGAATGATGTGGTGGACACAAGCAAAATATGACTGAGAGATCAAGAGACCAGTGGCCTCAAATGACTTACTGAAAGCCCCAAAATGTATTTTGTTATGATTTTTTGAAAAACTTGAGGCTGGCTCGTCAGAACGCTAAAGCTACCTTTAGGCGATACCTAAACATAGAAAAGCCCTGAAAATACACGTTTTTCAACATTTTAATAAAATCAGTTGAAAATAAATAAGACTTGTCATCCATAATGTCTTAAAAATTATTTTTGACCAGGTGAAAATCTGTTTTATTTTAAAACAGAAACACCTTAAGGTAAAACAAGGGCAAACGACCATCGGAAAACCTTCAAAGAAACACAGTCTAAAATGATTACTTTCACATTCCGGTGAACTAGTGCAAACACGAGTGTGTAGCTACACTATGTAGACTGCATGCATACAATCAGTGCCGGATTGAACATACATGAGAGGACCAAAAACATGGGGCCGCAGCACATAAACTTTGCAATGGTGCAAAACAAATACTTCTTGCCTGTCATCCCGTGGAGTATGGCGTGGCAGTATGTATGATGAAATCATTTTTAGACGCTTTTATTCTTGTCAATATTTTGTGACCAAAAGGACGTAGATATATTCAAGCTTTGAAATTGCTAATTAGCATAATAATATTACTGAAAATATCATGATTTTTTGCACAGTGATCACCTTGATGACACCAGTATAATTTAAATAAGGATACTCAGGAAAGAGATGTTCTGGTCTGATTCCTGATGCAAAGGGAAATCACTGACATTTGCTTTGTTCCACACACCAATCCCAACAAGCTTTGGCAAAGTGAACAGATCTGACCTTGGCAAGCGGGTGAAAAGTTGAATTTTTGAAGTTATTGCAAGTTTAAGCCACAAAAATAGAAAAAATATACTTAAAAGAAAGCATGCCACTGTCTAAGCATGATGGGCATATGCTTGCAATAAATTTTTTAACTAGAACTATAAAATTTTAATTGTTTGGGAGGGGGTGAGGCGAGGGAGACCAACATGGCGGTCGAGCTTTAGGAGTGCTCCCGTCAACCGACTTCTATCCTTCAGCATCCTGTCTGACAACAACTGGTTTATAGCCTCTGGTGCTCCCCCACACTCTAATCTGGTCGGGGGGGGACTCCTGTTTCAGCACTCGTTCATCACCTGGACTATATGGACACAACCACATGAGGAGAAGCTGTGGAAGTGGCTGACATTACAGAGCCTCCCCAGCACCGGGGCCGGTCTCTGTTTGTGGTTCACTCTTGGACGAGACTTCGCTGCCCCCGGACATCCTGTAGTTGCGTACGTGAGTGTGCCCCCCTTTTGCCACCAACATGATGCGGCCTTCAGGGATTGTGGAATCACCGACTTTGGCATAGCCGCGCAGGTCCTTGGCTCCGCACTCCGGGCTTGCCCTGACACAATTGCTGCCTCATTGGAGGGACGGGGCTGACTGAGGGACAATTCCTGTGCTCTTGGTTGTGTGGTGGTAGCTGGGCCCCTATCCCCCTTCCCACCCTGATTTGATATGCATTAACCTCCTGGCAAAGCTCTTCTGTGGTGTTGTGCCCCCTGGGGAGCCAGGAGACGTGGGTGCAGGGCGACCATGCCGCAGATGCTCTCTGGAGCAAAGGTGGCCATCCAGGGACAGAAGGCACTTGGGCATGTAGTGAATGGCACACCTCCTCCACTGGCAACAACTTGGTGTATACCTGCAGGAATCTATTTGCATTGCCTGCACGCAGGTTTTGAAACACACCCCAGACTTTGAGGGCTGCCCCAGCCCATGCAACTTTGACTCTCTTCATTGAGGCTCTACCCTGCGTGCCCTACATGCTGACTCTCGGGTGGCTGCGGATCCGCTGCTTTCGGACCATGGGCCTGCAGTCTTGCTGTGCACCCGAGAGCCACGCTGTAAGCTTGGGGGCTCCTGAGGTGGGGCTCACCTACTGGGTGGACATGATTGCTACTAGCTCCCCGGGGCACCCCCTTACCGTTTCTGTCTTTGAGGGGCTGCGACTGACTTTCCCAGTAGACCACTTCTAGATATTGATGCCATTTACAGACTCTGAAAGGCATCTGCCGCAGCTGAAAACCCTTGATTAAGTGGGGGATATGATGACATCCTATATGGCGACCTACACATTTACCCTCCTAGCCCCTGTACCCACCTTGCGCAACTGCAGCAGACTTGGGTCGCTCAGTTTATGAATCAGGAGACAAATCTGTCAAATTGGTATACTGGATGGCTACCCGCAGCGTCTCCACCAAAAATGTGATGGCTGTCAGACATTTAGTAGACAATCTCCAAGAGGACCTGCCAGCGATCACCCAGGCTTCTGCAGCATTTTATTGAGACCTCTTTGAAGTGTGGCTGCCTCCTCTCCCACAGGCTAAAATACCCCTTCTCTGGGACATTCCTTTAACCTCAATTTCATGCTCTCTAGCCCACGATCTTGACCAACCTCTAACGATTGAAGAGGTCGGCCAGGCCATCTCAGGACTCTGATCTGGGATGACACCTGGACCAGATGGCTTCCCCATTGAATACTATAAGAGGTTTTGCATTATTCTAATGCCTCACCTGTTGGCCCTCTATGCTGGGGAGTTACGACAGGGACCATTTCCACCCGACATCGACAGTGCCACTATTGTTGTCATTCCAAAGGCGGGACTTCCTATGGACTGATGCTCTTCATACTGCCCAATTGCTCATTAATGCAGATATCAAGTTCTTCGCTAAAATTCTGGTGACCAGATTAGGCCATACTCTCTACCATCTTATTCATCCAGAGCAATGTGGCTTTATGCCAGGCAGAAGCACCAGCCACTGCCTCCGTCAGGTGCAATTGGCACTCTCTCAGACCCATCACACAGACTTTAATTTAACCTTTCTCCTAGCTGATTCTTGAAAATCTTTTCTCCTGTGAGCGGGACTGGGCCTTTTATTCCATAGAATGGTATGTCTCCTCTATAATGCTCCTAAAGCTCAGGTCCGAGCCAACGGAGTCTGATCCTCCGCCTTTACGATCCAGAAAGGTACACGCCAAGGCTGTGCCCTCTCTCCCTTTATTATTTGCCCTAGCTATTGAACTGTTGGCCCGTCTGATACGCTGTGATGCTCAGATCTCAGGCTGGAAGTAAGGAGATAGGTTTGAGGGTCAAATCTCTCTCTCTTTGTTGATGATATTCTCCTTTTCTACGACGATCCTTTGTCCTTTGGTCCCCGATGTCTAGAGATCCTTCGCCTCCAGCGGTCTACAGGTCAACATATGTAAGTCCTTGCTGGTGGAGGTGACCGGGGACATGGCAGGGTGACACAAACATATGGCTCAGGTGGAAGTCCCTTATGTGCATTGGGAATTCATATATTCCTCCTCCCTGACCTGGCCTGGACCCTTAACTTTCAACCCTTGGCTTCATCCTTTGACCCTGATCTCTGCAGATGGAACCGACCGCCTCTTCTTAACCCCATGGACCCATCGCACTCTTTAAAGTGAGGTGCCTCCCTCAATATTTGTACATTCTGGCAATCTTTCTTTATATGATTTCCCAAGAGTGGTTCCTTTCTCTGACCTCCAGACTTACCTCTTTTATATTGGCTGGTAAGGTCATCATGTGGCATTTAACTCAGCACATAAGTCTCCTTTTCATGGTGGCCTTGATATGTCAGAAATGTATGCTTACTATCTAGTGGCACATCTAGTGCCCATAAACAAATAGTTTGCAGGGGGCTAGGATGACCCGGCCCACCACTTGGAGCTCTATTTACTGGGCTTTGAAGGGCTATTTGATCTGCTCTGCAGAGGCCGAATACCCCTAACTATATCCTCCTGCACTCGCAGGGCGGTGCTGTGTTAGAGGGCAGCACTGCGCTTTATCCACTGGGACCGTTGCCTGATGGAGTTGACTCCTCTTTGGCAGGGCACCTGGCTCTTACAGGTGTTCATCCTCGAAAGCTTTGTGCAATGGGATCAAATTGGAATTACATATTTGGGGGATGTCTGGGGGGTGGGTTCTGATGTCGTTTCAAAGATTGAATGAGCATTATGTGCTATCTCATACACAATTGTACAGCTTCCTTCAGTCACGACATGCCCTGCGGACCCATCCCCCCAGAATCCAAACTGCCTGAATTTAGCCTGCTTGAATCCGAAATCATCATAGGGGCTTGGGCAAAGGAGCAGTCTCCGCAATTTATCTCTCCTTGATTATCAATGCTCTTGATGACTTCTTTTCCCTGAGGCAGAAGTGAAAGAGTTGGGTGGGCAAGTTAGATGACCATGACAGGAGGGAGGAATGCCTGGCACCCATGTGATCACTTCACACCTGTGCATGGTCCAAATCAACTACCAACTTGTATGTGACTTACCTGTCGCTGCACTGCATGCAACAGATGTCTCCATTAGCACAAACTGTATGTGCACACGGCACCTTCTCTGCTGTGGACATCTATCATGTGGCGTGGGACTGCCCAGTGTTGAGTTCCTTCTGGGATGGGGTGGATCATGAACTATCTGCAATTTTGAGCCACCTGATTGACCTGGGCCTCATGAGAGCTCTGCTGGGTCTTCTGAAGGAACTGGGGGACCACGTTCTGAGAGTATTTTTTATAGGGGTGGCAAGTATAATAGCCCAAAGAGACTCTTCAATGCAAGCATGGTGCAAAGAAATTAACTGGTGTGCTCATCAAGAGAAACCAATATATGAGGCACGTAGCTGTCCCCCAAAACATAATAAAATATGGGAGAAGTGGTGGGCTTATCATGAGAAACAGTCATGATGAGATTGTGGCTTAATATAGTTATTTCTTATATTACTGTATCCCAAAGTTACTTTGCTACTAATGATTATATCACATTGGATGAGATCTGCTCTGATACTTCAATACAATTTGGTTATCCAAAATGTGAATAGTATGGGTAGTTTCCTGCAAACAGGTATATTTAGAACAGGTACAGACATGTTTTTATGTTTTGAAGCAAATTCTTACTGAGGCAAACAAAAGGTACTATTGGCTATAAATTTCTGTAACTAGAAAATACAGTTTAAACACACAATAATAACTACATAATTAAAATGAACAAAGAATGGAAAGAAAAAAGCAACAAAACCTGTCTTCCAGACCGACCTGGAGCAGTGAGGTTTAGGGCTTTAATCTTGTAAAGTTTTAGGAGATAAGGCAGCAGCCCCTGGAGGTAGTGGCTCCATAAATTACTGTGCTTCATTCACAAGGTAAAAAATCAGCATCACTAGATACTCGGACACAGTTATAGACACAGATAGTGCCTGACTACCAAAATTAAGTTCAAAGTGCTATCTAATGTGATTTATAAACAGGCGTGTTAGAGAGTTCTTATTTCTCTTAAACTTTCTCTCCCTTCACTAACACTAACCTCCCTGTCCCCCTAAAGTAAGAAGACACTTCTAGTTTCACATTCCAAGGACACTTCTGCGTTCAATCTCGGACTGCTTTTCCTTTTTTGTTTTTATTTTTTTCACAGCAGGAGATGAAGTTATTTGGAGAGGCCTACTCAGGCCCACCTGCAAACCTGGCTGATAAGGGGCTGAAATTGGAGATGGTAGGGATCTCCAAAAAGTGGTAGACTACCACCTAAATCGGTATGGTTGGCAAGTATCTGACTGTGGTTGCTGGTGAGGTAGAAGTTAAGAAGGTGCAAAGCAAAAAGCGTGGCTAAAGGTGGACAGGAATGTGTGAAGAGCTACCACCCTTTGGCTCATATACAGACGTGCGACCTGAAACGCCACAGACATTGTGTCAGCAGGCATTGACAAAGGTGGTCATTATGACATTGGCAGTAAATGCTGCTTACTGCCGCGGTGACGGCCGACAACATAGCAGTGCGGAGGTGAACATCTGTTCGCCATATTAGGACACACACATACTAAACCGACAGAATACCGCCACAAACTCAAATCCGCCAGACCAAAGGTCAGTGTTAAAGTGTCGGTACGAACATCCATACTGTTACGCCAACAAAACAACACCCACCACATTATGACCCACGAATCACTACGGCGTACATTCAATGGCGGTAAACCATTGGCGGTACACATCGGAGCGGTCAGAATAGCCACCCAAATACAAAACAACACAACATTGGCCAAAACTAAAATCACACGCCTGACACTCATACACACACCACACACACCCACAGCACTATAAACACCCACCCACATTACACACAATCCTTTGCCAACATGAAAAGACTGCAATAGCTAGCCACGCAAATCACAGAGACAACCACACACACACACACCACAACCACCCATACATCCATCATGCACTCCACATCCCACACCCCACCACATTACTCAACACCCTCTGCACAATACACACCACACAACACCTATGTCCCCACTAAGGCACCCCTGTTTCACAGATGAGGAATTGCGGGTCATGGTGGAGGAAATAGTCAGGGTAGAGCCACAGCTCTTCGGAGCACAGGTACAGCAAATATCCATTGCCAGCAAGATGGAGCTATGGCGGAGAATTGTGGACAGGGTGGACGCCGTGGGACAGCATTGAGAACAAGGAACGACATCGAGAAGAGGTGGAACGACCTACAAGGGAAGGTACGTTCCTTGGCAGCAAGGCACCAGCTCGCCATCCAAAGGACTGGCAGTGGACCCCCACCTCCTCCCCCACAGCTGACAGCATGGGAGGAGCAAGTCATGGCAATCCTGCATCCTGAGGGACTCACTGGAGTAGCTAGAGGATTGGACACTGGTGAGTCAATATTTAATACTTATCACCCCCCATACCTGCATGCCATCTCACCCCCTTACCCTGACTCCCATCACACCACTCCATCCCACACAGTGCACCTACACATGTGACTAACCCCAATGACAAGCCCTGCATGCCATACCAATGCATGTACAGCCCTCCTAGCCCTGCATGTACACCCATCACTGAAGCATGCACAGCATGGAGAAGTAACAATCCCACACTACATCACCATACACAAACAAAGGTGGCAGGGCAACAGCAACAATATTGGGGAAGCTAGGGATGTACAATATGTCACAGACATGAAGCATAATACATCACTTACATCCCCACAGGTGCCACAGCCAATCCTAGCAGGGAGGAGGCGCTACGACTATCCAGTCCCCCAACAGAAGATGCCCGCAGTGATGACAGAAACTCTGGACTTCTGGATCTGGATGAACTACCTGTCCCATCAGGGACCACTGGTCAGTCGGCCACCCCAGCCCACTCCCAGTCCACCACAGAGCCTCCCCCAATAGGATCCAGCACCACAGCACCCACCCAACAACCCCACACATCTGTCCCCAGGACACGTCAATCAGCAGTGTGCCCATCTGAATAGGGACCCCAGTCCACACCTCACAGCCAAGACAATCAGGGTCCTGGGGTCAGTGCCAGTGGGCACACCGTTCAGGGGACTCAGGCACAGGGGGACAGGGACACTCCGAGGACAGCTGTGCACCAGGTTGAGGACAAGCCCAGTAAACCGACTCTCCAGGAGGCACTCACTAATGTCCTTGGGGCTTACCAACAATCCCAGGACAAGATGGGCCAGATTCTTAACAACATACAGGAGAACAAGCGGCTGCAGGAGGTACACCATCAGAAGATTAGGGAAGATTTGCAGGCTCACCCATCAGCCACACCCTGTGCCTCTGTAATTGTGCCATCACATTTGGGATGCTGCTATTCCTCAGGACGAAGGCGTCATGCATCGACCCAGATACTTGGCAGTGACGTGGGAGACGTACTGGTCCTCCAGGCCCACCATTTGCACATTGAGTGAGTGGAAACTCTTCCGATTCCTTAACACCTGTTCATTGTGGCAGGGGTGGGGGACGAATGCAATATGTGTTCCGTCAAGCGCCCCAATAATATTTGGTATATGTCCCAATGCATAGAATCCAGCCTTCACAGTGGCCAAATCTTCCACTTGGGGGAAAGCGATGTAGCTGCACATGTGTTTGACCAAGGCAGACAAAACCCTTGCCAGCACTATTGAGAACATTGGCTGTGACATTCCTGCTGCCAAGCCCACTGTCGCTTGGAAAGAACCAGTTGCCAGGAAATGGAGCACTGATAGAACTTGCACAAGAGGGGGGATCCCAGTGGAATGACGGATAGCTGATATCAGATCAGGCTCCAAATGAAAACACACCTCTGTGATTGTGGCCCTGTCCAGTCTATAGGTCAGCATTAGATGCCTCTCCTCCAGCATAGCCTAGTCCACAAGGGGTCTGTACACGGGGGCTTGCCTCCTCCTCCTATTCCTCCGCAGTGGTAGGTATCTAAGGGACACAAGAGTGAGAAGGGTGTCACAAACTGAACAATGGAACCACCACCCCATGCAACTGGGCATGTATGTAATCAGACAATGTGAATGGCAATGTATGTACAATTCACAGCAATGTGCAGTTTCCAATTTCTGATTGTTGTCCACCACCATGAAATCATGACTGCCTGTCCTGTCATTATGCACAGGTGGAAGTGATGTAATTCCGCTGGCGTTGGTCATCATGGCGGAAGGCGGTCTTGCACCGCCGTGCTCTTCCTCATTGGCTAATATTGGGCTCTATGGAGTACAGCATCCAATGAGGATCACTGGCGGACGTTCTATCTATAACCTAACTTGATTCCTGACTTTCCACAGGATGTTCTATCTATAACCTCACTGGATTCCTGACTTTCCACAGGACAACACCTACACTGCTTGTGCTGCTGTGACCTGTGTCTGGATCCTGCCATAGCCCGTGTGACCGGGAAAGGGCCCCTGCCTTCACTTCGGAGGAGTTAGAGCAACTGGTGGACGGGGTCCTACCCCTGTATGGACAACTGTATGTGCCTCCAGACCAACAGGTGAGTACACTATGGGGACGATGCATGTGACAAGGTGTGGGGTGTGTCTGGTGTTTTTGTACATGCAGGGCTCCGGATGATGTGTGTGCCAGTGGAGATGGAAATACAATTTTTGGGCCATATGTGTGACAGGCCGGATTTTATGGTTAATGGTGTCCTCCTATCTGTATTACATCTGCAGGTCAGCGCCCTTCAGAAGAAGGGATTGTGGCATGCCGTAGCCAAGGACGTGCAGATTCTGGTGGTCTACAGCAGGCGAAGCACCCGCTGCAGGAAAAGGTGGGAGGACCTGAGACTCTGGGCCCGGAAGACCTCGGAGGCCCAGCACGATGGCCTCCCAAAAAGGGTGGGATGCCAGTCAGAACCTGATCCACCTGATGGCCCACATACTGGCAGTGGCGTACCCAGAGCTGGATGGGCGCTTGAGGGTAGCACAGCAGCCACAAGGGGGTGAGTACAGTGAGCGTGACTACCATTGTTGTTGGCTGGTATGGGATCCTAGTGGTGGGTTTCAGTTAGTAGGTGCCCCTTAATGCCAGCTCAGACATTGCTGCATGGTCCAGCACAAGGTAAATGGGCGTATAGCAAAATCTTGTATTCCAGCTAGGTGGCATTCCAGGTCAGACAGGGCTTAGTGGGTCCCAGGAGGGGTGCAGTTGGTGGTGGCTGGCTCTCATCTTGCTGTGGTACCTTGCCAATGGAATGCCAGTGCAATGCATAGTGCCCAATTGTGATCCCTGTGTGTGATGGTAATGTGTATGCCATCTATGGTGTTGGTGCTGTAATTGACCCAGTGCTCCCTTTCCCACCCACCTATTTTCTTCTGTCAACCTATCCATGTGTGCATTAGCATCATCTGGTGGAGGAGCAGGGGCACGAGCAACTGAGGGAGCTGCATCCCATAGGACCCATGAGGCAGAGTCCACCGATTCCGAGGGGACCAGTGGGATGGCGGAGACAGGAGGTGACAACACTGACTCTGATTCCTCCTCCGATTGGAGCTCCCTGGTGGTGGCACACACCTCTGGAACCACCCCAGCTACAGGTACAGCCGCAACCCCCCCCGTACCAGCACCGCTCTCCTGGTAACCCCCCACTGAGTTGGATGTGCCCGCTCAGCCAGGAGGGTGGGCATCTCCTTCGCCCAGGCACCTCAGGCCCTCCCCCAGTGAGCCCTGCTGCCCTCAGTGAGGAGGCTATTGACCTCCTGAGATCCATCTCTGTAGGGCAGTCAACCATAGTGAATGCCATTCAGGGGTTGGCATCACAGATGCAGCAATGCAATGCATTTCTTGAGGGCATCCATGGTGGCTTGGCGGCCCTACAGAGATCGTTTCAGGCTCTGGCCTCCTCTCTGATGGTAGCCAGTGTCCCTGTTCCTACCGTCACCCCTCCAACTACCACTTCCCAGTCCCAGTCTCCTCAACCCCAACCCCAATCCATCCCATGCATACATACAGACAAGCATGCACACAAAACATGAGACAAGAGTAGCACAGTCAAAAACAGGAGGCACACTTCAGGTCACAAGCAATCACACAAACAACAGACAGTTGCACACACAACCACATCCACTGCCTCCACTGTCTCCCCCTCCTCATCCTCCTCCTCCCTCACAGTCACATCCACACTTACACCTGCATGCACTGCATCAACAGCCACCACCACCATCACCACATCATGCAGCACTCACACCTCACTTGCAGACACCTCCACAGCATCCATCCGTACGTCCCCTTTGTCCTCTCCCACCCTGTCTGTCCCCCCTCCTAAGAGACACAAAAGCACGTACTCAGACTCCTAACAGCCATCCACCTCACGCACGCACTCAAGTCCAGCAGACGTACACCTCCGACAACCACTCCCTCAACCTCCACTTCCATCCCTCCTCCCACATCCTGCCCCCAACATCCCTGAGAAGCTTTTCCTTGCCCATCTTGACCTCTTCCCTCCATCCCCACCCCCGTCCTGTCCGTAAGCGCAGGGTCCGAACGACACAGCACAGCACCTCAGCCAAACAGTCTGCTACTACTCCTACCAAATCTTCAGCTGCTGCCACAAAGGGGCCCCAGAGTGTGACACCTGCCACTCCTACTGTGAGCACACCTCTGCCTCATAAAGGGAGGACTAGGGTGGTGAAAACCAAGGGCTTTTGATGATGTTGGTACCGCCCCGGAAATCTTGGCGGTTTGCTATGTCATAATATGGTGGGCGGTACCATGTCTTCCGCCTCGCTGATGATGGCTACCGCCATGGTCAGTGGTGTTAATGCCCTGGCGGTTGGTGTGGTACATTGGCTGTCTATGGGAGGGATCACCACCATGGTCATAATTTTGCAGTAGTTACAGCCAACCTGTTGGCGGTATTACCGCCACTCTAACAGTCACTGCCAATGTCAAAATGAGGGCCAAAGTATCCCATGCAGTAAGCAAAACCCTTAGAGACAAACCCCTTTGATCTTTTCTGTTTTTGGCCTCTCTTGTGCCTCACTAGTGTATTGTACATACAATGGAGAAAATAGTTTATTTTTGTATATTTGAAGGATCTTCATGTAGAGTGCTGATTTCAAAGTTAATTTTGCACTGAAAATTGTGTTTTAAAATTTTCACTGCTTACTGATGTACCTTTGGTCTGTTTAATAGAAATACTGTTGCTGGAAGATGGCTGCCGTTTTTTTACATTAAGGAAAACTATGGCAGTCACCTATAAATAGGTTCTCTCAAAAGTAAGAAATTTCCTTAAAGAAGCCCCTGACACAGAGGTGTGCATGCAGATTCAGGGCCTGGGACTGTTTAAAACCCTTTTTAGAATCCAGCCCGCGAGTGCATGCACTGGCGCATGTGTCTCTCCTGCGAGACTCTGTTGTGTACTGTAAGGGGCTTGGAGCCTGCGTGTCACTCACCATTTGTTGGTTTGGGTGGCACTCTTCTTTATAGCCTCGTAATAGATCTATTTCAGGCCTGGCATAATTTCCATTCCTCTCTGTGGTGCAGGGACCAAGTACTGATTAATTAAACGTAATCAGTGCCCGTCTGCTGCTCCCAACCTTATTGAGGTACTATTTTGTTCTTTTTAATTCCTAGTGCCCTGCAAACAGAAGGCTTGTGACTGGCAAAAACGTGCCCAGGAGGAAAAACAAAATTGCTAAGTTTTTTTTTTTTACAGCTAACTCATTTATTTTACCAAGTCATCTTTTCCCATTTTTTTTCACCATGTTTTATTTTGTTATGGGCGAGCGCAAAGTGCTCCGTCCATTCTGTAATCTCTCTTTGGGCTTCAAATCATGCCCATGTCACGTCAGTCACTTACATTGGTTTGTGGGCTTTCGTTTTAAAATCCACGTGCTTTCATTTGTGAAAGGCATGCATACGTCATGCTTTTTACGGTGTTTAGCCCACCTACACAACACCGGTAAACTACTAAAAACATACAAGGCTGAATGTTTTCAGCCTGGGGTCCGGACTACTTTATCTGTTTATTTTCCATGCAGCTCAATCACGCTGCATTTTACATAGTGCGATTGCGCTGCGTTTTTTTTTCCTTACAATGCTAATAGCTCTGACTCGAGCAAATGTGAGACCCGTTGCATTGAAAATGCTTGTTTTTGCTTGTGGGCGCTCATCTCAAAAGATTTTCTTGTTTGAAATATTGCAATGCAACGTTGTTTCTTTATTATGTGTAGTTTGTAAATTATGCTTTAACACATAATTGTGCAGTACACCCCAATCCACCCCACTACAATCCACCCCAGTTTACCCCACACCAATCCACCCCACTCCAGTCCACACCGCTCACCCCAATCAAGTCCACCCCACACCAATGCCCCCAACCCACTCTATTCTAATCTGTCCCACTCCAATTTGCCCCACTCTTATCTAATCCAAAACGATCTGCACAACTCCAAAACAATCTGCTCCACTCCAATCCAAACCAATATGCCCCACTCTCATCTACGCCACTCCCATCTGCCCCACACCAATCCAAAACAATCTGCCCCACTGCAATCCAAAACAATCTGCCTCACTCCAATCAAAAACAATATTGCCCGCTCCAGTCCACCTAACTCTAATCTGCCAGAATGTAATACAAAATATTCTGCCCCACTCTTGTCCCACTTGATTCCGCCCCACTTCCATCTGCCCCAATCCAATCCAAACAATCTGCCCCACTCCAATCTGCCCCACTCCAATCCAAAACAGTATGCTCCAGTCCAGTCCATCTCACCCCAATCCACTCCACCTCACTCCATCCCAATTCACCCCACTCCAACCCACCCCACTCACATCCAATCCAATCCACCCTTATCCCATCCAATCCACCCCACACCAACCCAATCCACCCCACTCCAATCCATCCTAATACAATCTAGCCCACTCCAATCTGACCCACTCCAGTCCAAAACAAACTACCCCACTCCAAGGTGACCCACTCCAGTCCAAAGCAATCTGTCCCACTCCAATCTGTCCCACTTCATTCTGCCCCATTCGAATCAAAAGAACCTGCTCCACTCCATTCTTCCCCCTCTAATCCAAAACAACCTGCTGCACTCCAATCCAAAATAATTTGCCCCACTTCAATCCATTTCAATCTGTCCGACCCCATCTGCTCCTCTTTAATTCAAAACAACCTGCCCCACTCTAACCTGCACCACTCCACCCTGCCCCACTCCAATCCCAAAGAACCCACTGCAGTCCAAAACAATCTGCCCCACACCAGTCCACCTCACCTTAATCCAATCCACCCCACTCAAACCCAATTCACCCCAATCCACCCCACACCAATCCAGTCCACCCCACATCAATCCAGTCCACCCCACATCAATCCAGTCCACCCCACTCCAGCCCAGTCCAGTCTATCTCATTCCAATCCAATCCACCCCACCCACTCCAATCCACCCCACTATAATCCAATCCACCCCAATCCACTCCAGTCCGAGCCACCCTACTCCATTCCAGTCTACCCTACTGCAGTCTGATCCACCCCATTCCAAAACAATATGCCCCACTCTCATCTACCCCACTCCAATCTACCCCACCCCACTCCAGTCTAATCCCCCCTCCAACCCACCTTACTCCAATTCAATCCACCCTACTCCAATCCAACATGCTCCAATCAAACCGACCCTACCCCAGTCCACCCACATTCCCAGTCCACTCCACTCCAATACAATCCACATTAATCCCCACTACTCCATCCAATCCAAACCACCTTAATCTACCCCACTTCAATCCAGTCCATCCCTCTCCAATCAACCCACCCAACATCAATCCAATCTAATCTACACCAATCCAATCCAACCCACTCCAGTCCACCCCACTCCAGTCTTATCCACCACAATCCACTCCACTCCAACCCACCCCATGCTACTCCAATCCACTCCAACCCAATCCACCCCACCCCGATCCACCTTACCCAATTCGATCCACCCAACCCATCTAATCCACCACAATACACCACAATCAATCCAATCCACCCCACCCTAGCCCACCCCTCCCTAATCCACCCCACTTCAATCCGCCCCACTCCAGTCCACCCCACCCCACTCCAATCCACCACAGCCCAGTCCACCCCATTCCATTCCACCCCATTGCCAAACCAATCTACCCCACCTCAAAGCAATCTACCCCACCCTACTCCAATCCAGCCCACTCCACCCCACCCATTTCAATCCAGTCCACCCCACTCTACCCTAATCTAGCCCACCCGATCCCAGTTCAGTCCACCCCACTCCAATCCACCTCACCTCACCTCACACCAATCCAATCTACCCCACCCATCCAGTTCAGCCCACCCCACTCCAATCCAATCCTTCCACCCCACCGCACTCCAATCCTTCCCACCTCAATGCAATCCACCCCACTCCAATCCAGCGCACCCCAATCAATCCAAAACCCCACTCCATTCCAATCCACCCCACTCCAGTCCACCCCACTCTACTCCCATCCATCCACTCTGTCCCAATCCAAACCACCCCGCTCCAATCCATCCAACCTGCCCCACTCCAATCCACCCCCCACCCCATTCCAAGCCAATCCAATCCACCACACTCCAATCCCATACACCCCAATCCACCCACTCCAATCTGATCCACCCCTCTCCAGTCCAATACACCCCACTCCAATCCAGTGAATCCAATCCACCCCACCCCACTCCAATCCAGTCCCATCCACCCCACCCCAGCCATATCGTTCCAATCCAAACTACCAACCGCAATCCAATCCAACCCCCACTCAAATCCACCCCAAACCCATCCATCTCATCCCATTTCAATCCACCCCAATCCACCCCATATCACTCCACCCCACTCCACTCTGTCCACCCCACTTAATCCCATTTCACGCCACCACACTGTACTCCAATCCAATCCATCCCACTACCTAAATCCACTCAAACCCACTCCACTCTATGATACTCTCTGCCACTGAACTACTGAACTCTATTCCCCTCTTCTCAACTCTACAACACTCTACTCCACCTACTCTACTTTCTGACATTCCAACAAACCCACAATACTCCACTCTGAAACTCCACACCACTAATATGTAGCCATTCTGAACAGCAGCCACACTGGTCTACAACATGGCAAAATACATTGCCAAAGCCAATAGCTCTTGTATAACGAGACCTACTGGCAAAGATCACAGTGCGAGATGGCTGGGGGAAAAATGGACCACAGGAGGTGGAAGTCATTTTTAATAAAGAGTGGGACGAAGCATGGAGAAATTGAAAGGTAGAATACAGTCCCTCGTATGTATTGTATTGCAAGGTCTGACATCCGTAGTGGATAAATAGATCATTCAGTGAAAACACTGTGAGATCAAAATGCTCCTGGGTCAGAGAAACGAGAATGTGAAGGAAACCCCCTGAACTCGGAGTATGGAAGCGAGAGAGGCAAGAAAAACATTAAATCACCCTTAATGAACAACTATGAAAGGGCGGCCGGGCGCACTAAATCATTGACAAGAACTCTTTGCAAGAATGTAGAGTCAAAGCAGCATGTGTTAGAAAGCGATGATGACTTTTATCATGATGACGACACTGGATGACATTGGCATAGAATGCCTAGATGCTGCAGTCTCTAATATAAACGGCAGTGGTTGCAGACCTAAGGCTGAAATCCGCGTGAATTCAGTGTTTCACGGATACACCAGCCCGTGCCCCCTCCTAGCCCCGTATCCTCTCC
This sequence comes from Pleurodeles waltl, assembly GCF_031143425.1. Taxonomy (NCBI): domain Eukaryota; kingdom Metazoa; phylum Chordata; class Amphibia; order Caudata; family Salamandridae; genus Pleurodeles; species Pleurodeles waltl. The sequence continues at coordinate 431,983,418 of NC_090444.1, forward strand.
CAGCTCCCATTGTTTTAAGGGGCCCAATTCTGTGCAAGTTGAACCCCCGAGGGCAGCCGACTCACCGCCACCGCTAAGGCCAGCCAAACTGGTCTCTCATCTCTGTCTGTGTCATGGGCTCGTGACGCTCCAGGCTGCTGCAATCACTAACAGCCTAACAGTCCCACATTCCGAAAATGCGACTAAAGACTAACTACTGCCGGGGGCGACAGCAACCGTTTCACCGCAGAGGTATGCATATTGCTAGGCAAAAATCAAGGCACAGGTGACAGGTTACCACAGACCTACTGAGACAGATAATGGAAAAACATACACTTCACGATTCCTGACCTTTTGGTTTATTACATATCTTTAACAAATGCATCCCTTGACTGACTTGATGACGGATTGAATCGGCGCGCGCGACTCCATAGGCTGCTCAGTCTGTTTGTAATCAAAGCACCTGTTTTGTTGAAATCAGACAGAGATTGCAGCCCACGAGAAGAGTACAAGCATTAAGTTTGATTTTTGACCAAGACAAAGGGACACAGGGTTTTGACCCTGCTACTGTCAATCAAAACTCCTGACAACATACAAGGTGGCCTTTGGGTCCACACTCTTACAACCGTTGGCTTTCTTTGATCAGCTTCCTTGAGCCATTGGGCTGCGAATTGGTCAGTTGCAGGGCACAAGTCCTAAAAAAAAAAGAAGTGGGGGTACTAACCAAGGTAGGCAGTATGCAAGTGGTATCATGGCCCGTGGCATCGCACGTGGCATCACAACCCATGAGTTTACAGGAAGTGACATTATAAGAAGTGACATCAGACCTTTAGACCTCACACATATGTTTAGCAGGTTTATAATAAGTACATTTCAGTGCATTAAGATTATACATGCAAACACGCCTGATGTAGACAGATCTGCAAATCTGCACCTCAACTTGTACATTTTGGGGCATATTTATGAGGTGGTTGCACCATGCAACATAGTACATGCATGGCGCAAACTAATTGATCATATTTATGAACCCAGGCAAAGCCACTTTGTGCAGCTTTGAATTGTTTCAAAAATATGGAGTAAGGCAATGTAGCGCAAATAGCTGTGCTGTCTTAGAATGCCTTGTGTAGGCGTTCGTTCCATGTAGGTGTTCCCATTTAATTCCCATAGATTCTGATGCATTCCCATATTCCTGGAATCTGACAAACCCCCTCCCCGCCTGCACGAAAGCAGCCAACTTGCAGACGCTGCTGAATTTTTCCAGGTGTTTGAAACTTACACCGGGTCAAAGTCATAGTGGGGCCAAACTTCTTGGCAGGGTGGACGGCGTCCATCTTGTGAAAATAGTGGGTAGACGTCATCCACCCGGGTGTACCCCCGACTTGTGCCCTGGTCCGTCGCATCTTGGCTTAGCCCATTTTAGCCCATTGCAGTATTCATCTCTTACCTAACGCTATTGACTTTTTTGGTGTAGCCTTTCAGCTGTGCTCACATTGAACTGTATGGATGACTCCTTTACATCTATAGCCCTTTCTGTCTGCTCCTGCTGGCATCCTCCCTCCCCTCTGTGTGCCTCACTCTGAAACTACTAGCACTGCCTGCATTAGAACAAACTTAGACCTGTGGGCATTGTCAATGCCTGTTCGAACCCCAGTCACAGCTCCCTAGAAAGCAAAAATAAATGTATACACTAAACAAGATGTTAAGTGTTTGTGAAAATCGACCGACTGCAGAAGTAGCTAAACCAAGACACTGAAAACTTAGCCTACTTATAGGAAATCCCTGACTGTGATTTTCCCTTCCTCTTTCCTTTTCTCTTTCTTAATATTAAGTTTATATTGCAGCTTATTTTATTTTACTTCTTCCTCTTTGGGAGGATCGATACTAGAAGCAACTTCCATAATCCTAGAAATTGTAACAGTTCAGCAAAGTTGCAGGCCCAGAAAGAAGGATGCAAGACATTAAGGTGTCGGAAGAGGAAAGAAAAAATAGTAATGAAGGCGTTACCTCCTCATCTCCCTTCTTCATCCGAATTAAAGGAGAGAGTAAAAATAAGCATGCTCGGATCAGCATATGAAGAATACAGTAAGTGTCCTGGCAGTATGTAATATGAAAGCTGCATCGAGTCCACATTTCAAATGGCCTTCCTTGATAGAGACAAAATACAATTCTCTTTAACCAGTTCTACATCACTAACAATCACCGGTTGTAGGCATTGCAGAGTGTTCCTTTGTTTGATGGTGTCTGCTTGAGGTTTGAGACCTATTGTGACATCATTCACCAGATGGCCTGTTTAATATCAGATTATCCCATGCTAAACATGAAATAGAAACCAGAACACCTTCACCGAACGACTTACTTGCATCCCCACATTTACTCATTAAGGAGTCAATAATCACAAAGAAGATACCCATGTAGCTTCTCCACAAACTTTTGCTAATGATTTCTGTTTAGTTTTTGCCCCAGAGGTAAGATAGTTGTGTCTATTAGTTTTCTGGAAGAAAAGTACCAAAAAGAGTATACACAGTGCTGACTATAACTTCAACCCAACTTCCTACAATTGAGGCAGCAGGGCTAAAACCTGGTCATATGCCAAATGTAACAAAATAAACTGGTGTATTGCCTTAGAGAAGACGTTTGATATTGTTAAATCAGGACAGCTTTGCAAACATCCAAAAAAAGCAATGCAGTGTCATCAGTAGATACATGATAAAATGAAACACTGGCAACACAACTGCGAATCATGATGGAATGTCAGTGCTAGCTTGGGGTCAAATCCCAGGTTATGTTCATGATTCAGCTGGTTGGTTACAATTCTCAAGTAACAAATCATTTGGACCAGTATTCTCAGATTTCCTTTTCTTATGACTAAGGTGAAAGTCATAAAAGGGGTCCCAAATAATAAGCTTTAGGGAAATCACCCCAGGAACCTCCAATGGTGCAGGCTAAACTATCAGTACTAAGCAGTAAAGAGTGCCTGAAAGCCCAGCATTCTGATTTATAAACAAATCCTAAGGAGTCAGCAGGCAAAGGTGTACACTGTCTCCCTTTTCCCTGCCTGGTCACCAAGTTCCCTGTAAGCCTGGGCATCCACCCAGTAGACTTTTAGGGAGAATGAAGAAAGCAACAGAGTGAATCCTATTGAAATACCGAAATGGCCGATGCCTGATCACATTTACAAGGAAACTGCCCTCCTCATTTCCCACATACCACTTCTGGAATAAATCCTAATGGTGATCATATGTTTACCTACTTGATGGGTCTCTGCAGATGGAGTCACAGCAGAAGGTCGCTCTAGTTGTCCAACCGTAGCGGTTCTACCACCATATGACAGGTACATTCTTTTGATTAAAGTTACGAACAATAGAAGAGTCTTCGGGGACAATGGAGATTTAGGGAGAATCAATTTATGATCTGTCTCTAGATGCTCAAGTACCACAGACTAAAATGATCTGATAGATAGTCCAGAAGAGCCGTACCATCTTTCCATATTTTTTTATTATAAACCCAAACAAGCAACTGGATGACAGGAAAAGAGGTATCCGAGAATAGAAAAAGGATTCAATGACATGTTAGGTGATGCATTTCCCAAGCTCTCACAGATTATCACCTGTAACAGAATTGCTCCATCTGGAATAATTGAACATTTAGGTCCTCATTTCAACCTCGGCTGTCTTTTTCCAAGACCGCCAAGGTAGCGCTGTGCTGAAGACCGCCAGTGCAGGCGGGTTTCCGAGCAGTGAATCATAACTGCTGGCAGGCCTCCGTCCTTTTTCGGATGGAGAGCCGCCAGCAGCCATACTGGCAGTTGGCGCGGATGTGGAGGCTGCTCCACCTCCACCATCATCAGAACACCGCCCACTGAATCCCAACCCAGGATTCTGTGTGGCGGTGTTCTGGTGATGGGGAGCTGGCGGCGGAGCAGCCCCCATGGATCCTGTCCCCTCCCGGAGGATCATCGGACAAGATAAGGTGATCGTCCGTTAGGGGAGGGGGGTGGGAAGGTGTTGTGTGTTGTGTGCGTGCATGGGGGTATGTGTGTGAGTATGTAGAGGGGGTGTGTGAGTGCGTGTATGCATGTGGGGGGTGTGTTGTGTGTCTGGAAAATGTGTGCGGGTTGGTCAGTTTGCATGTCTGTATGAGTGCGGGTATGTGTTGTTGTAGTGTATGTGTGCGTGTAGGTGGTGTGTATGTTGATTTTAGGGGTGGGGAGGGGGTCCTGCCACCTTTTGTGGGTGGTAGGGGAGTTGGGTGTGGGGGGAGGACTCGGGGGTGGGGGAGGGTGGTGGGGGAGACCCCTGTCAGTGCCAGGGAAGGAGTTCCCTGGCACTGATAGAGCCTACCGCCATAGATTTCGTGGCGGTTCCAAACCACCCGAAATCCATGGCGGTATGCAGGGTCCTGATACTGCCGGCGGTCTGGTGACGGCTGCCGAGCTGGAGACCGAAGTCTCCAGCCCAGCGGTCATCACCGCCCTGGTGGTCGGAGTGGAGAAGAGGCGGATGACTATGGCGAAAACCGCCATGGTCATAATTCCATTTTTTTTTCCACCGGCCTGTCGGTGGTATTACCGCCACTTCTCCCCCACCCGCCAGGGTCGTGATGAGGGCCTTAGTTTTCAGCCAAAGGCATGTGCTGACGTGCTGACATGTTGACAGTGGTCCCACTGTGGTCCAGTGTCCATAAACAAAGGCACCTTTGGTTAGGAAGTCCATGAGGGGAACTGGAGAGGAAATTGCCTGTCCAAAAAATCGGGATCATCCACTGTTGCATTTGTATTTCGTATTTCCTCTGAGATCTCCTGGGACACAAGTCCCATGTGGTTCATTCTGATGCAATGGTAGGTCCCACCACTGGAGAATGTGTCACTATAATGGACCCAAGTAGCACCTGACACAAGACATTAAGAAACTTATCAGGGACGTTAAGGAGAGATACAGCATCAAAAGAATACCGTTTAGCTAACGTCATAGCATGAATGATTTTCAAATGCCTGTGCAATGCAGTATCAACTCACCAGATTCACATCCACATGCATCAGTCAGTATAGGAGGCTGGCCTGGTTTGTACTGGCAACCTATGATACTTACATCTTATACCAGGTCCATTTATTCCTTATTAGTGAAATGTAGTCAGTGTCTAAAAGACAGGCTCTTTAGGTGTCATGTGTATGAGCAGCAAAGGCCTAAATAGGAGACATGCAAAGCTCATGCTATACCACTGCAGTTACACAGTACTCACACACATGAAAGAAAATACTCTGTGTTAAAAAAATAAAGGTACCTTATTTTGGTGACACAAATGCCAAACATACCTTAGAGACTATACTCCCTTGGGAGGTAAGTAATATACATAGTATATACACTAGAATGCAGTAATAGCTGTAAAAACAGTTAGACAACAGTGCAAATAATGATAATCACAATAGTTAGAAATGGGCCTACGGGGAACACAAACCATATACTAAAATAGTGGAATCCGAAAGTCGGTTTCCCACCTAGGCAAGTGTAGTGTGTAGAGGGGCACTGGGAGTGTAAGAAAACACCAAAGGCCAGGAAAGCAGGAGTAAATCACAGTATGTTTCCTAGATCACACAAGAACACGAAATAGAAGATTTTGCAAGAACCAGAAGAGACTGCAAGACACCAACGATGGATTCTTGGACCTGAGGATCTGTGGAAGAAGGGGACCAAGTCCAAGAAGCACTGAAGAGTCAGGGAGAACAGGATCCCTGCTAACCCGGATGACGGTGCAAAAAAAGCACCACTGGTGAAGAAGAACAGTCAGTAGTGCACCCAAGAAGATGGATGCAGGTTCCTGGTTGGTGCAGATGATGTCCCATGCTGGATGGATGATTGCAGTCTGGTTTGCTTCGCTGAATTCTGCCAAAAAGCCTTGGCACACATAAAGCACGTGGTAAGTGAATACATGCTGCTGCCTGGGACCAGGAGGGACCTGGTGGCCTCTACCCAGAAGGGGGAGACAAAGGGGGCTCTCAGCAACTCAGAGAGCTCTTAGAAGACCAGGCAGCGTGCACAGGAGTCACACAGCACGGGGGCAAAGAAGGTGCAAAAGGAGGTCCACGCAGCACTACAAAAAGGGATTCCACGCTGCTGGAGAACTACTAAGAAAGCTGTGCATTACAGAATAGAGTGCTGGGGGCTGGAGCTGCACGGTGCATGAAGAACTTCATGGAAGGATGCCAACAAGCCTTGACAACTGCAAAACACACAGTGCACTGGGGTACTGTCTTGCATGGAAAGGCAAGCTCTTACCTCCACCAAAGTTGGACAGCTGGACTTCAGGACAGTCGGGACCACTTCAGTCTACCACCTGTGTTGCTGGAAACACGCACTTTTTCTGGAGGGGGGACCCAAGCCACCAGTCGTCACTGCAGAGGGGTGCCTGCTGAAGCAGGGAAGTGAGTCCTTCACTTCAAGGGAGATTCCTTTGTTTTTCTGGTGCAGGCTGAAGACAGGCAGTCCTCGGAGAATGCACCACCTGGAAACAGTTGCAGTTGCTGGCAGGAGCTGAAGATTCAGTGTTGCAGAAGTCATCTTTGCTTCTGCTGTTGTTTGTAGAGTTCCTGGAGGGTCTAGATGCAGTTTTGTCAGTAGAGGGTGAAGTAAAGGATGCAGAGGATGCCTGCTGGAGTCTTGCAATCCGAATCTGAGGAAATACCTAGAGGAGAGACCCTAAATAGCCCTGAAAGGGGGATTGGTCAGCTACACAGGTAAGCACCTATCAGCGGAGGACTCTGACATCACCTGCCAGCACTGGCCACTCAGATGCTCCCAGAGTGGCCCACTACTTTGGAATCCAAGATGGCAAAACCCAGGGACACTCTGGAGGAGCACTGGGTACCACCCCTGGAGTGGTAACAGCATGGCGTTCGCACATACTGCCTGCAGTAGATCCATCTCCTCCACTGGAAACACTTTAGTCAAGAATTGTCAAGACTTGTCGGATAGTTGGTTTCTCCATGTCTTTCAACTCTTGTTGAATGCCATTCTTGACTACCTTCAGCTACCTGTTGCATCCAGACCAACCTAAGGTGGCAGACTGCAAGTGTGCCAGCATCCCAGAGTGGGGTGGCTGAAGCTAGAAGAGGTGTTCTTCTGACCTCCACTTCTCCCCTCCAGAAATGCAGTAATGAGCTCTAGGACAGGATACATTTGGGCCCAAACCAAGCCACCAGACGTTAGAGGCTGGTGTCTGGAGTGGGAGCAAATCATCCCCTCGCCCCACCCGAGGCTAATCCAATAACAAGGACCTTTGTAGTGGTTAGCCCCAAACCATGCTCCACCACAACCCCCACAAATCTCTGTTAATCGCATACCAGTGGACATCAAAAATACTGCAAAAGATGTCACTCTGAAAAATCTCACTTGGAAAAATATCGAACTGATATTATCAGTAATTCATCCTATTTTGGGTGTACCAAAAGGGAGGAAATAAAGTAAATTAAAGGTAACAAAATGCTTGGTTATGGACAGGTGTGAGAAAAGGCGACAATGAGCTAGTGCCACAATGAGCCTAGAACACCCTGATTTTGACAAGGGGCATGGAGAAATTGGATTTTTCAATTAGAGAAATGTTTCTATGTAACTATGTAAAAAACAAAGACCAAATATGTGCAGTTTCATGTTGACTCTAACCACGTGTACCTTATTGTTTGCTCTTTTAAAAATCTGCAATTTCAGAGCTAGGGTTGATAGGGAAATGCAATGACGAAAGATGCAATTTGCCTGGTCTATGCCCTTCACTTTTTAAAACCCTCAAATATTGTACTAATATACTACCAGTTATTAACAAGCCTTCATGTACTAACTAATTATAGTTAAGTATCAAGGATAGGCAATGATACTCTAATCTGAATACAAAATGGATCAAGCATTCAACTAGAATGAAGAAAGTTGGCCCATTGACTCACAGAGGTATTTTCTGTCCGTAAAAGTACTGGCAATATCTTATTTATGTCTGCCAAGAGTACATAAAAGATCCTTGGCTGGCATAAATGTATTTACTACTTTGTATTTCTCTTCAATGAGCGAGGAGAAATCTGTAGTAGTAAGTCCCATGCAAGCATCTCTACTGGGAGGCGTTAGTAACTCAGATCTGGCAAGACCAGACGATAGGCAAGAGAACGGAGCACTTTTTACGGCACAAGTTCTCACCTATATTCAAACAATATATGGATAGCATATATCCAGATCAGGCCAAAAACCTGTTTATTAAATTTAGACTAGGGATCCTGCCACTGAATTCTGTCACCTCCAGATGAAAAAAAGATAATGGTGCGACTAGTTTTCCCTCCTTTTTGTCTGATGGAAATAGAATCCTTAGCTCATTTTATGTTCTTTTGCCCAATATATTTAAAGTCCAGGAGGAAGTAGATCATTCCCCTATGTAGGTCCCAGGCTTCCCTGAAACACCAGGAGACGCTTTGTATACTAATGAGTGACACAAGCGGAAAGCCAGTGTTCACAGTTGCCAGCTTTTTACGATGCTCCTGGATTGTGAGATCTAGGGAAACTCTCAACCATGTAGACCCAAATTTCTGTCCCGTGGTAACCGGTTGAAAATTGAGATTGGAATAGTGCCTATTCCACCTCTATTCCAACAGTATGTGTAAAATGACCACGCTGGCACACAGGTGAGGGCTCAGCCTATGACAGAATGGTTACTGTTGCTAAGAACCCAAAGTTACAAAAAGAACTGCCAGCGACTACCACCATGGAGTACTTTTTAAACTTGGTACTAGCTATTTTATGAACTGTGATCTATTCATTTAAGATTGTATGCTCTGTTAGATGTGCTGTTTCTTACAATATTATTTATTTTGTAATTTATTGTGAGTATCATGCTTTTATGGCTATAGCCGAAATAAAGCTAATAATAATAATAATTAAGTCCCATGCACGGGGTGGAAGTGCGCTTCATAAATGGTATCTTACTTTGTAACTTTGGGAACATCCACAAACCTGTGAGCATTCCCAAACTCTGATTCGACCCTTCCCACCCTGGAAAGGGACAGAAATTTACTCCAAAGGCTGGAGTCAAACTGTGTTAAGTTGGTCTCCACCAGTGCAGTTTAGAGGTTTATGTGCCAGAAGGTTTTACAGAGCAGTCGCTTCTTAGGTTATATTCGCGAATTCTACGTGTTTGTTTTCACAAGACACCTGGTCAGGATGATTGTTTTCACTGGCCTGAGGCAAGCACGAGGCTGGGGTTCAGGAACAACACTTTTCAGTTGCTAAAGCAAAAGACCTGTTGCCAAGTGACAAACAGCTGAACTGTCATTGTCTGCTGCCTCTGAAGGTTTATGTCAACGTTGTGCCCCTTTGTGTTTTGACACAATGCTTTGACGTTTTTTATTCCTAGGTTTTAAAAGCAGAAGCATTGCAAGGTGTCCTCTGATGATGCCCATGATATTAGCTCAAGAAATAGCCACACCCACTCCCCTAGTGGGGCTGAAGTACTACATGGGCGCAAACCACTTTTTGTGGTCATTGACCTTGTCATCCAGCAGGCAGACTTGGTCCACAGCTGCAATGTCCCTGCAGATTTTTTCGGACCTGGTAAGGAGATAAGCCTCACTATTGTGAAAATATTTTGACTCTTGATATCGAAGTACACTCTTTTTGACACAGCCCTAAGGTAATCAAGAAAATTCAAAGTGGGGGGTTCACGGTTGCTAAACTTCTACAACAAATTCTAGTTTCTGACAGTATCATGTTTAGTATAATCCGAAGCTGCCTGAAGGGAACCAAACTACTTTCCAAGGACTAGACGGGTAATTTAAATTTCAAAAGTGAGTCCGTTTATTGATTTCTTGTCATGGGAAAGCCAATGAAAACTATCAGAATTCTGTGAAATCTAGCACTAACCTAATTAGTATGGTATGCAAACTGAGAAATACTATAAGGGGTGACTGAATATGGCAACTTCAACTAATAGAAACTAACTAGAATCTGCCTAAGCAACTTTGGAGGAACTGAAAGGTCCTTAATTTTCTTCCTCTAGGGATGGCTTCCGACAGAGACGAGAAACTCGGACATTTGTGTGATATTATGCAAGCACTTCTTTTCTAGAATGAATATCAGTCACCGCTACCTGCACTGTGGACCATGTATTATTTTCAAATGAATGTGGACTTTCTAGATGTCTCTCGCAAGAACATTTACGAAATCTAGGCCTGGACCAGACACAAACACACTTCTGCCCCTTTTCAGATCACCATTCACCAAACCAGGAAACAAGACAGGTCATCAGCATAGAAGGACGTCGAGCACCTTCATCCAGTGGCGACAGGTTTATGTTTACAGCGGGGGAGGATAGGATACAATAATAATATTAAAAATAGAATACAATAATAATATTAAAAAATAAACAAATAAAAAGGCACTTACCTGATGCAACGGGTCTCCCTCTCTGTTAGGGTGTCCTCCTCGTCGTGGCTCTGGCGCGGGGACCAGGAAACATCACTACCAAAACCTGACTCTGGCCTCATGCTGGTAACCAGCATGAACCAGCACCTGGATTGGTAAAAGCGGCCTCTCTCAGTGCTCACTAGAGCGCTGGAGGCCTGTGCCTTCTCTAACCCAGCTGTCTGAAGGAGCTAGGTTTCAGATTTCATAAGACGGCCGGCCAAAGGGACATGTGCACTTTAATCAAGTGCACAGCTCCCTGCTGCTGTCACTCAGCAGCAGAGCAGAAGTCGCCCCACCCCGTCATGACACTCTGTTCAGGACGGGGTGTTGAAAAATGAAATGGTAATAAAATGGAAATTATTACCATTTTATTTTTCAGCTCTGGGGCATTTTTGAGTGCATTTCTTTAGTGGGGCGACTCTCCTTCGCTCTCATGGAGGGGCCGCCTATGCCTTCACCAGCAAGCTGTTCTTCACTGAGCTTTGGGTCAGTTCTCCTCTCTGATCGACCTTTACCTAGTTGGCTCAAGGTAACTGAGCCCTGATTGCACTTTAATCTTTTATATTGTGAATCATTGCCTCTAGTGTTCATTACACTGTGTGAAAAGGTTACACACTACAGTTGTGTCTGCGGGATGTTTTAGTGGTTATTGTAGCATGGACTGGAAATTGTACAGAAAAATGTTATTTGTTTATTTTTTATTATGTACACGTTTTATGATTTTTTAAACTAAAAATAAGAAACATAAAATATATCTTGGCCCAAGACACAACTGTTTTTACCTTCCGGTGTCTGTGTGCTGATGGAATGAACTTTTGTGACAACTCTACAGCTAAAGGATCTGAAACTGGAATGGCAAGGCTTAATGCGCCCAATGAGAAGCTAACCACTGGGAATGACACCATCCAAATGTCAAGAAATGAGACACCATTAGGGGTTGTTACCGATCAGGACCTTGCCATGGAAGACCATGTACATCAACTAAGTAGGTTTTTTCATCAGGATTCCCGGCAGACTCTGCTAATTTTTAGCAGCAGCAAACGTGAGAGCAACAATCATAAAAACAATTATTGGCTTACTGATTTATAGTCTGTTATCCCTTTTGGTGGTGAGGTGCAAGATGCATAACTGCCTACAAGAGAATATCAGGTTTTCTTCAAACTTGGTCACCTTTTAAAAGTGGCTAAATATCTGGGGCCTAGGCTAGCAACATTTTGCGCAAGCTCAAAGTCTCCAAAAGTGGCAAAAACTGGTGCTGGTTCAGGATTTACTTTTCAAGCAAGTTGCATTTAAGTAACAAAAAGCAGCTCTGTTTTACATTTATTTGAGCCAAGAGGACATCCCAAGGGTAATACATGCACATTCCCATGCTACTACGTATGATTTTTTTGACGCAAAGTCCTATCTACTAACATTTGTATGCATGGCTTTGAGACACAAAAATACACATCTTTGTGCCACACGCAAAAAAAGAAAAAGATTTTTGTTTCACCAAACTTTTCTACCTTTGCAAATGTACTGTACAGTACACATTCAAAGTGGGCTATGTTTAAAAGTAAGTCTAAGCATAGTATTTTGTACTGGAAGGTCAGTCTTCCAGTACAAAACCAATTCTAACTTCCCATAGACACCTTTGTGCAATGGTGCAAAGCTGTGGACAAGGCGCTAGGCAGCCTAAGAAAGAACAAGCACATGGGAAGAGAGTAGCAGCACCATTTCTAAGTAGAGATTACACTGTTCTGCTCTCTTCCTTTCAAGCTATGTAGTGCAACAGCTTTGGTTTCTGTGCTGTGTTATACCAAAAATAGTGCGCCTATCCCAAGTTCATTTGTGACATCCGAATGGATCTGTCTTCCTTTAGACTGTACACAAGCGCCTTGTTTATTTTTGTGAGATAGGGTGATAGGTAAACATCAATCAAATGAACAAAACACATATTCATAGGGACGTCCATTTTCTCAAATGGGTGTATCACAGTGCAACACAGTTTGTGGAAAATCTTGGGTGTATTTCTGTCCCATATTGCTTGTTTGGATAGCTCAAATTTATATATAAACATAAATACCACATTGCAAGCTATACCCCTTCTGGTGCTATCTCCATTAGTGATGCTGATGGAGGCTTTAATATTAATTTTGCAGCCACCAAATATAATGCCAGAGGCTTTTATTTTCACTCAAAAGCTTAGAAAAAGATTGTAAAGGCCAACAAGAGTCCTTAAGGTCATGCCCTGGTGACCACAGCTCATAAACAACCGACCAGTAGCAAAGTGGGTCACTTCAGACCAAAGATGGAGAACGCTAAGTAATATTTACATCATGACCCTTTGGTATTTTGTTATGTCCTTGCAAAAGAGCGGTTTTATGTTTACTCCCATCTGATCTGAGCCCAAGAATGTGAACACAAGGGTGGTAGCTCCTGCTAGATGTGGTTGTGTAAGATAGGCTCTCCAGAGGGCAGGGGCATGCCTAGTGCTTGCAGCCTTTGTGGCATGTGAAGATGTGCGTATACCCAAAGGTGGAAAATACACTCAAGCAGTCAACCTGCATGGTAGTCTCATACTGGCCCCTCAACAAGGTATTGTTGTCAGCAGAGCAGAGGAACTTCAGAAATGTTCTCATGGACAAGACTGAGAGATTTGTGACCGCAGGCAACTTCTTGGCAAGTAATGTGGTAAAAGGAGTTTTTGAATGGTAAATTGATTTATAAAGTGCACGTCATGCAGCAGTCTCAGAGGTGTCATTTTTTTAAACTGACTGTGAAATACATTAGGGGATACCTCAATCACCTGCCCTCATGAAGACTAAGAAGATAGACTTTGTATCCAGGTCTTAGGACCTGATTATGACCTTGGCGGATGGGATACTCCGTTATAAACGTCACAGATATTGCACCCGCCGTTTTACAAATTCCATAGGACATAATGTAATGCGGCGGACGGGATATCTGTCACTTTTGTGACGGAGTATCCCATCCACCAAGGTGGTAATCAGGCCCTTAATGTGAACTCATCCATTCCCAAAGGCTGCTGGCTTTGTATTCAGTGATCATATCAACTGAAAGTGAGTCAAGTACAAAAGGCTGCATCAGTGCTGCTGGTGCTAATGGTGAATGAAGGCCAGACGTGATAAAAGGCAGGCCGCAAAAAGTGGTAGCAATTTGTGCAGCAACGTGTAGCGACCAGTCCTTAATTTTGCAATGTGAGATACGTGCTAATAGGACACATCGCAAAATTTCCAAACATTGGGGGATTCAGAACGAACTTCTAGTGAATATTACTTAGGCAGGCCGCTGATTGTAATCACTTGTGATTGACTATAAACACAGGAATGGATAGACTGCAAACAACAGCAGACTGCCATCCCCATGTTAGCATTCCCAAGGAGAAATCTTTTTTAAAGCAGCCTGTGTTCTTTAAAGGAACTGGTGCTGCTTTAAAAAAGCTTCCCATTTTGGAAAACATTGTGGGGGGACAGGCAGTAGTTTTCTGGGCCTCCTCCTGCTCTGACAGCATTCAAGAAGAGGAAACTATCCCCTGTGTAAGTCAGTCACCACTCCTTTGAATTAATGATAAATGATCAGTGGTTTGCCATCACAGCTGCGGCCAGGGGCCTAACAAAGGCCCCTGCAGCGGTGCTGGGGGCCCCAAGCCACAGGGTGCCTCTCAGCACAACGCTTGGCCTGAGTGACTCTGGAGGTGGACCTCCTCCATGTTCTGTGCAGGGGGGCCCTTCCAGTTTCATTACACCACTGACTGCGGCTGCAAACCATTGATATACACCATTGTGACTCTCAATGGAGATGGGACACCCCTTTCGAGGCCCCTCCTAATTGCAAATTCGGAATGAATCACAAAACAATTTTGTGAGTTTGAATGGCTTTTTCAACTCATTTAGTAAACAGAAAATAGATATTTTGTAGTGGTAAAGCTCCAAGATTTTGTCAATCTCAGGGTTTATGATCACAAAATGGCCTTATACACCTGGCTTTGAGTAACTAAGCCTTGCACTGGTGGTGCTGGCCCTAATGGTAACAGTTACTTGCTCATGCACTGGTGGTATTGGTACTAGTGGTGACTGAGGTAATAAGGTTTGCAGTGGTGGACCTTTGCTCATGCCGTGATCATGATGCAGCATTATGATAACGGCATGAGACAAATGCCAAATTTCTACCAATTAGGAGGTTGTTTCATGTGCACTGCATTAAAAAAAAGTGCATGCTTACTAAGTTAGATCTGGACCTGAAACTCATGCTTCCTGTGTTTCGAAAGTTGGACTTACCTGCCTTTCAGTGCCTTACCGCTACTACTGAGAAGGAAAAAGGTCTGCACGCCAATATGACCTTATTTTTTACCGCCCCCTCCTTGCCTAGACTACTTTAAGACCAACCGAAAATACACTTTCTCCAAATAACCTAAGGCTGCAGTTATACTAGCTAACTGTGTGCATTTCTACACATACCTATAGCTTTTCAGGGGAAGTATTGAAAAACAGCTGCCTCTGGGAGGCCCTCACATAGGGAGGAGCTATGGAAAAGTACTGACTGATGTGTGGCTGGTGCATAGATTATAAAGCTCTCGAAACAGACACCAAAGAGCATTGCATCAACAGCTCTGGCCCCATCTAATAAAGGGTTTTGCATTCGCAACACTTGCAATTCACCTTCACAAACTTTGCAACTACAAAATGCCAAGTTACAATGTAGAAAATGTACATTACGAGTTGCAAATGTCTTTGCAACTCTCAATGCACGCATTATGCATTCTTGCGACTCAGAAGGAAGGGGCAGCCTGAAAGGGGAGTCCACCTTCCTTACAAATCAAAATAAAATGTATCAATGGTTTATGACCAAATTTGTGGTCACAAAATACTGAAACAACATTGCTCCTTAATAGCAAGTAATATCAACTCACCAAGTTGAAAATCTCCACGAGGGACAGTTTCACTTTTTAATGTGGGCTGCCAGTGTCACTGTTTTAGAATGCAATCCGTGTCCCTTTCAGGGTGACAGATTGCAATATAAAAAACTGCATTTTGCAAATGTGAATATAGAGATGGAGTTCTGCAGCCCCTCACAAGTTTCCATCCCTGCATTCCTAGTAGTTTGGAAAACAGAATTGTGCATTATTCATTTTAATTCTGTCCTTCTGTCCTTACGAGTTGCAAATGTCTTTGCAACTCTCAATGCACGCATTATGCATTCTTGCGACTCAGAAGGAAGGGGCAGCCTGAAAGGGGAGTCCACCTTCCTTACAAATCAAAATAAAATGTATCAATGGTTTATGACCAAATTTGTGGTCACAAAATACTGAAACAACATTGCTCCTTAATAGCAAGTAATATCAACTCACCAAGTTGAAAATCTCCACGAGGGACAGTTTCACTTTTTAATGTGGGCTGCCAGTGTCACTGTTTTAGAATGCAATCCGTGTCCCTTTCAGGGTGACAGATTGCAATATAAAAAACTGCATTTTGCAAATGTGAATATAGAGATGGAGTTCTGCAGCCCCTCACAAGTTTCCATCCCTGCATTCCTAGTAGTTTGGAAAACAGAATTGTGCATTATTCATTTTAATTCTGTCCTTCATATCAAATGGCCCTTTTGTGCTTTCCTATATTAGGAGTGTGATAGAAAGCACACAGTCTGGCCACCTCATAGAAGTCTAACACATGTTTAATGAAAAAATATCCAGCAATCAACAAAATATTCTAAATGCAAATTGGCATTTCCGTTGATCAGTTATAGCATGTAATGCCCAATTCTATACATTTCGGTGCTACATTTAGCCACTTTTTTCAATGCAACAAGCAGATAAAAGGTTATGTGATCAAATGGAAAACTACCGACAGACGCTAACAAGCAGGTGTTGTGATAAGAATGTGAGAAGACCTTGAAGAAGGGGTGCAACAAGCTGGGGTAAAGAGGCAGGGGTACAACACGCTAGGGTAAAAAGACTGACTTCACAAAATCGGCAATTCTCGTTTCATTGTGCCAACGTCAGAAGCTGACATGCTTACCCGAACAGTCATAGACGTCATTGAAGGGTCGCCAGAGGTCACAGCTGCGACCCCCAGGTTGCCCTTTGCGACCCCTGACACTGCTTCTGAGACCCCTGGCCTCAAAGGAGGCTGTCAGTGCCTGGAACATAGCGGCAGCTCCTCAGTTGCTTGGTGCTCCATTTCCTAGTTTTCAATCAGGTTTCTTAAATCACATCAATATTGAACAATACGTAATTCATTATCAATGTAACAAAAAGTGGAGTACAGGTAGCTGGATTGTGACCCTCCCTGGTAGCTGAGGTAAGTAAAAACACTTTTAAATTTACGTTCAGTGCATGTTTGTGGGCAAGAGTGTGCCTATGTGAACCAGTGTGTGTGTGTGAGTGAGTGAATGTGTGTTTGTGTAAGTGTGTGTGAGTGAAAGTAAAGATGATGTGGCGCATGATGTCACTCCCGCTGCCCCTTGCAATTTGGTGAATTGGCCTCCATGACAACAGTTAGGCTAAATGTGCATTGCACAACACAGGATAACAAAATGGCATTGTATTTTAAGTGTGTGCAAGTGTGCAATAATCCTAAGGCATTAGTGTGCTTTAATAGAGGTAGACAAAAATTCGTCCTGAGTACACTGGTCATATTGCTTAAGTTAAGAAGTAGTTGCTTTGGGAAAGGGTAACTCCTTCCTGCCCTAAGAATGATGCATCAAGGTCCAAATACTTGAGCCTCTTATGTTCCAATGAAACAAAAACTGTAAGGTACCTTGGAAAACAATAGGATTTTTCATTATATAACACCTGAGATTCATTCGAATTTTATTATTGAGACTTTAGTTGTGCAATGTTCAGGTTTATGGCTTTGTCTTCCAGGAAGCTGCTTATTATGAGTGCCAAAGCTGCAAGAAAGCATAAAACTTTAAAGCATCCCCATTTGCTTTGGGAATGAGGGCTATATAACGGTAAGATAGAAAGTTAATTCATCTTCGTTGTTATCTCTGGCGTGAGATACATATGCTGACGTAATTCTGTGTAGCACTTACAGATTTTTTTTCTGGCCACTAAGTATCCTGAAAACACAAACCCATTTGACTTCATTCCCCCAGGGAGCATTGAAGTGTAATGAATTTTACCACAAATACAGCATTCCCCTGCTAAGTTCGAAAACACGTTATCTCTACCCGTGGCCTGCTTTTCTTTAGCTCTTTCCAGTTAGTCTAAAAAATATCAGTGAATTATCCATTTATTTTATAGATTTATTATACGTGGACCACGTCCTTTCTTCCTAATGGAGATATTTAAGTTCATCTCCTACATATTACAAACGCGTCTGTCAGATGGCGAGCCAGCCTTTCACATATCAACATTTTTTTAAACTTGATCTCAGCACACCTAAAGTAATGTGACTGTGAATAATTGCACAGGGCGGTTTTTAACATTGTTTCATTTTGAGAGGTCTTTTGAAAACGTTTTTAAAAATGTTTCCAAAATATAACAAGATCTAGGTCCTCCCCCACACCTCCTTCCCCATCCTCCTTTTCATTGTCGTATCTCTAGGAACAAGTGAACCTCACGTGGCTGAGGAAGCTGTTCCACCCTTGGCCCTATTCTAGTTTTTATCGCCGCCCTGTGATTTTCCGCCAGTGCCAGGGCACTCCACATTCTGGGGCATATTTAGGAGCTCCGGGTGCTGACGGGGTGCCACTTGTTTTGATGCTCTGGTGGCCCAGACTACATAATCATACCTATGAGGACACGCATAGCCACTTTGGTGGCTTTGCATGGCCTCGTAGATATGGAGTATGGTAAGGCAGCACAAGTTGCTGAGTTGCATTGCTCTCCACTAGGGATCCATACCATGGGCATTGCAGTGGGTTTTCACATGCAACACCCATGGATTTTGATGGACTATATTTACAAAATCACGTAAACCTTGGGAAGTGCCAAAACCTTACACCTCCCCAGGGGAGGGGTGACAAGGAGAAATATTTTTTATTTCTCCGAGTTTTGTCGTCTTTCCATGTGTGCTGCATTTGCAGCACCCATAGAAGGAGGAAAACACCTGTTGGGATTGTTTTTGTGCAGGAAGGATCCGACAACAAAGGCATTTTTGCACCGTGGTGCACGGGAGCATGTGTTGGTGCTAGGCTGCCAAAATGGCTCCAGCACAGGGGAAAAGGACAGGAATGCACCATATTGCATAAAGTGAAAGGGCATGGTTCAAGGGAGCATGTGTTGGTGCTAGGCTGCCGAAACGGCTCCAGTACAGGGGGAAAAGGACAGGAATGCACCATATTGCATAAAGTGAAAGGGCATAGTTCAAGGGAGCATGTGTTGGCGTTAGGCTGCCAAAACAGCTCCAGCACAGGGGGAGAAGGACAGGAATGCACCATATTGCATAAATACAAAGCATTCCTGCCCTTTTACTTTGGCATAGGGCAGAGCAGCAAGATGACTTGCTGTGCTACCCCACACCAAATCCCCATAAATGCGCCCCTCTGTGCCCTGTGTCTTTCCTGGTGGCGCTTCATCTCTTTTGTAATGTTTGTCAGCAGAAAACAAAGCTCTGGTGCCCACAGATTGGAGCTAATGTGTACCTGCACCAATAGTGAAGGGAAGCTCCTGCCACTCTCAACTAGCCCCAAGAAGCACAGTCAGTATAAAGTCACTGTATAAATATTTTTTACGCCACATCACATTATACCTGAAACTACGCTGTTGGGTGGTGGATGGCCGGATGCAGCTAAATATAGTTTCAGGAGCAGAGGGCACTTGAGCTGTACCCTTGGGATGAAGGAGGATGCCCAGTCAAGCTCTGAAAAAGCTGTGCAGTCTCCACAACTAGGGTATGTTGAATATGTACCATGTCACCATGAATGGTGCCACAATTTCCTCACTACAAGTAACTATGTGACATGAAACCATGTGCACTGTGAACAGTTTCCTGTGAATGAGTGGCTGAACAAAACGGTGACTCCCCCTCTGGTTGTCTTTTTTTCCTTGTGGACTTTCCAACCTGCATTCTGATGTTCCTGTGAATGAGCTCCAGAGACCCTGCGATCTGTGTTGAATTGGGGACATACATTGCAGCTTTCTGACAAGCAGTTTATTCTTTCTTTTTACACCTTATATTGTGTGTGCATTGGTTATCTAGCTAAACACCAGGGTAAGAAGGAGTATGAATACAATTCATCAAGTCAGTTCAGTATCTAGTTCTCACTACTCCTCGCCTGCTTTTTGGAAAGCCTTCAAAGGAGCACTCTATCCTGACTAGAGTACCGTTAACATTTTTAACCATGCTGTGGTGGGCCTTGGTTTATCACAACACAATGCAGCCAGTTGTGCTTTGTCTGGAATTCTGAAGGAAAAGTTACTCCAGTGCCTGCTTGGTTGCTGAATCCCTCAAGGTCACAAACAAGCCTACAGTTCTAGAGAATCTCTGCTAGTGTGCCCTGTCTTGGAAGAAGAAGAAGTTGTACTGTCTTGTGTGACGAGGAGAGAACCCTGACCAGAAGGCAAAGCAAGGGTCTGTTTAGGGAATTTGTGTGGAAAGTGCCTCATTGAGGGACCCATCCAAGGATCACAAGGAGCATAAGGCTCAGCTGGCCTGGATCGACCTGTATCTATGTCACTATGAGGTCAGAGGACCCATAGAGAATCATCTATAACTGCGAGTGTAGTAAGCATGTATGGTGCCTGATTTGCTCAGTACCATCTCTGATTGCGGGAGCCCATTTCTGCACCCTTTCATCCGAAGAGATATGGAAGACTGAAAGATATGTAGGTTAATAGACTGAATTGAACTACATTTAACGTGATTCATTTGGGATGACTGGTGCAGGCAGGCAAAATGTACTACAGCATTGTATTAGTACTGTTCAAGTGTATTTAGTCTCCTGTTTTGGAAATTGACTCTCACAGGGTAGCAAGATGGATCAGCATAGCATACTCCAAAACGGTATAGAGTAGAAATTCAAATTCAATGTGATACCATGATAGAAAAGACCATGAATGCATATGTGGGATGAGTTACAGTCTTTAATAAACAGTTGACTTCATTTACAAAGGGGATTAATTTAACAGTATATTCAGCCATGTACCGTACAAACCCAAATGTCCTTCATGCACTGAAATTGACCTGCCTAGACATGTAATAACAAATATTAGCCACCCTTTTACGTATTGAAGTTCCCCGTGATAAAATTCATGGTTTGTGTATGTGACAGAGTACTCTGCTCTCGACAATAGGGGAGTAGTATTGTCCATTGTACCTTGAGCCCAACTCCTTCGCAGTACTGCCTTAGGCCTCTTACTTGATTCCTCCACAGTTCAGTGTAATGGCACCAGCCCACCCAGCAGTCAAACGGAAATAATCAGGATGATTGTCATTTGAACATAAGTAGCTCTTATTACAGAATGGGTTAGAGACCCCTGTCCTAGAGGCATACCTTTGAAGTCCACAGATGCCCTGTCTTCCTGGCTCCAGACTAACTAAAGGGGGTAATCAGCCCTTTGTGTGGATATTGGCCACAGCTTATTCAAGTGTAAGTGGGGCTAGGCCCAGCTTCTCCCGCCCATCCTATTAGTGATGGCCCATCCAGTCACACCCAAGCTCCCTATTGTGTGTAGCTGTCTAGGAGGAATACACGAAGCCCAACTGTCAGCTACACTCAGTCATATAACCTGGAGACAGGCCTCAGGCATCAAATGGCTAAGGCAAGAAAATGACAACTTTCTAAAAGGACATTTTCAGAATTACAATTTAAAATCTGACTTCACCATAGGTTAGGATTTTAGGTTGTGATTCCAGAGACACCAAACATAAACTGTTTATCTCTTCCCATTTAGTAATTACACTTATAAATGTAATAAGGTACTTCCAAAGGTACCCTCTGGGAGGGAGAGGCCTTGCAATAGTGAAGAAACGTATTTAAGAGTGTTTTACTTCCAGGACATGTAAAACTCAGAAGTACATGTCCAACTTCTTAAATACACGGCACCCTGCCCTTGAGGCTGTCCAGGTCCTCTCTAGTGTGACTTCAATGTATTAAAAGGGAAGGTTTTGGCCTGTCAAAAGGTTTACTTTACCAGATTGACATGGTAGTTTACAACTCCACACACAGGCTCTGCAATGGCAGGCCTGAAGCTTGTTTAAAGTGCAGTGCTACTTAAGTGGGTGGCGCAACCAGTGCTGCAGGCCCACTAGTAGCATTTAATTTACAGGCCCTGGCACATGTAGTGCACTTCACTAGGAACATGGGAACATCCAAGTAAATTAAATATGGCAATTTGGTGTAATCCAATGTTACCATTTTGTAGAGAAAGAGCACAAGACTTGTAGCATTGGTGACGGGTGGTAAGGTGAGCAAAACAAAGTTAGCAAAAACAGGAGGTCTGAAGGCAAAAAGTTAAGGGAAAACACAGCAATGATTCCAGGTCTAACAGGCTCCCTCTTCTGTAATTAACCAGCATTAACGTAAAAATGATTGTGGCTAGAAGGAAGGGGACCAACTCTTCTGTAATACCTGCAACTGGCCAGAGGCAAGGGAAAGCAACCACGATATATGACATGTAGGTTATTACAATGAGCTTCTTGGGCCATTACAAGCATGATATGGAGCCTCAAGAAAAATAAAATGGGTTCCTTCTCTAATAAGATATGTAAATGGGGGCTGGGGATAAATCTAGTGCTTCTGGTTACCACAAGGGCAGGCTGCGGATGGCTGCCTCAGCAGTTTTAATATCCTCTTCGCCTTGGCTGGCCTTCTTACTGCAAAGGCTATACCCGATATATTGCAATTAAACCTCGTGTAGTTGTGGAAACATGCATGGGTTCTCTCTCCACATAGGGGAAGTCCATATTTACTGTCACTTCTACAGATACACACCAATTAACTTTTCCACAGCCATTAGGGATTTCCGTTTTTTCTGTAGGTTGTAATGGCTACACCGCCCCTCTGGCCTATGGTCAAATTTCCCCTTAAAGTAAAAAGAAGTCTAATGTACCCATTCCCAGGAAATACTTTTTTATCTCACTTTTGTCACAGTTTGAGGGGAATTCACAGGCCAGTTTTCAAATTCAGAGCCCTGCAGCCATTTTGAAGTGCATCTTCTTCCAGGTCTTTCCACACAGAAAAGAGGGAAAGCTGACAGCACCAAATAGCCCAACATGCATGTGACCTAAACAACCACTTACCCACTGGTACAGTTTCCAGGCAGAAACTACCTTTCATCACTTTCCTTCCTTCAGGACACTGCAAAACTTAGGGGGTTATTACAACTTTGGAGGAGGTGTTAATCTGTCCCAAAAGTGACGGTAAAGTGACGGATATACCACCAGCCGTATTACGAGTCCATTATATCCTATGGAACTCATAATAGGGCTGGTGGTATATCCGTGACTTTACCGTCACTTTTGGGACAGATTAACACCTCCTCCAAAGTTGTAATAACCCCCTTAGGCATCAGTTGCTGCTGCTTCAGCACAAGGTGTCACTGTGACAGGGGAGTTGGCTAACTTGTAAAACCCACCCTACTCAGTTCTAATTGCAACAACTGACCTCTCTGTTGAATCACCAATTATCTGTATTCCTAGTGACAAGTCCAGACTGTGGAAGCACAATCTGACATATATACACGATTTTCAGAGTGCAGACTGCAGGGGCAATTGCAAAACAGGAACATAGAGACGGAAGGGAATCCATGGAGTTGTTCTGACTTATACAGTGTGAGTCGTCACTTTGGGCCCTTTATGAGTGAACCTCAGTGCTGGAAAGTGGGGGAACCCTCTGGATTCCTGTTCCAGTTCAGGCAACTATTTCTGGGCTAGATCCCCTAGGAAACATGCTGAATATGTTCTGGTGACATTTTCAGACACTGGGACATAATTCAGCAGTGCCTGCATGTTGCCTGTGTTCCATAAAGAGTAGCAACCTGCAGACAGCAACAGGGCTTTCTTATTAGGTC
The DNA here is from genome assembly GCF_031143425.1 of Pleurodeles waltl. Lineage (NCBI taxonomy): Eukaryota > Metazoa > Chordata > Amphibia > Caudata > Salamandridae > Pleurodeles > Pleurodeles waltl. The sequence continues at coordinate 432,006,785 of NC_090444.1, forward strand.
TCAGCTAGACAGCGCTGTGTTGTCTCTTCAAGATATGTTGTTATATACTTTGTGGGCTTCAGCCCGCCCACAGGCTTCCCATTAGCTGGCTCCATTGTCGCTCTCATATTATTTCTCCCATTTGACCATGTCATGCATTTGTCATGCCTCTTTCTGTGTTTAGCCATTCCCCAGAGCGGGGACCAAGTACTAAATCAGTCCAGTGGTCTCCATTTTGGCATCTGTTTCAGGGACTACTTTTTTCTTTGTTGAAAAGCAGTCCAACAGATGGGTCCTGTTTTCACTCCCTCCAAGCTCCTACTCCCTTTCTGTAAGCAGGCCTGTAAACCTTGTTCTTATCTCCTCACATTTGCTCAGCATTCAAAGAAGACCAAGATCAAATGCCAGACGCTGTTCTCCCAAGGGTGCGTGTTTACTTAATGTCCTGGTGTTGCTTGTCTGCTTTTGCATTTGACCTTGCGTGCTAACTAGAAATACTGGTAGACGGGGAGTGTCCTAGACTTGGTTAATCGCACTGGCACATTTTACACATTTGCGTCTTCCTGCGTCACGCCAGAGGCTCGCCAAAGAGCCGATGTCGGCCAGCGAGTGCCACGTCTAATAACACTGATTATTTTTTTCATAACTGCCCCTACCCTGTAATGTGATCAGTCATTCGTGAAAAATGGCCAAGGAGAGCCCCCCTTGTGGGAGCTGGGGACATTTCGCTGCCGAGATTACAACACGCTCTTTATCCACTCATCACTCACTTGTTGCCACGGAGACCCATTGAGTAGTGTAATCCACTTTCTTCCCCTTCTTTTGATTGGAGACACCACAGACTCCTGGCGGGTCGAGGAGTTTGCAGAGCAGGATGCTAGCTGCCATCAGAGGAAAATTAACCACAGTGATAGTGGCCTAATGTCTATTGAGCTGCCCTTCAGATTACGCTGTATTTAGACTTTGGACCAGGTGCGGGGAGAGTGGAGGTCTTCTTCAACTAAATAAACTGCTGAGACACATCTAAAGCATGGCCGATTGGTTGAGCAGACAGTTTAGGAATGCAAACAAATGTTACCTGCGATCCTGGACACGTCACTTTATCTCCCATTGACACCCTCCATCACCCAGCAAAAAATGCCATAACTAGGAGCGCTTACATTGAGGGGTGTGAACACATAAAACAATAAGCAGATCTCGACGTGTTTATGCCCAGCCTCTGTTTGGTGCCCACCTCGGCCAAAGGCATTTTGTATTTGCTTGCGAGAACACAGCATTTTGCGTTTTAACTACAGATGCATTTGAGGGAGAGCTGGCAAAAGCTAGCCCTGTTGAAAATGCAGAACCAAGTCTGTTAATCTGCCTTTATTCGTCTACTTCAGCTACAACATTTTGACATTTTAAAGAGTTTTCGTTAATACCGCCAAGTATGCTACTTTATTTTTTTGATCAGACAACAACCTTCACGTTGTCCGTCTTCCTCCCACGCTCATCCGTGTACCCCAACTAATCCTGCCGGACTGTGGAATGCACCTGCAGGAATCTCTCCTACCCAGGCGCAGCTCCTCAATATGGGCAGAGGAGCGTCGTCCCCACCCCCTGCCAGCAGTAACCGCTGCAAATCCTTTTACACAGAAAGGATAGTAAACTCTGTTTATTATCCTTTCTGTGTAAAAAGGGCAGGGCATTGGAGGCGACGAGCCAGGGGAGTGCTGGGTGCACTCCCCTCAGAGCGCGTGTGTGTTTGGCCGTCTCAACAACACAATATGCATGGGCCTATTAAGCAGCTCAACCAGGGTTCACTTGAAATCAATACTGGGACTCTGGAAGTACTTACTTTCTGCTACCAATCATCACCTTCCTTTGGTGATGCGGAAAAGTAGTGCCTTACTCCACACATAGCATTGCTGATCTGTCAGCAGCCAAAGCAGCTTATTTAGTGCCCAGTTCAGTGAAGTCCGGGGCCTCATAAAGGAGGCCCACTCACCCTGTAGTTGGCTACCTCCTGCTAGAAGGTGGCTTTCTGCTAACTCTCTGTAGAGCTCTTCACCCAGTGCAATCCACATGTGCTGGATTTTCCAAGTTTTTATTTTAAATATTAGGATGTTGTGGGGCAGGATATTTTCGAGGCTGGTGTGGGAGAGGGGTACGGTTCCCGGTATTTTTAGTGAATTTAGATGAGTAGCACTAATCAAGGTGGTAGGAGTGTGAGTCAGGACACCGGAATTTTTCTTTTAATTACAGTTTGAGGGATAGGGCAAAGGAGGTGAGGCCATTTTATGATTTGCCCTGTGCCTAGGGTTGTCCATGCAGCAGAAGAGAAGTGTGGGCCTCACAGTACACAAATGGTAAATAAGTAGCTGTCAGTAACGTAGGGTTTACCACCTAGTGTTGTAAGTGACCAGACAGACAATTCAGCCTTTGCTCCGGTGTATTTCATCTCACTTGAACCACCATGTGGAAATAACCCAATATTAACAACTACCCAGCTATGATTCTATGCATCTGATGTTATCGAAAGGTAGTCAATCTACCGCAAAAGCTAGCCATTGTTAGATCGTTCCTTCTACATTTTCTGTTCTGTTGCTTCATTACAGCATATGCTAGACCTCTATGAGGCTCGTGGTTCCTTTTGTGTAATAATAAAGATATGGCCTCCAAAACCGATTGAATCAAACGTCAGTTTCTAAATCAGTGAGCAAAACGAATGAAAGTCTGTGACGATTACAGTGACGGCCTGAGGTAACGTAGCAGCGCGTTTTGATAATTAACCAAAATCACATTTATTGTCAACATTAGGCACAAACAAAGTCTATAAGAGTAGTAAAATTAATTTAAGTAAGGAGGAAAACCAAATGGAAAAAAACGCGCTGGCTTTTGTATTTAATTCCTTGAGGCATTAGTCTCTCAGAGACTGTAGTCAGAGCACCTAAACAAAGCAGGAGCGGAGAGCCTCCTTGCAACACATGCAGGTCGGCTTTGCTGAAGGCCCTTCCATAATTACATAGTTACCCTCTTGTCTTTTACTCCAACGAGTTCAGTTGCCATGGTCTATGTACACTACCAGGAGTGAACCAGTTGAAAGCAATGTTTGGAAACGTTTATGTGCTTAAGCATCAACCAGCCATCATAAACACCGTGCAACTCAATGAAATCCCATTGTAAACACTGGGAATGCACACAACACACATGACACTGTCTTAGTTTAACCCCGTGTCTCCTTTTTTTTTTATCTCCTATGTAGTTTTAAATAGAAAAACGCACTCTGCAAACAATGGGTGACATGTTGGAAACTGTATACAGACTAGGCCTGCCTTATTGTTTATTTTATGTAGTAATATTACAAAACCATGATTAAAACCAGTAAAAATACAAAAGTGCACACATTCTTCAATAAATATCACAAAAGTAAAAAAATATTTAATCATTTAAATACGCATTCTTCAACAGCGAAATTCACAAATGTAAACAATATGTTTTTTTAAATATTTTACCCCACATTTCCTGATGTACAACGGTGGTCCATCAGTTACTTAACTAGAGCTCTATTTGGACCAAAGGGGGGCCTGATTAGGCTTCCAACCTTGAGTAAAAAGCATCCGAGTAATCGTCACACCTACAAACATAAATGCATGAAGTCCTTGTGATGCAACTGCTAAATTATGAACAAATCTCCCAGAGGGGTTTTTGGTAGATAATTGTCCTAAATTTTACTTACATCACGGAATATCCCACAATAGAGCTTTTCAGGATAAGGACATGACTAGAAACATGTGATGCTAAGTGCCCCCATTATTATTCCTACAGGGTGGACAATTATCTTCTGTTGCAGGAAAATATTTGTGGAGTCTCTATAGGACATTTTAAATTGTATTATTACCATTATGGATTCGTATGCGCACACCTGTACCAGGCCAGTACAAGCTTTGCTGCTAGAGTGGTGATTAGCAATCGTTTATTGATGCTTCTGTACTGGTTCCTGCATGTTGCTCCACATTTTAGCTGAAGTTTCACCTGCAGGTGAAATGTGCCGGTGTAACATGTCCATCCTGTGTCAATAATAAGGCTGATTCTCTTGGAACTGGATTTGTGGCTGGTTTGTGATCAGCCCATAATGCAAAACGTCTTGTAAAACAGGTTGGCACCACAAATAAGTACTTATTAACCAGCACAGTATAAGCCATTTCTTTAAGACTAACTTGAATGTTAGATAGATGACCCTGAGTGTAGTTGATTCCTTATGAATTCAGGAAACAAAAGTAGTCATATCCTTGATAATGGGAGCAAATAAATTCATTAGTGGCCCCACTTCGAACCTCCAGGAGATGTTTTGATATTATGATGAAAAAAACTCAATCTTTAACATAACCAAGAATATATCAGTTTGGAGCCATGTTTTTAAATCTAGAAAATATTGGCAGCAGTTAATAAATACAATTTCTACACGCAGAGCCGCTATTAGATACAGCAGTATTGCATTCTGGGCTTTCACTAGTCCTCGGAGTCTCTTCGCTTTTTATGAAGAATATTTTAAGGTTTTTACAAAATACGTACAAAGAAAGAAAACAAGGAGCCGGAAATCAGCACGGACCTGCTAAGGAACAGCCTCGCACTAAGCAAGGAAAAATAGCACATAAAGAAACAAACGAGAACCCGGCACTGCCGATCCTGCAAATAATATTAAAAAAAAGTAGAGAAGGAAATCAGGGCAGGGTAAGGAGCAGAGCGACGATGATGAGAGGGAGGAAGGGGAAGCAAAACAGGGGAGGGGTGAAGTAGGGGAAGTAAAAGAGGGAAAAGACCGAAGACCGGGAAGAAGGGAGGAAGGGAAGGGAATTACTCAAATATGGATCCATGCTAAGACTGGCCCAACCAAATTCTCTAAAGGCACTGATTTGGGAGGAAATCAACATAAACCAGGTGGAATTCCCAAATCCCTGGCTAAAGAGAATCGCTCTAGCCATAAAGCATCTGCAGGCAGAGGAGTTATGGCAAAAGCCCTTACCCCATAAACATTTAAAATAACTTTTAAACAAACAAATCAAGATGCTCTCCTGGAGCATGGACAAAGATAAGTTCAGACTTCGATCTCACGCTTGGATGACAATTAACACATAAAAGGCTCCAACAGCTCAACCTTATATGGCAGAAATATAAAAAACATCACTAAAAATAAAGGTGCTACATGCCAGACTCGGACTACTACCTGCATTAATGAACAAAGTAAAATGGCTTAGACCCACAAACAACAGTCGAAGCAGACTTTGCGCGCATCATCGGAATGACTTTATACACATCCTTTGTATTTGCCCCGCTCTGTTGCCCTGGAGAAAGATGTATCTGAAAAACATTTTTAACACCAATGGTATCAGAACATGCCGGCAGGCTATCCTGTTTAGTCTGAAAGGATTGACTCCACAACACATAGCCTGCTTTGCAAAATTTAACTTAAAAACAGAACATTCCTTAAAACATGCCACAAAAAACCATGATGAGAAAACTAGCCTTCAACTGGCATCGAAAACGAACACTGGCAGCCCCAGGCTTATGAGTAATGACCACAGCATCAACACCAACAGCACTCTGCCTACTCAACCTGTGGACTGAACTTTTATCTTTTTATCAGGAAAAAAAAAAGGCTTTCTGATGTTTTGCTCCTGGATTCCCTTTGAGTAACGTCTAATGTAACAGTCAGTAACTCAGTGTTGTCCAGTAAGTAAGACTATACATTTCATGACGATCAACACATGAACAGGGCTTAACTGGACTAAAAACCACAAGGAAAGCAAGAATGTATTAATTGTTTTATGGTTTCTTAACGTCTCCGTTTGTACGGTTGCAATGATTTTAAGTAATTACGCAATAAAGCATAAACTTTCAAACTTTGAGTGCTCGAGAGGAAGAAGAAAAAGAGGGAGGCACAGCAGGAGGAAAGGACGAGAGAGTGGTATAGTGGGCCCAGGCAACAAGGAAACAGGAAGAACAGAAAAGAAAAGAAAAACTGAAAAAAACATGAAAAACAAGAAAACCAAAGGGCTAATCGCCCACTGCGTGTTCCAGGTAACTGAGGAAAAAAGAACCAAGAACAGAGCCAGCCAATCTGACTTTATAGCCAGCTTCCAACCATGGGCCTCTAGCTCAGGCGCTAGAATCCAGAAGTCCAGAAACGGGACAGTGTCCCAGGGATGGCGCTCCATCGGAGGCCCTCACTAAAACAAGGCATGGCAATGTCAGAACTTCTCCCAAGTGTCCAGAAAACCCCCAGGTGGTCATTCAGCCTAGGGATGATGCACTCGCGAGATGATACCTTGTACATGTCCTGGAACCAGGAGTCATGGGATGAGCACAGGCCAGAATGCCACAGTAGGAGGATACATAACTTTGCAGTGACTAACGCTGCAGAGAGCCACTGGGTCTGCTGATTGGTAATATGAGGGCACTGTACAGTGTTATGGAGAAGAATCAGATGAGGTGAAGCAGGACCCCTGGGAGGGGCAATTTCCTTCATCTTTGCAGTTACAGAGGCCGAATATAGAGCTAGCAGGGTACATTCCTAGAGCAGGTGCACAATCTCACCTTCCTTGGAGCCGCAGCATCAGCAAGAGGCTGAGGGAAGCAGGAAAGAGCGGTGCAAACAAAGAGGCATCCAGTGCCAATGATGTAGGATTTTGAAGTAACTGAACTTCAATCTGACTTTCCTGAGAGAACTATCATGAGCGGCCAACAGTTCCGCACAGTCCTCATCCGTTTATTGCAAATCCAGCCTGTCAGACCACCACACCCACACTGAATGAGAAACAGGCATGGAGTATTGATGATCTGTCAAGGAACTATAAAGGCCCAACACCACACCCAGGTATGTGCTGCACTTCTGCAGATAAGTCGCAATGGGGGAGGACTCCAGTTGCACTGGAGGAGGGCCTGACTTCTGCCAGACAGAATGTTTGAGGCGCTGGTAATCCTAAAAGAAGCAGAAGGGCAAGTTTTTATTGGCCCCTTCCCTCGGCAAATGACTTGTACAATTGGTTTAGAAGAAGATCCAATATAGAATCGTGGCCCTTAGTGAGAAAGGCCTTCCACAGCGGTTCAACACCATGAATTAGTAGAAAGGCTTGCCAGTGATGGACCATCCAAGCACCCCTACGCTCTTTATTGTGTGTGACTGTCTTGGAGGATTACTGTCAACTGCACCAAGTCATGTGACCAAGAGACAGGCTGTAGGCACCAAATGGCAAAGGCACGAAAATGCCAACTTTCTAAATGTGGTATTTTCAAAACTGTAATAAAAAATCCAACTTTACCATAAGAGAATATTTTTCATTACAGTTCCAAAGACCCCAAACATGAACTGGTTACCTATTCCCATTAGGAAGTTACAGCTTATTAAATGTAATAAGGTACCTCCAATGTTATCTTATGAGAAAGGTAGGCCTTGCAGTTGTAGAAAAATAATTTAAGAGGTTTTCACTACCAGGACATATAAAACTTAATGGTATAAGTCCTACTTATTGAATACACTACACTCTGCCCTCTGGGCTGTTCAGGGCCTACCCTAGGGGTAACATATGTATCAAAAAGGAAGGTTTGGGTCTGTCAAAATGTTTATTTTGACAGGTCAAAATGCAAGTTTAAACCTTCCCACACAAGCTGCAAAGGCAGGCCTGAGACATGTTTGAAAGGGCTTCCTAAGTGGGTAGCACAATCAGTGCTGCAGGGCGACTGGTAGCATTTAGTTTACTAGGGACTTATAAATAAATTGCCAACAAAAACGAGAACAGCAAAAATAGAGGAGGAAGGCAAAAGGTTTGCAGGAAGACCACCTTAAGGCTGACAGGTCTAACAGAGTCCATTTATCAAATGGGCATAATTCATGTTATTCAACTGCAGTGGGTTTTCTGAGACAGTAATTCCCAGGGGAGTAGCCTGGAGCTAAGATCCTTAGGAGTGATTCACTGGTGGAATCACATAACTCTACTTGTGTCTGTTGAAGGTTTATCAGAGAGGACTGTATGAATCTAAAGGCCCGATGTACGACTTTTTTGTTTTGCGACTCAAAATTTGCGATCCGTTTGCGAATCGCAAATTGTGAGTCAGAAAACAAACTGTAACCACACTGTTTGCGATTCCCAATATTCATGAGGTAGTTGCAATTTGCGACCCACTTGGAAATGGCCGCACTCACAAGGATGGTGGCCTTCTGGGGTCAGCAGACCACCATTTCTGTGACTGCTTTTCAATAAAGCAGTTATTTTTAAATGCAGCTCGTTTTACGTAAAGGAAAACTGGATGCATTTCGAAAATAAAAATGAAAAGTTTTCTTTTCATTTTTTCAGAGCAGGCAGTGGTTCATGGGGCCACTGCCTGCTCTGAAAAAACATTTTCTCTACCATCGACAAAGGGGAAGCGGTCCCCTGGGGACCCCTTCCCATTTGCGAATGGGTTGACACCAATTTGAAATTGATGTTAACTGCAATTGTTTTGCAACCTCATTCACAGTCACAAAACAGTCATACATTCCATTGCGACTCGCAATTAGGAAGGGATGCCCTTGGGACTCCCACACTTGCAGGTCCCAAACCCTATTTTGCGAGTCAGTAATTGGATACCTACTCACAATATAGGGATGGTACATTGAACAAGGCTATTTTGAGGTCGCAAACGGCGATTTCTGCCATTTGTGACTGCAAAATTATGTCATACCACTGGCCCTTGATTAAGACTATAGCAGATGGTCAATTCAGTTTGTTTTTTCAGTATTGTTGTAAAGGGCTCTTAGGGGGTTAAGTTGAATGAATAGTATTGCCTATTGCCATGGTGACATAAAACAAGCTAGTTAATGTGCAAATATGGTTTTCCCAGGATTCAATCAATAAAGAACACAAAATAGAGAGCAAGGAACAACCTTGACGGGTTATCCCAACAGCCCATGTGTTCTGGTTGTTCAGAATAATTTGTACCTGCTAACTCTAAAACTAGAGAGACAATCAACCTAGTGAGCTGGGAAGGGGAATTCATTATCCTAACAATACTGTATTGAAAATCCAAATTCCCCAGGTTAAAAGCCTTCTGTACGTCTATCAGCAAAACAGCTGCTCGGATCTTCTCCATGGGTAATCAATATCTTCAACACCGAAGATATTTAGATAATATTAAAAAGGGCAAATCCATATGGATCAAATCATCAGCAGGATTGGTTATTCTATTTGCAAGCACTTTATCTGGATTGTTTAGTATTTTTACAGACGAATAGGAGCTATAATCATTATTAGAGGGCTTGCCAGGCGCAAGGATGGATCACAATCACACAACAAAATCAAGATGTCTGTACCCGCGCACTTTCAGCAGCAGAATATTTATGAAGGGACCATAAAATGCATATTTAAATCCAGTCTTGCCTGATAGTTTATTTTTATGAATTTATTGAATGGTTGCTTTAGTCTCTTCTAGATAGAAAGGTTTTCTTGAGGAAGGTCTCATTATCTTCTTCAGGGGTACGAATATAAAGTCCCTCAAAATACTCTTCTGTGGCCAAGCGCCAAGTCACAGCTCCACAACATAAAGGCTTTCTTGATGATGAAGAGACACCTGTCTTATGGAAATGAGTAATCTTGTGATTGGATCCTAAAATACATTAATATTGTTCTGGCCATAGAGGTATGGCATGGTCCTGATTAGAAAGGGACTAGGTCAAGGGTTGATTTTGCGACTGTACACCATGATCAAAGGGCAAACTGGCTTTGGTTTTCTGTCTATGGCACCATCAAAGATGAACCCCTTTTGCATGGTGACATTGTATTCAGCTGTTATGTTACTATATCTGTACAGCTGGATGAATTGGATACAATTAACTCAAGTGTTTAGAAAATAAATTCATGGGAGGACATTTAGGCAAAAAGTAAGCGCAGGTTAATCTTTTCCCTGTAGCTCTTGCAACCTGCTATCTTGTCAATAATCTCACTATTCTAAGAGATGTATTTCAGCATTCAGAAACAGCTTCTTTTTATATTGATGAATTTAGTAATATTTGCTTTAGCTAGTATAACCATAGTAGCAACAACTATATTTGATCAATACTAAATAATGCTACCAAGTTGTGTCCCTTTCTGATGTGTAAAACCTCCCTCTCATGTCTGGCATCGTAGGTGAGAACAGTCGATTGGCTTGGACAGCTCTGAAAGTCTACATTCTTGCATTTGTTTGAAGGTTGAGTATGTACCAACACACAATTTAAGTCTCTGCACATGTATGGTTCATAGTTTTGGTTTCGCCATATAATCTCCTTTGGAGCCCTGTGTATGGAAACAGATACAGTTAATTTCTGTACATTTGTGGTTTAGCTTTTATGGATACAGTTTGCCCCGGGATCCCTTTATCCCCCGACTCTTAGATTCACAGTTTATGTTTCATTTTGTTTATAAACATTTTCAGACTTTTAAGATCAGAATAAGCACAGATTTATTTTGCACTATCACATAATGTTCCTTGCATCCAGGCCATATTAGAGCCTGAATGTTTGTTGGGGCCTTCAATGGTAACCATAATCACTAATTTTCCTGAACCATGTCAGAAAAGAAGACGCCACAGGTGATTTAATAGAATTCTACAGAGGTGTGAGTAAATTCTGGATTCTATTCTCAAAGCCATCAATCAGTTATTCCAAAAGTTACGTAGGAAACATTTAGTGGTGTGCTTTTAAAGCTGGAATATGCAGCAACGTTATTGCTTCCTTGGTAAATGCATCTAAAATTGGCAATTGTACAATGTGCACGAGAGTCCTTGACATAAACACTAAAGGAAGCCGAAGAACCTATCAGTGTTCAAAGGTCACAATAAGCCAGTTAGAAGAGATAGTTGACCCTGGAAGCCTTAAAATAATTGCATTTCGATCACAAGCAAGTTCTCAATTTCTTGACAAACCTTTTAGGAAGATTGAGAGGAGAGAGAAAACTGAGTGCTGCATACCTTAGATGGTAAAAAGGCTAGACATTTGTGAGAATTTTACTTCAGTTGTCAATATGGATAGGTTTTCCGAGCGCCTTTCACTGATGATTGTGAAAGGATAAAACGACATAGGGCATACATTCACAGCCTGTGGGTATTTTTCAGGGTGCTTCTGTACCCATGAACCATCCTGAGCTGCCCATCAGCAGATTCAACCTCCGTTTTGTAGAAAGCATTGGTTGCTAGCAAATTTCAGTAACTATTGAGATATAGTGAGATCCCTGAAGAAGCAGTTAGATGTGAGCAACAAACAGTGGTGGCTTCTCACCAGCATACCGAGAGCTCATCCACTGGAGCTGCTTTATTGGCTGCTGGAATACGGCTGTGACACCCACGTTGGCCATGCTGTAAATTACCTCTTCTTGTCCGCTGAACTGTATACATTTTCCCATAAACTGAGGCTGTTCCTGGTGTTGGGTTCGGTCCCCTCACCCTCAGCAGTGCTGGGGAGCTGACCAAGTAGAAGGAAATGAAAAAGGACTGCAAAGATCAGAGTTAGGAAAGGACGGACAGGCATTACACATAATATACAAAATAAGTGATTCTACGTTTATTAGGTCTCTCCTAGACAATTCATTGGGCTTTTCACTAGTGGTTTTCATTGTCACTCTCATTTGCAATCTTTCGATTGCCTAGCTCCTGTAGGGTTTCCTTCCTTTCTTGTGTTAGCTCTTCCCTTGAACGTGAACAAAGTAAATGTGTTTTTCCTTAATTTTCTTCTTCCTCGTCTTTTTGCAATGCACTATATTTTATTTTAAAGGTGTTTCAGCATTATTCTTGGATGTGCTGTGTGCTTTCCTACTTTTAACATACGCAGACCGGTTCTTCTATATGTTGTTTTTACCCTATCTGCCATCTCTAATAGTTACTTATACCCAGAAGTGTAGTATTCTATGTCACTCTACTCCATGCCACTCTACACCACTCAACTCTATGTCACTCCACTGCATGCCACTCCACGCCACTCTACACCACTCCATTCTAAGGCACTCTACTCTATGCACCTCTACTTTACGCCACTCTATTCGATGCCACTCCACTGTCCCAGTCCAGTCTATGCCACTCCATTCCATGCCACTCTACTCTACACCACTCTGCTCTACTCTACTCTACCCCACTTCCCTCTACTGGCACTTTACTCTGCACCATTCCACTCTACTGTATGCCACTCCACTCCACACAGTGCCATTCTGCGGCACTCTATGCCACTTCACTCTACTTTATGCCACTGTGCCTCACTCACATTACTCCATTCCACTCTGTGTCACACGACTCTATGACACACTACTCTATGGCACTCTACTCTACACCACTCTACTCTATTCCACCTTACTCTATACCACTCTACTCTATGCCACTCCACTATGCGCCACTCTACTCTGCGTCACTCTATTCCACTCTATGCCACTCTACTCTACGCCACTGTAATCTGCTTTACCTAGCTCTATGCCACTCTATGCCACTCTATGCCACTCCACTCTACTCCACATCACCATAAGCTATGCCACTTCACTCCACTCTATGCTACTCTTCTGTATGCCACTCTACTCTGTGCCATTCTGTGCGACTCTACGCCAAGCCTCTCAACTCCATGCCACTCTACTTCACTCCAATCTGTGTCACTCTACTCTACACAACTCCTCTCCCTACAGTGCCACTCTAATGCATCCTGCAGCATTCTACTGTCTGCAGTCCTTGCCACTCTGTGCCACTGAACTCTATACGACTCCACCCTGCACCATGCCATTCTATGCCACTCTACTCCATGCCACTCTATGCCAATCTACCCTACTGTATCCCACTCTATTCTACACCATTCTACTCTATGCCACTCTACTCTATGCCACTCTATTCCACTCTACTCCACTCCACTCCATTCTTCACCACTCTACGTCACTCTGCTCTATGCCATCCTACTCTACGCCACTCAGTTCCACTCAATGCAACTCTATGCCACACCTCTCAACTCTATGCTGTTCCACTCTATTTCACTCTACTCTATGCCACGTAATGCCACACTCTTCTATGCCACTCTATACCACTTCATGTCACTGTACTCTACACCACTCCACTTTACTCTTCGCCACTCACATGCCATCCCATTCCATGCCACTCTACTCCATTCAACCCCACTCTAAGCCACTCTGCTGTACACCACTTTACTGTTTGCCACTCTACATCATGCCACTCTGCGCCACACCACTGTACACCAAACTACTCTGTACCACATTACTTTACACTACTCTATGGTATCTCATGCCGCTCTATTCTACGCCACTCCAATTTATGCCCCTCCACACCACTTAACTCCACATAATGCCACTCTAAACCACTCTCTTCTACGCCACTCTACTCTATGCCATTCTACTCTACATTACTCTACGCAACTCGGCTTTACATCTCTCTACGATACTCCACTATATTCTATACCACTCTACTCTACCCCATTCTCCTCTACACCACTCTCCCATATGCCAATACTAATGGCACTCTACTTTATGCCACTCCACTTTTTGCTACTCTACTCTATGCCACTCTTCTACGCGCCATTCTGCTCGATACCACTATATTCTATACCATTATACTCTATGGTACTCTACTGTGTGCTAATTTATTGTACTCCACTCTACATCACTCCACTCTATGTCACTGTACCCCACTCTACTCTATGTAAGTCTATCCTACACCACTCCACCCTATGCCACTCTATTCAATGGCACTTCACTCCACTGTATACTACTGTATGCCACTCCATTCCACTCTATGCCACTCCACTCTATGCCACTCAACTCCACTCTTTTCTACACCATCTCCTCTAGGCCACGCTAGTCTACTGCATGCCATGCCACTAACTTTTAGCCATGTTAACAGCAGCAAGGCTGCTGTTAACATGGCTAAAACACATTGGCAAAACCAATAATCTTACTGACCAAGCTACGTCCCTGTGCACATTGTGTGTAAAAACTCAAGTCCTACCTCTCATGTCCCTCATTGTTACTGCAGTTGTACACGCCAAATGACATGCAACAATGGGGGAAGGAATGTGTGGGCCAACAATCAATGGTAACACACTCTTGTCTGTGGTAACACATGAAATGAAGCCCCATTGCATATGTCCTATTCCAAACACAGTTTGGCATGCACATATATGTGAGGGAATACAAAAATCACCCCATGAATACAGGTAGACTAAACATGAAACATCAGTGTACACCTTTTTGTCAAAAGAGGAGGGACAAATGGTAGCATGTAGGCACAATAAATGTTGGCACCAGTCATGGCACATACATATTGGCAATGGACATTGCACACTTACCAAGGGAAAGTTTTGATCTGTAGCAGCACCCAAACAACAAACAATGCTCTGTCACATGTATGATGGCCACCTTCACACGACAGACAGTAGTGAGGCACCAGCACACGTCACACACTGAAGATAAGTGGCCTCCTGGGGGCAGATGCCAAATTACCCACTTGACCAGACACATGGCTGAGGACAGTGAACCATCACTTCTTTTTCTAAAGGGCTGTAGCACTGAGGAGTAGTTGTTCGTTGATTTTAGACCCACTACAACAACAAAGATTACTTGTTTGAGCAACGTATACAGCTATGTGTTGTCCCTGGAGAGCAAATATTTAGTGGATTGTACTCAGTTGTGTTCTAGGTCCCTGGGGTAATACGCAAGGCACATCAGTATGCACCACATTACATATCTACACAAAAAGTTATTAATCTAGTGTGTCACACATGACGCATCCCCAATTGTCAAGGGAAAATGTCAGAACTAACACAACAACTTGGCTACGAAGCAGGTAGGAGTATGCCCTGTACTCACCCCTTGTGGCTGCTGTGCTCTCTTCCACACCCATCAAGGTCCGGGTACGCCACCGCCAGAATGCAGGCCATTAGGGGGTCATGGTCTGATGTGCGTCCTGGGCAGGTTGGGACCCAGCTGGACCTTTGCGATCTTCCGGGCCCAGCGTCTCAGGTCCTCTCACCTCTTGCAACAGTGGGCCCTCAGCCAGCTGTGGACCCCCCCCCCCAGGGTCCGCACCTTCCAGGCAATGGCTTTCCAAATCTTCTTCTTCTGATGGGTGTTTACCTGTATGGATGCAATAGACAAATCAAGTGATTACAAACACAAGTCTTGGCACAAATGATGTGTAACACACATGTCAGACAAACCAAGCAAAAAATGGTCAGTTTGACAACATACCACAAGTGTAAAGCACACATGCCAATAAGTACAGGGACATGACTACACACTTTTGGATTCATCTGCAGACTAACCCAATACCCTGCTCATGGCCTACAACGACTAAGTAAGCCTACTGACATCAGGCAGCCCATGCTCCAGGAACATGTAATGTGATGTGAGCCAGAATGGAACACTACATACCAATGTGGCTTCAGAAGGGTTAATTCCTTGGGCCTGACTGGACCAACACATTTACCCTCTGGAAGATTAACTAATTTCATACAGGTCCTACAGGCAACTACCATAGTACAGATTTCACCCTTACACTTGAGTGACAATAAAATGGCTGCCATGGTGGGTATAGAAAGTGTCTTCCCTCTGCATGTGTGGACATGTGGCCTACCAAATGCAGACTCATGCTACTTCAGGGTGGGTTTCTGTAGTATGTACCTGTACTGCAGAACACTCCTTTGGACATATGTTTCTAACCTACACAGATAGCACCCAACTTACAAAGGTATGCATTGTCCAATATCTGCTATGTAACCAAGCTAAAGAGTCACATGTCATGGCCTCCCAGGAATCTACACACTGTATGTAGTGTGTGTCTGTTATTTGTCTAGTAAGCCAATACAGGATAAATATGACTTCTGTGAAGGTGACAGCAGAGCTGTGCTAGTAAGGGACTTGTCATGAGTCAAAGACACAGATTGTCAATGATGCAAAATACACATATGGACTACTTCTGGGATTTGCCTCAGTACCCATTCATAATCTAGTCAATGGACTGAGGCATTCAGGTCAGGTTTTGCCACTAGAGCCTCATATTGGCAGTCTACAGGAAGTGGGCACAGTGTCATGGTTGCATAGCCACAGTGTCTCTCCAACAGCCTGGACTATGTCCCATACTGGGAGATACATTTGACAGGCCTATGTCTCTGCAGGCTGTGCATACAGAACCTTCATGACACTTACATTTCCAACGCATGACTGTGCATCATGTGGCCTTCAGCAATGTGGCTTGTGAATTGTGGCTTCTGTGGCAACGTGAAGGGCATAGTGAGGCATGACATGCCTTCAAGACAAGGGTTTGGCATGGTCAGATATAAGGTGAAAGATCTGTGGCACAAAACTTATTGCTTACAAGATCCTCAAATTACTCATACAAGATACATACACAGCTCATGCTGTTGTGCACATACATGTTGTCTAACATGTGCAACCATCATAAACAAAGAAATGTAAATGGACGGCAGTAAAGTCTCCTTACCTAGTCATGTGCATCCAACACAAAGAGGATCTAGGACCTCAAAAACACATCACACAACACAATGTGAATGGACACAACATGTAGTACTGGTCACCAATTCCTGCACCACGTACAACCCATTGATTCCACACAGACTGCAACAACAGGCGCACAAGAAGTCTAACTGGCACACAGGGGCACATTGTAGCCTGTGAGGAGAGAAAGGATGATGTTAAACAGAGTGAGCTGTGCCAATGAGGTACTTACCTGCTCCTCTGGTGAGCTATAGAGCTGTCCATACAGGGGAAGGACCTCACACACAAGCCTCGCTAGCTCCTCTGGAGACAAGGTAGTGGCCTTTCACCTGTTGGATGTGGAACGATTGCTTTCAGAGGCAGCACACAGCAGCTGAAGTGGTGGAGGTGTTGCTGGCAGCAGTGTCAGGAGTCAAGTGAATGATTTTGCACAACACAGCATATACATACGCAATCATCACTTCAGACAACACAGCCATTGGCCCGCGACCGCTACATGCAACACCATTAGCCTATAGCTGTGTCCGCCCCAGTTGGAACCGCCTGCAATGCAACTGTTGTCCAGTGGAGTAGGTCAGACATCTGCCATTTTGGCAGTTTGAAATGCTGCATATGGCCCCGTAAAATCACAAAGACAATGTAAGGGTCATATCATCAGAAACATCCTAAATCTGTCTTGTTGTGTAGGTCTGACAACATAACCACCAGTGTAGTGTGTGGCAGGGCACAGATGGCAAATGGCTGCGGTGTATCGGCCACCAACGCCAACTGTATTTTTAGCGGTTGGAAAATACAGTCACATTTCAAAGTGTAATTGTGTAGCAAACAGTTGGGTTACGTCTGAATTCATGTTATGGACACATGTTGACAACCATGGGGTTCACATTTGACCCTTGGGTAGTTGAAAGTTGGGATGTGTACTGGGTGTCGTGTCTATCCAGTCAGAAATGCTTTGTCATGTCAAATTGTTGGAATGCATCATGTATGTTGCAGTGAACACACTGACTAATGTTACAAATCATGTCTTGTCATGCATAAGTACCCTGTAAGAGGGAGGATGTGCGACAGCCTCCTGTCTACCGTCCACTGCCAGACCTTCAGACCATGGAGGAATGCCATGTCATCCAGTTTTACCATCTGAATAGGTAAACAATAGCAGACCTATGCCGCCAGTTGAAGCCTGACCTGATGCAAGCTCACAGTAATCCAACATGCATACCACCCATTGTACAAGTCATGTCAGTATTGCACTTCCTGGCCACGGGGTCCTTCCAACATAAAGTGGCCTGGCCTGCTGGTATGTTCCAACTTATGTTCAGACTGGTGTTGAAGGATTTCCTCTCAGCAGTGTTGAAACACATTGACAGCTATATCAGGTTCCCCCAACGTGAAGATGTAGCCAATGTAAAGGCTGACTTCTATGGTTTTGCCCACTTCCCACATGTGGGGGGGGGGGGGCATTGATGGCACACATGTTGGCTTGGTGCCACCGAAGGCCACTGAACAAGTCTATCTCAACAGAAAGAACTTCCATTCCATCAAAGTGCAAGTTGCCTGTTTGGCATATCTCAACATCTCAAATGTCTGTGTCTGTTATCCTAGATCACCACATGATTCCTTCATAATGCGGAACAGCACCATACCACAGCTGATATCGCAATTCCAACCAGAGAGGACCTAGCTGGTTGGTAAGTCACATCTGTCCTGATTGTGTGTGAGCAATGTCAGGTGCTACAATCATGAAGTGAGTGACTCATTGTTGCACTTATGTCACATTCCTTTCCTGGAGACTCAGCATATCCAAACCGTCCTTGGTTCTTGACGCCACTGAGGAATCCAAGTACGCCAGGGGAAGTCTGCTTCAATGAGACCCATGAAAGAACACGGCGGGCAGTGGAGCGGGATTTTGGGCACCTGAAGACCAGATTTCAATGTCTTGACAGGACTGGTGGAGCCCTCCTCTACTCATCTGGGAAACTGTGTCAGATCATTGTGGTATGCTGCATGCTCCACAACTTTGCCCTGCGGAAGAATATCCCATACATCCCAAACATGGCTGAGCCTGTAGTGCTACCGGCTGAGAATCTTGAAATGGCAACTGAGGATGACAGTGGTGAAGAAGAAGGAGCTGACTTGCAAGAATATCTCATCCACAGCTACTTCTCACGAGAGTAAGTATGTTATGTGATGTCATGACTGTGACTGTACAATGAACTGCAGTTGTGAGAATGTGTGGAGTTGAGTGTTTTGGATACAGTTAGCGAGCTGATACTCTGCAATAATCAGCCAAAGGCTGTTTGATAGGACAACATTGACACGTCCCCACCTTGATGATATTGCTTTGTTTGTGTCAGTTTCCTTCCAGTGTACTTTGTTTTCCAGATATTTGCTATGTGATTTGTGTCATAAGTATGGTTTCAAGCCTATACTCCTTGTTTTGTTTGTTGTACCAGGTATCTTCACCATGACATCTCCATGTGTGCATTTCAGATTTGTGACATTGGCAGGTATGTGATGCTGTTCTGACACACCAAGTGGACATGGATTTGTCCAGGTAATGTAGTTCACAGAGTTTGGGCGTACGAGACCTGTGCCAAGTCAACTTGCGCAGTATTTGGGTGGAAGGTCATAAGTGCCTACTGGACTTGTTTTGTGTGCTGTGGTGGGCCTGATGAATCATGTGTGTCATCATGTGGTCATAAAATATGTAGTCCTAGCTTACGACCAGTCATTTATCCTTCACGCTGGCTACACACTTTTTTGTATGACCTGTAGGTAGCTGTAGATGTGTTTCGTCAATGTAGGCCATGCCTGTGCCACAACACTGACATATGTTCGTGTCATACCACCAGATGCATGAGCATTGGATTATGATGGTCCTGTGATCAGGGGCTGTTCTACTGCCATTTGTCTGTATCTTGGATTGTGTTATGTTAAATTACTTTGGTGTGGTATGTGATAAGGCTCAAGTAGATGACATCAACCACTTCAATGTTTGCCTATTCTACATGACAATATCTGATAAATCCATTCCTTCCTTGGTCTGGAGATCTGTACCTGTCAATATGTTCATTTACTCAGTATGAGTCAATCATTTTCCAATAGTCCAGACATATTGACAGCCTGTGTGATGAACACTGTAATAATTTTTTTAGTTTGAGCAGACACTTGTATGCATGTGTTTGTGTGGGAGGGTTGTAATCCTGAGCTGGACACTGTGTACATGCAACACATCCCATCTTGAACAAATACCTTGGATCATCATTGTATGCTTCACATGGTCATACATATCTACGTGGCTAATTATGAAATCAAAATCAGCAGACAATGAGTCAGTGAAGGGTGATTTTATTATGCAGGTATGACTAACAGAAAATATATGTGCCATTACTCAGCAGAAATTCAAATGTGAAGGAGTTAGTCATGGTGAATGAAGTCCTTGGAAAGATGCCACATCATCCGGAGTCCAAAGTCCAGAGTACTCTTCCCATTACAAATGGTAGGTGATTCAGGATCAGTCCAGAGTGAATGTGTAACACCCAAAAGTGGTCCTTATGGAAGAGGAATATTGCTGCCAGTGGTGGGTGTCTTGCCAACCGCACCTCCTGAATTATTTGCTGGACATCCCCACTTTCTGGGGTGGGGAAGTGAATCTGCTGCTACAGAGGTAGGGTTGTCTGGGGCTTGTTGTTCCTCTGGTAGGGCCTCCTTTCCTGTGGCTGGCATCGATGTTGATGGGTCTTCTGTTGATGAGCCAAAGGAAGGGGTAGACTGGTTTTGAAAAGCCCTGCTCAGGGTGGTGTGTATGTTCCTCAATAGCCCTGTTAGGGAGGCCATGTTGGTACTGTGTGCCTCAATCGGTTCATGCCTGTCACTATGCATGTCCCTCTGTAGCTGCTTAATTCCCCGGAGTTCGGTCAACACCTGGCCTATCACACCTTGGGACTCCTAATATAACCTCAAGACTTGACTGATGGTATCCTGGCCAAGAGCAGCCTCAGTGGCCCCACCCTGCTGGCCCACAGCATTCCACCCACACACCCTACCCCGACGGGCCTGTACCCCTTACACAGGGTGCCCTCTCCAACTTGTTCCTGGACTTTCATTGTCTGAAGTGTTATGCTGCAACTCAGGATCCATGACTAGGGGGCACGAGATGGTGGAAACAGGATGGGGGGCAAATGGTTGCCTGTGATGTTGAAGCCACAGGTCTGGGAGGTGACATTGTTGGCACAGTGAAACTCACTGTTGCTGTCTGACCAGGTTGCCCAGATGGGCCAGAACTGTCCTCCACATCCAGGCGTCCAGGAGTGTCTTTGTCACTTCATCCAGGGGGGTAGTGGCAGTCTGTTCTGCAGCCTCTTTGTGCCCAGTGGCAGATCCACCTGTTGATGTAAAACTTATTTGTTACTGGTTGTATTGTGACATCTACCTCCAACAGTTTTGTGTTATAGTAAAAAGAGACCTTGGACAAAGTTAAGTTGTAGTTAATCCAATTGTGGTAAGTGACTGGGTGATTTGACATGACATGTGTGAAGTATGCCAACCCAGTTTGACTCTAGCAGCTGCTGAGATGTGCAGAACAGTTGCACTTTGGGGGATGGCCTGAAAATTACATCATACCACAAGTGCAGCCAACACAGTGGAGAGTCAAGATATGGCTTTGACCATTTGGAGGCCTAGTTGAGTTGGATGTAGGCAGACCCAGGACTTTGTTGTATATGTACCTGGAGTCATCACGTGCACAGTGATATGTCAATACTTCTCCTACCAATCTGGTAATGCATTTTGAGGCCTTAGGAATACTTGTTGTACACACTGGGTAAGGTGTCATTCCTATCCTCAATAGTTTCATCTTGTCATAGCAAGTCAAGATGGAGCTAGTTAGACAGACACATGTCTGATTTGAGCATGATCTGGCCTTGATCATTCCCAGGTGGGTGCACCTCAATTGAGAGTTGACAAACAGGGTTTTAGGGACAAGTGACTACTGGGCTGGTGGTTGGAGTTACTGAAACAGGGCCTTTTGGAAGATGCAATCATGTCACTTTCTCTACAGATGAACTTGACAAAGGTAATCCTCCTTTGAGTAAACATCGTTTGTGAGTTGACAGACATGGTTTTTTGGACACGTGACCACTGGGCTAGTGGTTGGAGTTACTGAAACAGGGCCAGCAGGAAGTTGCTGTCAGGTCACCCTCTCTACTTGCCAATATTTGACAATTATTATCTCTCCAGGTGAGTAAACTTAATTTGTGAGTTGACATACAGGGTTTTTTGGACATGTGTACACTGGGCTGATGGTTGGACTTACTGAAAAAGAGCCTGCTGGGAGTTGATCAGGTCACTCTCTCTACTACAGACACTTGACAAATGTTATTCCCCCAGGTGAGTAAACTTCATTTGTGAGTTGAGAAACAGGGGTTTTTGGACAAGTGAACACTGGACTGGTGGTTGGAGTTACTGAAACAGGGCCTGCTGGGAGTTGCAGTCAGGCCACTCTCTCTACTACACACACTTGATAAGTGTTATTCCCCAAGGTGAGGAAACTTCATTTGAGAGTTCACTAACAGATGTATTTGGGCAAGTGACCACTGGGCTGGTACAGTTACAAAAACAGGGCCTGTGGAGTTGCCTTCAGGTCACTTTCTCTACTTCCCAATGTTTGACAAATGTTATACCCCCAGGAGTATAAATGTCATTTGTGAGCTGACAAACGGGGGCTTTGGACAAGTGAACACTGGGATGGTGGTTTGAGTTACAGAAACAGGGCCTTCTTGGAGTTGCAGTCAGGTCACTCTCTCTACTCCCCTTGGCAACTGTTGAATATTACATATCTGTATGCAGACTGTATTTAGGTTTGAGCAGTGCTTTAAATGGGCCGGTACTCTCCTGTACCGAGTACGGGCACTTTTTTATTTTGAGAGGGAGAGTACCTGCACTTCTCAGTACAAATGCAATACTTTTAATTTGAGAGTACCTGCACTTCTCAGAAACAAGCAGGTACTCTGATACAGAGTTTGAGCGCACATTTGCATTTTGCATTTTGGGACATACCATGGATTCTGGAATGTGTTTTTGTTATTTTAAGATTTCCAGGGCCCATTTGGGCATATGGCATGTGATGGGCCTTGGTAACTGTGATGTTGGATCCAATGATACACATTGACAGAGGTTAAACTCAGATTCTCTGGGTATTAAATGTTGGGGAGGTACATGAACAAGACAGTGGGAAAAGGTGAGGTGTGAGCATGCATGATATTGCATTTCTGTGACATTTGTTTGTGTTGTAATTTACCAGGCCCGACTCCCCCAAGTATTCCTGTCAAGCCTTCAGGATGCAGGATGGCTACGACCTTTTCCTCCCAGGGAAAGATAATAAATGGGGCACTGGAAGGGCCACTTCCAGTCTTATTGGCCTGCAGCTGATGCCTGGCGACAAGGGAATAGGTCTTGCCCCTAAGGTCATTTCACCTCTTCCTAATGTCCTCCTCTGTGCGCAGGATGGTGCCTATAGCATTCATTCTGTCAACGATCCTGTCCCACATTTCCATTTTCCAACTGAGAGGAGTATGCTGGACTTGAGCCTCAAACAATTGTGGCTCTACTCTTATGATTTCATCCCCCATGACTCTTAATTCATCTTCTTAAAAACAGGGAATTTCTACATGTGACATGGGGTGACAGGGACTTACTTAACAGGGGAAGTGCAACAGGGTGTGAATGGACAAAAGTGTGTGCAGGGTGTTTGTAAGACCTGGCAGCTTTTTGGTGTGTGTCCCCTGTCTTTTTGCCTTCTGACCTCCAGTTGTTATGATATACTGGACTCTGTTTTTGCTGGGTTATTGTCTCTACGCATTTCACCACTGCTAATGAGTGGTAATGTTCAAGTGCTCCCTATGTAAATGGTATTGGTGATTAGGCTATCCATGACTGGCATATTTGATTTACTGTTAAGTCCCTGGTAGGGTGCACCAAGGGTGCCCGGGCCTGTAAATAAAATGCTACTAATGGGTCTGTAGCACTGAACGTGCCACCCACATGAGAAGCCCTGTGAACATGTCTCAGACCTGCCACTGCAGTGTCTGTGTGTGCAGTTTAAAACTGCTGATTCGATCTGACAAGTGTACCCACTTGTCACGCCTAAACCTTCCATTTTCTACATGTAAAGTACTCCTAAGGTAGGCCCTATGCAGCCCCATGGGCAGGGTGCAGGGTATATAGAAGGTTGGGCATGTACTGGTGTGTTTTACATGTTGTAACAGTGAAGTACTGCCAAATTCGGTTTTCACTGTTACAAAGCCTATCCCTCTCATAGGCTAACATGGGGGCTGTCTTTAAATATTCTTAAAGTGGAGCTTCCCTGTGAGAGCAGCTATAAACATTGAGTTTAGGGTCCTGGCACTCACAATTTAAAAATACATCTTTTAGTGAAGTTAGTTTTTAAATTGTTAGTCTAAAAATGCCACTTTTAGAAAGTATGTATTTTCTTGCTTACGCCATTCTGTGTCTGTTTGTGGATTCCCTGTCTGGGTCAGTTTGACATTTGTGAATTCCCTCTAGACAGTGACACAAAGGGAACTGGGGTGTAGCCTGCTTATCCTGATGAGCCATGTGAGCTAGAGTGGAGGGAGGAGGGGTCACTCACACCTGAAAGGGTTGTGCCTGCCCTCACACAATGCAGTCTCCAACCTTCTGATGTGTGTCTGGGGCCTGTCCTGGACAAGGAAGGATCTGGCAAACAACTGAGACTTTCCTTTGACGTTTGCCAAATTCAAAGGCAGAAAGGGGTATAAGTATTGGACCCAAACCCCCAGACTTTTAGAATCTTTTTGGAATCAATAGGAACCTCTGCCAAGGAGAAGAGCTGAAGGAGGAGTACTGCCCCTTTGCTGTTGCTTTGCTTGGTTGGCCTGCAGTTGCTGTTTGTGCCTTAAAAGAGATCAAAGGGTCAACTTTGCTGTGTATCCTGCTTGAGCAAATTCTCCAAGGGCTTGGAGTAGAGCGTGACTCCTGTTGGAAGTGTCAGGGATATCAAAGACCTCAGTTTCATCTGCCTACAGCATTGGGAACTGTGGGGGTTATTCTAACTTTGGAGGAGTGTTAATCCGTCCCAAAAGTGACGGTAAAGTGACGGATATACCACCAGCCGTATTACGAGTTCCATAGGATATAATGGACTCGTAATACGGCTGGTGGTAAATCCGTCACTTTTCCGTCACTTTTGGGACGGATTAACACCTCCTTCAAAGTTAGAATAACCCCCTGTGTGTTTTGTGCTGTTTAAGAAGAAAAACCCCTGCAATGCCATCAGTTATGCCGCTTGCCTGCACAGTGACCTGCCGACGCCACACAGACCTGCACTGCCCTGCTGCGCACCGCGACCCTGGTCTCACCGACGCCATCATCTGATGCCGCTGCTCGCACCATGACCTGTGGGCACAGCACTCCGGCATCGCCTAGCTCACACTGCAGCCTAGGCATCCCTGAAACTGCTGCTCCTGCTGACAGCAGCACTGCTGCCTGCACCGTGTCCGGAGTAACACAAAGCACCGTGCCACAGACACCAGCACCATCGACTCCAGTGTCGTAACTGATGTCCCTGTCTGCACCGCAACCCATGGACGCTGCAAGGAGCCCACCCCCCGCCGCACCGCAGACTTTGTCCCACACTGCTTCACCAACGACGATGACGCTGCCTGCACCGTGACCTGGTGACACCGCACGTCATACCGCCCCCTTCACACCGCAGCCTGGGTCTCACCGATGCCGCTGGATGACCATCACCAAGTCGCTGCCTGTACCGTGACCTGTGGGCACCACACGCCGCACCGTCCTGCTTCGCACCGCAGCCCCAACGCCATCCACGCCAGAGCTCCTGACTTCATAAGCCTGGAGCTCGATCTGCAAAGCATATGACTTCAAGGACCCGACGACCTCCACATCGACTCCGGAACCGACACCGCGATGTTAGCTGCGCCGTTCTCCAGAGCTCACCACGAAGATCATGACGCCCTGCAATTCCAAAGGTACTGTTTTCAGGTCTTCTTGACACCATAGCTGGCCCGCGAAGACGCGGCCGACCTGAACTGTTGGTTTTGTTGATCACGACATGATGATAGCCCCAGGTGGAGCTATCGACTTCAAGGAACTTTAAGTAAATTCTTGAAAAATTCATATCTTTGTTACTCTAAGCTGGATTTTTCTCATTTTAGTCTTGTTTTACACAGATAAATATCGGCTATTTTTCTAAAACTGGTGTGGTGTCCTCTTGTGGTGTTTTCACTTATTACTGTGGGTTATGTGCAAATGCTTTACACATTGCTTCTGAGGTAAGTCTGACTGCTTGCGCCAACCTATCAAGGGAGTGAGCAGGGGTTATCTGAGAGGGTATCTCCCTTATCCTGACTAGAGTGAAAGTCCCTACTTGGACAGGGTGCAAGCCGACTGCCAACTAGAGTCCCCATTTCTAACAATGTTCTATGGGAGGGTGAAAAAAGGGGTGCCTAATCTAGTACTGTAGAAAAAAAGGTGCTCTGGCTTCTTTGTCTTCCAGTGGAAATACAAAGTATAGTGGTCTGTGAAGGGGTTTTATAGTCTGCTTTGCAGGTGTGTCCACTGGAGCAATGTGTGTGAGCAGTGTTGTTTTTGAATTCATCTAATGTGCAGTTGTCTGTTACTTTGCTGACCGTGACCTGGTGTGGTCGACTGCCATTGGCTGACCACCAGTAGGGCACTGCCACAGCCAGTGCGTGATTGTAATATGCTTGGTGGTTGGCCACAGCGCTGACAGCACTGGAGGTTGGACCGCCTATTTCCAGACCACTGCGCCGCTGGCAGTCTTCCTTTATTGCGTGGCAGTCGGCGGTCCTGCCTGTATAACTCGTAATACGGTTGTCTGTGAGACCGCCAGCGTGGCAGTCGTTTCAGGACCACCATCATAACGGTCTGGTGGTCAGACCGCCAAAGTCATAATTAGTCCCTTAGTCAGGATGGGAGGGCCAGGGAATCCAGGGAACCTCACCGGGGTAGATGACCAAGCCATGTATGTTGAGAAGTCAGTTGTAGCATCCCCCATGGGGGAGGGAGGAAAGCACAAAGCAGAGCAGTAATTAACAGCACATGGTCTCTGATGAGATAGCGCAGTGTCAGTGAGCACAAGGTGGCGTAGGGCATTGATCCAGAGACTGAATGGGGATGGGTGCACTGTGAACCATCTATAAAGGTCCACCCTCCATGGTTCATCCTTTAGACAATCTGGACCACTGCTCTTAGTGGATGCTGGTCAGACCTTGCAGACACAGCAGCAGCCTCTTTGGGTATTCAACCCATGTAAACTAGCAAGGGAAGAGAAAGAAACCTTGACAGCTAGATTCTTATATATCTTCCACTCTCCAGGGATCACTGTTGTTGAAACATACAGCTGAAGTGAAAGAAAAGCTGTGAAATACAGATATTTTGGACATCACACTTGAACTCTCTCTTATTTCCAGAGATGTATAGTGAAGTTAACAGGCCATCTGATTCAAGAGTAGGGTGATCCCTTTGTTTTCTGAAAGAATTGAGTGATGTCACTGGACCTCCTTCAAAGAAAACAGTCAGACCTCATTCTCTGTCATTGATTCCCTGGTCTTATCATAGACCTCTAGTCCATTCAGTAATCTCACGTACAGATGTAAGTCCGGTGTCTGATCTCTATCCGTTAGAATTGGGTGGACCAGAAGTGCATAGATCATTCTTTAGTACAATGGGACCCTTATCAGTCATGTCTTGGCTAAATGGAATGAATCCAAAGGGGCAGCATTACAGCCCCAGTGGCCAGCTTGAAGGCAGATGTAAGATACGTGTGTCATTCATGGCCACAACAGGCCATAGATGTCAACGCTAAGGCAGACCCAATGTGGGCCCCCAAATTACCGTGTAGAAAAGAAGTGCATAACCATGTGGAGCATGATTAATTTTACATTCTTCAGGGGAGTAGGAATTCTTAAATTTCACAAGTACATTTTTCACTGTACCTGTGAGGCACAAAAAGTTGCCGTGGTTAAAGAAGAGTATCAATCTCTCTGTGAACTGCCAAAAGGGAGAGACTGGTGAGACAACTGCATCATCCCACCCCACAACCATTAGCAGAAACACCCTCAATGTTTAGGTTTATTTGCAGCACAATGGCCTCCCCAGCTCTTTTTTTCTTGAGGTTATCTCTTTATTTGCCAACTATATCTGTGTTGGACTTTTGTCCTTCTCTATGTATGTCTGCACTTCATTTGTTAGGACCTTCAGTTGTGCCGTCAGGGATATGTGCTCTTACTTCCTAAATCTAGAACCTATTTCTCATTCTTTTTTCCAACACTCTAATCCATACTCTCAAAAAGCTTTCTTGCCACCAAAAGGGAAACCAGAAAAGAAAACAACTTCCTCACATAGGAGCACTTCATAGAAACAACACCACTGGCCAGCAAAGGGTTCCTCAAACCCATGTCACACAATGGAGGGGGGGGCAAATATGCCAAATACAACAAAACCCAAGATTCCAGAAGAACCCTACCACCGGCATACTCGATTGCCACCCAAAACCCTCTTAAGAGGGCGAACATGTGAGGAGCTCAACAAAACCACAATCACAACCCCAAACTGTTAAATGAAACAAGAGTTTAAGAAACCTCTCACTTAGTCCATCCCAAAGGATGCAAACAGAGCTGCTCATGAAAGCTACATGAAAGACCCTAATGGCTGTCATCTTTGCTCTGTCCCAGACACACTGGTGCCAGAAAGCAACCTTCTTCAACAATGATGCAATAGACAGCCGAGTTGTGTGTGACGTTTAGAAAATATGCCTTATTTAAAAGTTAACTCTGAAAAAAAGAGTTGTTTCTGTCTGTAGAGGACCTTCAATAGATCTGGAACAACTTGTTTAATTCAACATAATGAGAAAAGATTCGGGTATATAAGGAAGTGCTGTAGCACTGAAATATGCAAGCATTGCATCTCCATGGCAGCAAGCAAAAAGAGTGAACTGCTGGTGAAATGTACTTATCTCAGTTCATAAGAAAGAGGATCTGATTGTCCCTTTAAAGTACCACACAAATTAACTCTGAGTTCTATGTTGTACAAAAGAAAACATGTAGATGACGTTCATCATAAACTATATCCTTGTGAGATGCTAAACCGATTACAATAACTGCCACGAACACCACAAAATCCACACAGTACTCACTTCAATCTTCAACAAAGGTGTGTTGTGTACACTCCTGGTTTCTTCTATTAGAATAGCCATGCCTGGAAAGGATGGAAGGTTGAAGGCAGGGTCAATCAGGTAGTGCCTGATGGGTTGGTCTCACAGGTCAGTGTGTGGGCCATCTTTTGGCTTTTTGTGGGCCTGTTTCATGGTCTGCTAGACAGAGTTTTACAGTTGGTTTCCCTGATATTAAAACAAACATTGCCTGCAGTAAGCTCAAATCTACGCAGTCTCCCATACCTTGAAAAACATTTACCCTTCATGTATTTACAATTTAAAAACTGCCCTAATTTGCAAACATAGACCATTTTGCAGCTATCTAGTTCATTAAGGTGTCCACAATACTCTGGTGGCAGAACCCATTTTCCGTCTTTGTCCGACCTTGAGGGGTGGGGTGTTATGCCTTAAACTCTGGATGGACAAACTAAGCACTCTTATCACCGAACCCAGCTGAGAGGCATTGCTTACTCAGCTCTCTGAATAGGATCACTGCCATACTATTGATGCACAAGATATCATAACACAAAAAGATTGGAAAATAAATATTGTTAGCAAAATAATCGCCTTCCTATACTGAACTAATAAAACTACAAATATTGAGAACAGAAACATCATTATTAAAATATCTATAAATATATGCTATCTCAAATATTTTGCCTCACACAATATTGACTACAATAATATTGACAATGTAAATACATTATCATTAATTAATATAAAAAAATACTTTTAATGTTATTTTTCATATTAAACAAATAATTAGAATAAGCATGAAAGAATATCTATACATGTTTGAGTAAGAAAAATAGATTCCATCACCAAAATAATTATATTTCACCACAATACCATTTGTAACTACATACATATTAATATAAGCAAAATAAATATTTACATGAACTTCAAACATTTATACTTTTCATTGTGCAGCAATATTAAAACATATACACAGCCAACACGTTTTGGCAATATGCCTTCAGCTGAGCTTAATCGGCATCGATGACAGACCTCTTCTTATAACATAGTCCCTTCCAGATTTCCAGTCTCCCAACCACTAGACTGCTACACATATAAGGTCCTTTAACTCAAAGAGACCCAACTCATCCTCCATTTTACCATTCATGTATTTAATTTCATAGTCATTGTAAGCAAAGTGAAGAGTTCTTATAATCAAACTTTGTTTTAAAAGAGCACCCTCGGTATATATTCACAATATGACAAGATAATCAAGACAATTTATATAGATTTCAACAAAACATATTATCTTAATTTAAATAAGAAATAAAGGAATGTATAAAAACTTGCTGAAGTGGCAATGTGGCATGTTGGATGGTTTACCCATTGTTATCCTCAATACCTATGCTCCTAACACAGTTGATCACTCCTTCTATGCCAGAATACCTGAGATTTTGGGGGACAGTGTGGACAGGCCTTTGGTCTGGGTAGGGGATTACAATTGCGTGTTGCATGGGGACCTGGACTGCCTTCCGCAGAGGCTGGGAACTAAACCCCTGATGGTGAAATCTCTCAGGGAAGTGATGGCACACCTAAGACTATGGGTTAGTTGGAGGGAACTGCACCCTGAGGGCAGGGAATACACTTGTCACTCCAGAACACATAATACTCATACCTGACTGGACAGGTTTCTGCTGGGTGGTCTCAGTGGCTCACACGTGCTGGATGTCACGCATATGGGTTGGTTCTTGTCTGATCATGTGCCAGTGCGGTTACAGCTACAATGTGGAGCGGCGGCCACCTGCACAGCGCGAGGCTGGCGTATGCCTGCAGATTTACTTACTGATGTGGGGTGTCAGGAGAGGGTGGGTGAAGCTATAAAACAATATATGGAATTCAATTGTAACACAACCGAGTCTCGGGCCTGGAGTGGGAGGGTATGAAGGCAGTCATAAGGAGTGAGTGCATAGGCATGGTATGCGGGGTGCGCAGACAATTGAAGCGGGATCTTACAGACCTAGAGGTGAAACTGGGGGAAACACAGCAGCAGTCGCTGGATGCGAGCATGTCTGGGTGGGAGGAGCTCAGGTTATACAAGGAGGTTAATACTTGTTGGGATACCTTAAGCCGGACAACACAGAGGGTATAGGCAGCGATTGCATCGAGAGGGAGATAAAACTGGCAAAGCTTTTAGCGTGGATTCTGAAACGGGAGGTGGAGGCCCCTCCTATTCTGCATATTAGGAACGCTGAGTGTGAAATGCTCACGGGGTGCACGGACATCCTAAGGGAATTAGCTGTGCACCTCCAGAGGGTATCTAGGGCTAGTGCTGTACTAGCTGAGGAAGGCGTGGGAGAGTTTCTTCAGCGGATGCGGCTTCCGCGCTTGGGTCCGGAGAGTAGGGATGCTCTTGAGATTCAGATCACGGTAGAAGAGGTAGGTGAGGCAGTGGCTGTAATGGCAAAATCCAAATCTCCCAGTAGTGATGGTTTTCCTGTTGAGTTGTATCAAGCGTTTTCCTTATCATTACGGGAGAATCTCCTGTAGGTCTTTGAGGAAGCACAAGTGCATGGTATGTTGCCTGACACCATGCACCAGGGTATAGTGTGTTTGATGCTCAAGCCGGGGGGGGGGTCCAGGTGAACCCTCCTTGTATCGCCCACTTACCATGCTAAATATCGATGTCGGAGAGGAGCTGGAAGGCACATGCATCGCGAATCCGGATATCCGGATTCCCGTAGTCCTAAAAGCCGAACGTCTGCAGCAGCCGAGAGAGACAGAAAGGGAAAACGCGGAAGCAGGAGAGAGACGGGCAGAACGATCGCACGACGAACAGCGACGGCCAGAACAGCTGACTCAAGGAAGAAACCCCGACGACGGGCAAGGAGGCCCAGAAACGCGAGGCCTCTGCCACGTCCCTGGAGGGGCGTGACTCAAGCAGGTACGGTTCTGCTTACAAAGCGGGATAAGAGCCTTGTTGGGGAGGGAGGAGGGAGTGAGAGGTGAAAAGGGGTGAAAGGAGGAAGAGGGAGGAAGGGAAGGGACTCAAAGGAAGTACGAGCAAAGAACTACCAGATAAAACATTTCCCTTGATTGATTGTTTTTTTTTTTTTTGTTGTTGGCTTGGCACAAAGATGAGAACTATTCTCTAAGTGTGGCCCCCTTTCACTGATACCCACACTTA
The DNA here is from genome assembly GCF_031143425.1 of Pleurodeles waltl. Taxonomy (NCBI): domain Eukaryota; kingdom Metazoa; phylum Chordata; class Amphibia; order Caudata; family Salamandridae; genus Pleurodeles; species Pleurodeles waltl. The sequence continues at coordinate 432,038,622 of NC_090444.1, forward strand.
CCTTTCTTACACGGACGGGGTGAGTTTGAAGGGCCTTTTAGAGGGATCTAGCTCACAAAGGTGATTGCACTATGTGGTTACCCCTCCTTTGTATACACTCTCTTTCCTATTACCTCACCGAGCTCTCTCAAGACCCTCCCACCATACTAAAACAACCGAAGAGCAAACCCAGAATTAAGACTTACATTACCTTCTTTCCTTTCCCGGTTTCCCTGACGACGCAACTCTACGACGAGATCTTCGGCTGGACCAAAGAAGACCTGATAGAGAAAAGAGGAAAGAAAGAGTTATATTCACTGGGCGAGAGAGACTTGTGGACTGATAGAAAGGACTTGTGTATTACCAATAAACACCCACCTTTCACACCACCTAAACCCGAGTTGTCTTATATGTCCTTGCCACTACGCCCGCAGCTACAGTTTGCAAAAAAGGAGAGAGTACAGGAACTAGCGGCAAGGAGAACAGTGCAAAAGATGCAAAGATGTTAAAGTGCAAAGTGCACATAGATGTTACAGAACGGATCAACATAACCATTAAAGTTGAGGATTAATATATCCAACACTAAAATGATGGTAAAAGATCACATAAACACCATGAGTGTACACGAAAGAGTATATCGAGCTAGCAGCAATAAGAGCAGTACAAAGGATTCAAAGATGTTAAAATGCAAGTTATCAAAAACATAAAAAGGGCATGTTATTATGTTTGCATGGACGAAAATGATAAAAAACCTTGCATTTGTGTTGGACGATAACACTAACAAAGTCATTCAAAATATATATCATTGTGATCGTGGTGGATTTAGCACAGAGCACCAAACATAGAAAAAAACACAAGGCTAGCATAGATGTTTAAAGATACAAGACTTGCCAGATATTAAAATTAGATTATATGTCAAACTAGCATCAATAAGAACAATGCAGATGATGCAAAGATGTTAAAGTACAAACTATCATAGCCATGTCAATATATTTCCATGAATAAAGATTGGCATAAACCTTGCATTCGTCTTGGATAATTAAAGCCATCATAACCATTCAAAATACATATTATTATGATTGTGGTGGCTTTAACATAACAGCACCAAACATAAAAAATGTGCAAACCTCATATAAATATTCAAAAGTGGAAACCTTGCCCATCTATTACAATTCAAAATTGATGTATACACCCAAGATAATCATCAATATAAACAAAGCAGAGTAGTATCAATCTCAGTTGAAAAATCATCATGATATGTATACAGAATCCTCAAGTGCATATCTGAAAGGGTCACCCACCTGAATGTTAAATACAAAGTTAACACTAAAGATAAGCATCAATATAGGCAGGGCCGAATAATACCAGTCCCAATTGGAAAGTCATCATAAAGAACAGGATAAACAAATCATAAGGGGACATGTAACTCAGCATCAATATTATGACCCCATGGTACCTCAGTCCCCAGCATTAAGATCGTATGTGATTCCTCTCTCCTTAACTTCTTTTCTATGTCCCCGCCCCGTGGGTGAGCCCTGACATGTTGTATACCCTAGTACTGAAAACTCACTAAAGAGCGTTCATAGTACTGCGCAAAATGAAAGGCAATGGGGTAACTCTTGTCACCATGCTTAATAGCACGTATATGCTTTAAGATGCATAACCTCAATTTGTTAATCGTGCTCCCAATATATTGTTTCCTACAGCCATATTGCAGAACATAAACAACATATTCAGTATTGCAGGTGATTCTCTAATTAATCAAGCCTTCACAGCCCTCAAACGTATGAAACATCTTCTGGTTAACACCATATTTGCAGGCCTTACATGAGTAACACTTAATGAAGCCTTTAGTATTGTGTTGCAGTCAACCTCCCCTCGCCATTGGGGCCAAATAACTGCTCATTAATATGTTGCTAATAGATCTAGTTCTTTTAGATGTGATCCATGGGCTCATCTGACTAATATCCATGAGCTGTCCACCCTTGCTGAGTAAATTCCAATTCCTTTGCATTATAGTTCTTATTTGAGAGTTCGCCTCACTATATTGTAAAAACAAGCGTTTCACATTGTCTTGTTCACTGTCTGACCTTTCCTTTTGTTGATAAAGTACCTGATCCCTCTGTTTCTCCACCACCCTATGCTTTGCATCAGTTAATACACTTAGCAGGTAAACCCTCATCAAGAATCTAGCCACCAGTCAATCTCTTGTTTAAACTTCTCATCTGTAGAGCAGATTCTTCTCATCCTTAACATCTGACTATATGGAATACTCCACTTTAACACCTCCATGTGCCCTCTATTAACATATAATATTGAAATGTTCACAGGATGTTTTTTATGAATTCTAGTGCCCAGATTTCAATCCAAAACATTGAGATCAACATCTAGAAAATGTAAATAAGATTTACTCCATGCACTGAATATTATAGTTGTTGTATTTCAATTTCTCAATGAAATCAATAAGCTCTGTCTCACTTCCCTCCCACAACACAAACAGATCATCTATAAATCTCATCCACAGTGCACCTTTTGCATGTATTGACCATTGTCCTCAATCCCAGGCCACCTTCTTCTCCCATCAACCAATGAATAAATTAGCATAGGTGGGGGAGAAAGAGGTGCCCATCACTGTTCCCTGTTGCTGCAAATAATACTTGTTCTAAAAAAACACATTGTGTGTGAGACAGTAACTGAGCATATCAATGATCACCTGGGTGCGCTCCAGCTGTTCTGTGGCTCTAGCCCTGAGAAAATACTTGCACACCTTTATCCCATGTTCATGGTGTATCAATGTATATAAGGATTCCACATCCAATGCCACCATGATATATTCACCCCTCAGTGAGATCTGATCCACCTTCCATAAAAAATAATTTGAATCTCTCAGGTAAGATCATAATCCAGTTTCATAATGCTGAAGATGTAGATCTAAATATCATGAGGTATTTTCCAACAGTGACCCAATTGAGCTCACAATCGGTCTACCAAGTGGCATCCTCACATTCTTGTGGATTTTGGGAGAAAAATAAATAGTGGACATCCTTGCATGCTATTCTTTTAAATATTGGTACTCATCCCATTCTAAGAGGTCATGTTCATACCATTGTTTTAGTTAAGGTGATATTCCATCTCCATTTCTTTTCCGAGCAAGACATTTATAGTGTGTCGTATTACTCAATTGTCTCTTTGCTTCAATCAGGTATGTCTCTCCGTCCATAAGAACATTGTTACCCCCTTCTCCTGATGGTTTAATTATCAATAAGGGGGTATTCTTCAATACTGTAAGGTCTCTCCAATCTTTCTGCGAACAATTACTTTTCTTTGCTCCTCCAATTTTATTAGGCCATCTCCTCCACAGAACACAAACAAGTTAGGGGTGATTTGATACGAGCATCCGTCACTCTATCTAAAAATTTGATCCCTATCTATCCTGAGTTTTAAACGGTGCCACTAACTGGGGCTTCACCCCCAAGTCAACCCCATACGATAACCAAGCAAAGTTATCCAATTAACACATTTGTAGTGGCACATGTTTATATCAAATAGTTAAATACATAACAATGACACAAGTGAGTATTAAAGTCCACAATATACCCGCTCCTTATGTTGAAAGCAAACTGTTTATTCTTCTTGAGATACTGAATTCCAAAGAAAAGTTCACAACTCCAATCGTCAAAAATATTCACAGCTTAATTTGTCCGTCAACACGTGTTTCGTCAGGGGAATACCCCCTGACTTCCTCAGGACTTCCTACAACAACATTCCCATTATAAAAAATCATTAAGAAAATCACACACATTAGTTATAATCACACCCTCCTTAGTGAATATCAAATTATGCATGCTTTCACGTGGAAACTGTAATCCAATAGATTGTGTGTTCATAATCCACTAAGTTAGCAAATATTCCTAATTGTGTGTCCTTTCCTAATACACATATTAATTACTGTGTAAGACATTCCAATAATACATTGTTCAATTAATCCCCTCATTCACATACTAGCCTAGTGCGGCTATATCCATAGCAAGTGCAAAGACATACAGGGTGCAATAATTCAAAAGTTAAAAAAAAACTGCAAAAAAATTGTGTGTCAATTATCAATAAGGGGGTATTCTTCAATACTGTAAGGTCTCTCCAATCTTTCTGCGAAAAATTACTTTTTTTTGCTCCTCCCCTTTTATTAGGCCACCTCCTCCGCAGGTTATTCAGTTCATCAATCACAAATTCATGGAACTTATCAACTGTATTGCCCGGTGGTAGCTACAGACAAAATCTAGATTTGGCTTTCAACCCACTGGTTACTGTAAAATGCGTCACAAATCTCATTGCAGTCAGGGTTTCCCTCTGGGGCACTTCACTGCCCAAGTTTCCCCTAATATCCACTTGTTGCACTTCCATTTCACAGTTAGACATTCCAGGTTGCAGCTGAGGGTCCACATCCGCCAGTGCATAAATATTCAATATTCCAGGGATATCAGCTATCCTCAACTTGGAGGGAGCTATAGCAGGTTCCCTTTCCAATATCATTCCTTTTGGTTTTGTTAGATATTTTTTGTGTAATTTCATCTTTCTAATATATTAATAAAGTTCTATTCTGATGTCAATAAGGTCTGGGGCTGTTGTGGGACAGACAGTCAAACCTAAATCAATCAATCAATCAGAGTTTATATAGCGCAGCTACTCACCCATCAGGGTCTTAAGGCGCTGGATGGGGGGGAGGGGTGTAGCATGTACCAGAGGTGGATTAAAAAAGCCATGTCTTCAGTTCCTTCGTGAAGCTGGGGAGGGAGGTGGTTTGTCTGATTTGGATAGGTAGGGCATTCCAGGTGGTGGCGGTGAGGTAGGAGAAGGAACGTCCTCCTGTTCTGGTTTTCCTGATGCGTGGTACTTCTGCGAGAGAGAGCTGGGCTGAGCGTAGGGTCCTGTGGGGTACGTGGAAGTTGAGTCGCTGGTTAAGGTAGGCAGGTCCGGTGTTGTGGAGGGCTTTGTGTGCATAGGTGAGGATTTTGAAAGTGATTCTCTTCTCAATGGGGAGCCAGTGCTGTGTGCGTAGGTGTTGTGAGATGTGGCAGTGTCGGAGTAGGTCGAGGATCAATCTGGCGGCGGCATTCTGGGTGTTTTTTAATTTGCAGGTGAGTTTTTTGTTGAGTCCAATGTAGATTTCGTTGCCTTAGTCCAGTCTACTGGTGATGAGGGATTGTGTGACAATCTTTCTATGCTCAAGGGGGATCCATTTGAAGGACTTGTGCAGGAGATGAAAAGCGCGGAAGCAGGTGGAGGTGACTGCGTTGATCTGATGGTTCATGCTGAGGTCGGGGGTCCAGGATGATTCCGAGGTTACGGGCATGGCTGGCGTGGGTGGGTTTCTGAGGGTGGGTGGCCACCATTAGTCGCTCCATGCGTTGGGGGCCCAAGATGAGTACCTCGGTCTTGTTTGTGTTGAGTTGAACGCAGCTATCTCTCATCCAGTTGGCGACTGCTTTCATGCCCTCTTGGAAGTTGTGTCTGGCCTTGTCTGGTTCGTTGAAGAGGGAGAGAATGAGTTGGGTGTCGTTGGCATTAGAGATGATGTTTATTCTGTAGCTTCTGATGATGGTGGCTAGTGGGGCCATGTAGACGTTGAACAGGGTGGGGCTAAGGGAGGATGCTTGGGGCACTCCGAAGGTGGTGGGTGTGGGTTCTGCAAGGAAGAGGATGAGTCTCACTTGTTGCATTCTGCCAGAGAGGAAGGATTGGATCCAGTCGAGGGCCTTGTCTCTAATGCCGGCTTTGTGGAGTCTTCTTATCAGGATGTGATGAGAGAGTGTGTCAAACACTGCTGAGAGGTCAAGTAGGAATAGTGCTGCCATCTCTCCCTTGTCCAGTAGGGAGTGGATGTTGTCTGTTGCGTCTATTGAGAATTCAGTATTCTCTCCTGGTTAGGTGTTAAAACGATAGATGAAATATTTACAATCAGGGAGGGACTGTCACCCACGTAAATTCCTCAGGAATCCTCTATTTCTACCCCCTGTGGTGACCCCGCCCTCTTCCTCTTGCCCCTCGTCGTCCTGTATTGCCTTTTCCAGTTTCCCATTGTGCTTCGCCTTTCCCCCCTTGTTGCGTGTTCATGCGCAAAAGGTGGAGTTCCTTCTGAAAATCCCCCTTATCACCATGGGATTCATGGATCCAAGCTCAATTCACTCTCACTCTGTGTTCCATTGGTTGATGATTCCATTCTTTCTTTCACCCGCAAACTATCAAACTTTCTAGCAAAAGTTTATACTCTGTCACATTGATAATCCAAATTACCTCTCTAGAATTTCTGTGTTTTTCTCTCCATAATCTCTGCCTCACATTCATGCAGGCGTTTCTCCATATTTTCCAATTGATCCGTCACACTCTGTTACTCCCTGCTTTTTGTCCAGATCCCTAACTAATAATTCAATTTTAGCCGATTGCAACTCCATCTTCATTATTTGCATGCTTAATTAACGTTTTCATTAATCTTCATCCATATCCTCAGAGGTGGGAAGCAACATTATCCTTAAACCACCAGGTTCTCTCTTGTGCTCCAAGTACAAAGTAAGTGAGTGAGGTAATCTCCCACCATTGTTTAACTTAAATTTTCCTCGCCATTTCCAATTCTTTAATCAATTGTGTTTTTTTAACTTAATATTTTTTTTAAATAAATTATGTTAATCCAAAACCTGCCGCACACAGCCAAAGTCCATGCGTGGCACAGGGCAGCCAACTCCCCCATAATGACTGAACCCCGCTTCATGCACGGGCTTTGGCCGTGCAAGGTGGGGATTGCTTCTCAGCAGCAGTTCACAAGAAAGAACTCACTCGTCACAATCACTACATGAGATATTTCTCTCAAAAAAGCAGGGATGCAAACACCTCCATCAAGGTTTACAGATAACTCTTCAAGGTGAATATGCAGAGAGTGTTGCCTTGACCATGCACTAGAAGTTGGATGATTAGTAGTTTACACAAGTGGACCTTCAACTTGAGCACCTGCTTTGTTTATATCTGTAAGTGCTTCCTGTTAATGTAAGTGTTTCCCGTTAAGGTTTAATTACTATAAAATGAGTATTATACCACAATTAATCCTGACATGTGTATTTAGTCAAGAGGAGGCTACCGTTTAGTGCCAATTGTCTACCCAACTGAAATACTTTCTACTGGCTAATTAGTAAGTGCTACCTCATTGGGTAAATGTATAGTGAGCCTCGTACATTCAGCTGCATAAAGGACACCAAAAAAACATCTTCAGTGGCCTTGTGTGTTTGTACCTTTGTCAATGTGATTGTTCCTAAGTACTTATGCTGACCGCGGGGGAGTCTGAAGGCCCCTGCGGTCCCAGTCGGCTCCAGTCTTCTGTGGGTGGAAGCTGGCATTGCTTCCACAGGCAGGGAGCTGCTTTAACTAGTAGCTACCTTTTTTGGGAGCAATGTTTTCATCTCTTTACATGCACACATTACAGTGGGCAGGAAAATAGTTTAAAACTCTGCTTTCAGCAAGCGGGAGCTGTTTGACAGAGTTATGTTTTCTGTCAGCTGTAAGCACCTGCCAAGCAAGAGCAAACAGCTACCTCGCAAGGGTGGGCATCTCGGGAGGTAGCAGGAGCCGGCCCTGGGGGTGGCGGTCCCCAGGGCTATGTGTGATCCAAGGCGGGGGTGTTTGGCCTCCCTCCATGTTTTTTATTTTACTCCAGGGAGCGACAGACCCCCTGGGCAAATCATTCTAAAACCCTGGGGAGGTGGTGGCCCCGAGGTATTGGAGCCGCAGGGCTCCCTTCCTTATATTTGTTTAGGAGCTTGCCCTGGGGAGGTGGTAGTCCCTGGAGCGTGTGGGGGGGAGTCTGCTGCAGACCCCCCCTTATATTTATTTATTAGTTGGCCAAAGGGTGGTGGTGGTCCCTGGGGCATGGGGTGTCAGCCCCGTGAACTTTTTCTACTTAGCCCCAGGTAGGTGGCAGTCTCCGGGCTTTAGTAAGCCCTAGGAGAATTAAAATAAATGTCTGTGTGACCTGGCCGACCGGGGGCAAAAATAAAAGCAAGCGTAGGAGACTGCTCTTGCTTTTTTATAAAAAAAATCACAATAAAAATTGTGAATATTCACAATTTTTGGTGTTCATTTAAAAAAAAATGCATTTTAGCCCTGGAGGGACAGGGGAACCCCTGTACCAAGGCTAGGGGCTCAGGGTATCCCTACCCTGGCCCTTTTTCTTTCTTTTTTTTTTTGTCTTTGGGACTTGCTAAAGCCAAGTCCCAAAATGACGGCCTACACGTCCTGGTTGAAGTATTGACAGCCAATAAAATCCTTGCACAAAACCAGGAGTATTTGCAAAGTCATTCAACCCTATATGTATACATTTCAATTACCTTTAATTTCTCATAAACTACTGAATGAATTTACACGAACTAAGAAAAAGGGTCATGTCATCTGCAGACCAAAATCTACCTTTCTGCCAAATTTGGTGTACTTCCGTCTAGTGGTTGGTGTCTAAAGAGTCTATGGGTGTTAACATGGAAAACACACTTTTTTTGACCCCTCCTTTTTCTCTGCCCCCGCTTGACGGATCACCCCTCTCCATGCACAACAAGACCATAGGAGGTACTTTTTAAAAAACAATTTCCTAAAGATTCATCAAGTGGTGCCAAAGATATAGCCAAGTCAAAAACACCTTTTCTATGGCAACTCGCGTTGGTCGTCCCCCCCTACCCTATTACAATGTTCCCTCTGGTCAACAGAGCAATAGAGCAATCCTGCCAGTCAGACCGGCAAGAACAGTGCTACGAGATAGCAGTCGGCTGCCTTAAATGAGCCGAGTGTTATCTTGCAGCACAATGGGGGACGACCAGCCCCTTCCGAATGATCATTGTCTGCAAAACACATAGTGCGCATTCTGACAGTGCTGAGCAGGTGGGCGGTGCACTGGCCATGCCATAGGCATGGGTAGTGCAGGCGCCTCCCTTTGGCCCCCAGCACACCCATACTGCCAGCCTTTCCATGTCGGTGCACCCGCCAAGGAAAGGCTGGTGGTTAGGGGAGCTGTAATCAGCTGACCGCTGACATGCCGTCGGGAACCATGTTCCCGGTGGGGACGGCAGTCCCCTGGCAGGTCTGCCAGGGTTGTACTTGGCCGATCGGACCCCCGGAGTGCGCGGTCCAATAATCAGCGCAAGTGTGGTGACCCTCAGATCCTAACCATAACTACTTACTGGTGACTGCAAGTAAGTTATAAATATATAAAACAAAGGTTACGGGGACACTATAGTTAAGCTCACATTTTAAACCTACCAAACCATAGAAATTCACCTGTTATGGTAAGAGTTATCTTAAGTAACTATAACTCCTGCCATCAGGTAGCTATAACTAACGCCCCGCCATGCACAGTTTTTGGTCAAAACTTTTATTGCAAATATTTAATTCATGCTATCAATGATGTTATCAAAAATGTCATGAGTGGCATAATTTGTGGGGTAATTAGCAGTGCAATGGTGAGGGCGCAAGTTATAGTTACATTAGAGCATAGAATTATTTCAAGTAACTATAACTCGTGCCCTAAGGTAACTATAATCGCGCCCCTGCCATGCGCAGTTATCTCATCAATAATTTTGCTACAAATCTTACAGTAACATTATCAATGGTGTTCTAAATGATGCAATCAGTGCTGTAATATCTAGGATATTTAGCAGTGCATGGCGAGGGCACTAGTTATAGTTACTTGAAATAACTACCTATAATAGCTGAATTCCTATGTTTTTGTACATGTAAAATGTGAGCCTAACTATAACGTCCCTGTAACCTTTTGTTTTTTTAATGAATGTCTATGTTTTTAAATTCTATTTCCTAACTGTAACAGCCCTGAACCTTTGTTTTTTTCAGTGAATCTCTATGGTTTTTTAAACGTAAAGTAATTTGAATTACTTTATGTTAATCCAACCACCTCCCATACACACCCTAAATCCTAAAAACACCATAAAATCCCAAAAAAATACCCACCCTAAACCCTAAGAATTCCCTTGCCTCCCAAAAACTCATACCCATCCGAAACTCTAAAAAAAAAACCTTGCCACCCAAAAACCCATACCCACCCTAAACCCTAAAAATGCTCTTGCCACCCAAAAACACATACCCACCCTACACCCTAAAATTGCCCTTGCGTCCCAGAAACCCACACCCATCCTAACCCTAAATATTCTATTGCTATCCAAAACCTCATATCTACCCTAATACCGAAATGTGCCCTTGCCACCCAAAAACTCATACCCACCTTAAATCCTAAAATACCTCTTGCCACCCAAAACCCATACCCATCCTAAGCCCTTATATTATGTTTGCCACTCAAAGACCCATGCCCACCCTAAACCCTAGAATTACCTTTGCCACTCAAAAACCCACACGCAACCTAATCACTAAAATTACACTTGCCACCCAAAAACCTATAAACACTAAAAACCAAACAAATTACCCTAGTCACCCAACAACCCCTACCCATGCCAAACCCTAAAATTCCTTTGCCACCCAAAAAACCATTCCCACCTGAACCCTAAAATTACCCTTGCCACCCAAAACCTACGCCCATCCTACACTCTTATATTATGTTTGCCACTCAAAATCCCATACCCACCCTAAATCCTAAAATTACACTTGCCACTCAAAACCCCATACCCACCCTAAACCACAAAATTATCATTGTCACCCAAAAGCCCATACCCACCCTAAACCCTAAAATTACCCATGTCACCCAAAAACCCATACCCACTCTAAACCCTAAAAATTCCATTGCCACCCAGAAACCCATTCCCACCCTAAACCCTAAAATGACACTTGCCACCCAAAACCCATACCCACCCTAAACCATTAAAAAAAGCCTTGCCATCCAAAAACCCATACCCACACTAAACCATAAAAATTCCCTTGCAACCCAAAAATCCATACCTACCCTAAATTCAAAAATGACCCTTGCAACCCAAAAATCCATACCCACCCTAAACCCTAATTTACTGCTCAAAAACCCATACCCACCCTAAACCCTAAAAATGTTTATATATATTTTTATATACTTAATATTTACCTCTAAAACCTTTCCAACAAATATATACCTTTACCATTCATTCTTTGACAATAAAATTTGTTGTAATGGCATGCATGGTAAAGGCATATTTGTTGTAAAGACGTGCGTGGTTATGTTGTATACGTGGTTAAGCCTGCGAAGTAATGGCATGCAGGGTTCAGCCTTCGTTGTAAAGGCTGTTTCCCCTACAGCACTAACCATACTTTCTACTACAAAATGAACCCCTTTGTTCCTTTCTAAATTAAATGTTTTGAGTTTTACCAGTTTGATTCAATAAAGATGGCTTCAGGTGTGCGACACTTTTGCCATAAGTAAGACTGTTAGTGCTCTAGTTGTTCTTTAGAACACTCTGGGAGACTGCAATAGAACACAAGGGAATCAACTGACATACTGTTACCGTTGGAAGTATATGTTTTACTGAGAATATCAAACTTCATTCTCATATGGCTGAGAAAAACAGTGTTTACTTAGAGAAAATATGCTCTCATTTTAGCTTCTGGAGCACCTTCCATCACTTCTATGGGAAAATCATGAAAAAACAGTTTTCTCTCAAACATGATTCATGAAATCCCAGCAAGGTAAAATTACATTAGAACACACCTCAATTCCTAGTGTGGTACAATCAACAAAGGATTTATATTGTAACAAACGTTTGTTATTACCTTTTATGTGTTATTCTTAGGTAACTCTCAAAACCTGCCTTCACTACGATGCATTTCAAAAGAGTGACATCATGTATATTGGTCCCAAGATGGCTGCCAGAACTTCCTGGTTAAAGTGGTGACAGCCAATCAGATCTCTCCATTAGATCTGTGCTTAGGCTCCGCCCAGATATACAAATTTGGTTTTCCTTTAATATATCAAAAACTATTGAACAAATTTACACCAAATAAGAAAAAGCATGATCTGCAGACCAAAGGCTATCTTTCTGCCAAGTGTGTTGTAATTCGGTGCAGTGGTTCAGGCTGTAGACATGTTCAAAACCCCTATGAGAATTAAACTGGGAAAAACACTTTTTCTGACTCTCCTTTTTTCTTGGCCCCCACTTGACGAATCACCCTGAAACTTTCCATGTGCAACAAGAACACCGGCACACTTTCTTTGGAAATTTTTGTGAAGATTCATTAAAAGATGTCAAAGATATAGGCAAGTCAAAAAATGCTTGTCCTATGGAAACATGGTCTTAACTATTACAAACTACTGGCGATGCCAGTAGGTAATATAATGATATTCAAAACTATTGAACTACATACTAACCATTGTAAATGAAATACGTATTACTGTTTAACACAAAAGGACATACCTGATAAAAACAATTCAAACTAAAACTAAACTAACCAATAAAATCAAACTATAATCACATAAACAATTACATCAACAACATTAAAGGCACACAAATTGTATCAACTCAGTGGGTCAAAAATGATAAAAGCTTCAAGACGGGGAAACTCTGCTGGATTCTCCGATCAGACTTAAAAGAGAATAACATACATCTCGACAATTACCTTGCAAAGAAAGTAAAACTTATACTTAAACTACAACATACTTGTAATTAAAATTAAATATTTAAAATAGTACTTGCTAAACGAAAATACTATATCTAAGAAAAGTGCTAACCTGCTAAAAAACAGCATCAATCACAAATCAGAAAAAAGACATAAGTATATATAAATTATTATTAAATAGAAACTCACTGTAAAAATGAATATAATACAATCTAACAACCTCAACCTCCATAAGCTACCAACAAACATTTAAAAATTAAACTAAAGCTCTTTTTTCTTCCAACAGAAAAGAACAAACCTGCTCCACATTACGACAACCCCAACAGAAAAGCTTAAAGAAATCTAAAAAGTGTGAATTATCTAACAAGAACATAATGTAAGTACAAATAATGAAAGTAGTAGTATAATTTTAGATGCAAATAACAACCTTATAAACATTTTTAAATTGTAATTATGTAAATTACTACAATACTTTCAGACAGTGAAAAAAGGAGCCAAATATATAACATTCCAGAAAGGAAAGCAATTGCCAAGTCACATGGGCTACATCTACAACAAAGAAAGTACATTGATGGAAAATGTGAATTGGAAATGTACCAAATATCATTCCAATGTATGCTATAGGAGAGCCATTACAAAAGGTGATGTTGTAATTAATGTAAGTGAATACTAACATCCCCCAAATGTAACAGAAATAAAAGTAAGGGAGGTATTTCAGGAAATAAAAGAAGCACGCACTAGCTCCCATGAGCGCACAACCAAAATCCTAAAAGATATGTTCCCTAATGTCTCTAAACACATCACAGGCCAACTACCACCTATACCCAATTTAAAACTATAATTGCACAAACCTAAAAAGCCACCGGCAATACTCCTCCTGCCCTTAAATACCAAGATGTAGAAATACCATGACACTTAAAAATTACACATAGGGGCTCATTACGAGTTTGACGGTCCTCTGAGTGCTATGTAGGCGGTGGGGGTCAGACCACCAACAGGCTGGTGGAGAGGACTGCTAAATTATGAGTTTGACGGTGATGCTAATGGAAAACAGGCACAGCATTGCCGGCAACGCCAGTGCGGTCAGACCGCTGCAGACGATTAGAGCCACCAACAATCCGGCAGAGACCATGTTTCAGTCGGACTCATTAGAAGGTTGCACACCACCAACATTTCCGCCACGGTCAGACCACCACAGAAAGGCGGAAACAAACTATATAAAAAGAGATACTCACCTCCAGGAAGCCATACTCATCCGGAGCTGCCATGGAACCACAACTAGATGTCATCCCGCTGCTCGCCGAAAGGCAACAGAATCTCCGCCGCCCACAACGACAGCAACCATATACACACACTCACCTGTTATATTTGTACATTGGCAAATTTGGTATACTCACATAACACACCATAGGGATTGAGGTGTGAGGGCCATACTCACATGTAACAAACTAGTGACACACACACATACAGCAACAAAGATACCCACACATACACAGCATGCATACTGCACACACACCATAAGTCAAAAACACACAGTTGCGCACAGCATCATAGCACAGGCCCAGCCTCACACAATCCCATACAACATACCAATACATCACAACTAGACCACAACTGCACAATCATAAACACATTGTCAAGCACTCACAACCAACACTGACCAGGGACTCATCACACATACAACACAATGTACAACCAACTGGGAACAAACACACACAATTACACCATCATGCGACTTAGCAATTGGCACACACATCACACACACAGCACATCGTACCTATCATACCATGCACAATACACGCAGATTCACACATTCACAGCACACAAAGCCACACACTATAAGAACAAACACATGTCAACACAAACACAACACAATACCATGATAACACCATGTCAGCAACATACACATACCCATCACACAACACACACCCTGTCCCTGGAGGACAAAAACACTGCAAACACCTTCACATACTGCTCAAACAATACAGGAAGCATAAGAATCACACCACACACACACACACACACACATACTGGCACACAACCAATGTCAGCCAGACAGGGGTGTCAGGGCAAGCTGTGACTGTTGCGGTGTATGCAGGTGGATGTTGTTTATATGTATGCCAGTGGTGTGTCCTGTGATGCTTATGTGTGTCTGCGGTATCCTTGGATGTTTAGGTGGATGCATGCCTGTCTGTTAGACTGCTTTGACTGGGGTTGAGGAAGGGGGATTCGGTTTGGGAAGAGGAAGGTGGAGGGGGGTTGGAAGTCAAACGATGACTGGCTGCCGTCAGTGTGGAGGCTAGAGCCTGAAAAGATCTCTGTAGGCCAGCCAGTGCACCATGAATGCCCTCCAGGAACTCATTACTCTGTTGCATCTGAGTTGTCAGTCCCTAGATGGCATTCACGATGGTCAGCTGACCCACAGAGATGTATATGTATTTTTTATCGTTTTGGTTATTTGTAAAAGTGCATTCAGACCAGGGGTATTGAAGCGCTGAGCAGGTGAGAAGGCTGAAGCAAAGCAGCCACCTATAATGCGAACGGGCAAGTCTTGGGATGCTTTTGAAATGGCAGGAGAGACAATGGGGGTCATTCTAACTCTGGCGGGCGGCGGAGGCCGCCCGCCAGAGTTCCCCCCTCTGAAATACCGCACCGCGGTCAGTAGACCGCGGAGGGTATTCTAAGTTTTTCCCTGGGCTGGCGGGCGGTCGCCAAAAGACCGCCCGCCAGCCCAGGGAAAAACTCCCTTCCCACGAGGATGCCGGCTCGTAATCGAGCCGGCAGAGTGGGAAGGTGCGACGGGTGCTGTTGCACCCGTCGCGTATTTCACTATCTGCCAAGCAGACAGTGAAATACTTGTAGGGGCCCTCTTACGGGGGCCCCTGCAGTGCCCATGCCAGTGGCATGGGCACTGCAGGGGCCCCCAGGGGCCCCGCGACCCCCCCTACCGCCATCCGGTTCCCGGCGGGCGGACCGCCGGGAACTGGATGGCGGTAGGGGTGGTCGGAATCCCCTCGGCGGCGCAGCTAGCTGCGCCGCCTTGGAGGATTCAAAAGGGCGGCGGTACACTGGCGGGAGACCGCCAGTGTTGCCGGTCCGACCGCGGCTTTACCGCCGCGGTCGGAATGCCCTTGGGAGCACCGCCGGCCTGTTGGCGGTGCTCCCGCCGACCCTGGCAAGACCGCCGGGGGTCAGAATGACCCCCAATATCTCTCTAATTGTTGGAGGGAGCGAGTTCCAGAGCCATGGTAGCTGTCAATGAGAAGGCTTTGTCTCCCAATTTAGCTTTTTTACTTCTTCCTGTCTGGACCAGCCTAAGCCCAGCCAATCTTAAAGGACGGTTGGGAGTGTACCAATTAATGGCCGATTGTAGGTATCCTGATCCTTGAGAGTGGAGGGCCTTATGAGTCAGGCACAGTGTCCTGAAGGTAATGCGTTATCTGATGGGAAGCCAGAGCAGTTTCTTCAGACCTTCTGTAATAGAGGAGAATTTCGGCAGCCCAAGCACTAGTCGAGCGGCACCATTCTGTATTACCTGCAACTTGTGAAGGGATGATTGGTTTTTATTTAAATAAAGGGCATTACAGTAGTCCAGTCCAGAGAATATGAGGGTCAGCACCACTGTCGCTCTGAGGTCTGGAGGAATAAATGGCAGAACGTTTTTTAGAATTCAAGTTATCCAAAGACAGGTATTGGCAAATCTATTTATCTGTGAATTAAAAGTCACATCTGAATCGCAGATGACCCAGAGGTTCCTGGCTTCAGAAATAGGATTGGGAAAGGTCCCACAGATCTCAGGCCACCAGCTATGATTCCAAATGGAGGCGTTTGCCCCAAAGATAATGACCTTCGTTTTATCCCCGTTCATCTTCAACCAATTATGGTTCATCCAATTGCTGATTTGTTTCATGCAGGATTGAAATCTGTCTGCCGAAATCTGTAGATTGTCATGAATATTGACAATAATTTGGGTGTCATCAGCATATGAAGACACCTGGAAGTTAAAAGATTGGATGCTTTTAGCTAGAGGAGTCATGTACAAATTAAAGAGGGTGGGGCTAAATGACAATCCCGAGGGACTCAACAGGAAACCTGAAAGGGGGTTGAGCTGTAGCCGCCACAGCTGTCATTGTCCTGTTTTGGAGAAAAGTCTCCAGGAGACTCCTAGTCGGAGCCCTCAGTCCTGCTTGATGTAGGCGGTGTAGCAAAATTTGGGGAGAGATAGTATTGAATGCCGCCAACAGGTTCAGTAGTATCTGGATGGCACTGCCTCCCTGGTCAACCTGCCTCCGAACCATTGGTGGCGATTAGAGTGGATTCCGTGATGTGGGTTTTCCGGAACCCATGCTGGGGGGCAATCAAACAGTTGTGATTAAGCAAGAAGGTGGCCAGATCTTGGTTGATATGTTTTTCCAGAATTCTTGTAAGCATATGCAGAAGGGCAATGGGGAGTAGGTTTTTAAGATCGTCTGCTTTGCCTACAGGTTTTTTCTTAATGGGTATGATTATTTTTTCTTTCCAAGTGGGTGGAAACACCCCTGAGTCCAGAACTTTTGCAAAAATTGTCTCCAGTGGCACAGCAATACAGTTGCTTACTAATTTAGGGACTCTTGGCAGGTAGGGGTCTTTGAAGGACCCCGAGTGAATTCTAGCTAGAAGGGAATTAATTTTCCCGGAACCTAGAGGAGCAAATTTTGTCAGTATAGGGCCTCCATCAGTTTCATCTCGGGTGCTGGGGGCAAAAGGTCCCCTGATCTATGCTTGGGGGAGAACCACTTTAAATAATTCTTTAGGGGTGTTGGAAGCACATCTGATTTTCTGGGAATAAAAACATGATTTGGCAGTTACAATGGCCCCTTTGTAAGTTCTCCAAAGCTTCCTAAGCTTTGCTTTTTCGAACTGCCCAGAATCTAATTTCCGTTTTCTTTGTTACCTACATTGCCTTTGAAGAGCCTTGAGATCATCCATGTACCAGGGGGCTGATACTTTTTTCTCTGTCTTTATTTTAATCTCCCTCAGTGGTGCAATTTCCTCAATGGCTTCCCTTATACAGGAGTCAAAGTTCTGTTCCCAAGAACCCTGTCCCCCTTCAAACCTCTCCTGACTCCTCAGTAAGGCCAGACGCAAGTCTTCCTTTTTGACTCACCCCCAATTACGACTCAAAATATTAGAGTTGTTCTTGGGGTGCGGACAACTTCTATGTATAATTCTGAAGGGGATCAGACAATGAACCGACCATTCTATCTGCTGACTATTGCCCACTGTGGCCAGTTCCTGTACGGAGAACACCCCATCCAGTACATGACCTACCATGTGTGTGCTCGAGGTGACCAATTGACTACAGCCAAAACAGGATATGAACTCCAGAAGGGAAAGAGTGTCCTTATCCTCTCTATCCTGCAGGTGGAAGTTAAAATCTCCAAGTATCAAACACCGTTCGAGCGAGATGAGGGGCTCAGTAATTTGAGACCAGTTTTCTAGGAAAGTCTTCTTGGGACATGGTGGGCGGTAGACTAGGAGTCCTTCCAGCCTTATCAGATATCCTTGTTTTAGTTTAAAATAGGATTCAAATATCTGGGGGGTGTTTCTAGGGGGTCAAAAGTACAACAGGGTCTATCTTTAAATATAGCTGCCAATCCTCCGCCCCTCTTGTATTGTCTATCTTGTCTTTCCACTCCATATCCCACGGAAAGAGCAGTGACAAAATCGGGATCAGAGTCCTCTCTATCCCAGGTTTCTGCCAGGAAGAGACAGTCAAGCCCAAGATCCAAAACGGTTTCTCATATCTCGAGACTGTGTTTAATTAAGGAGCGGGCAGTCAAGCCCAAGATCCAAAATGGTTTCTCATATCTAGAGACTGTGTTTAATTATAGAGTGGGCGTTCAATAGCCCACATCTAAGGGTGTCTGGGAGTTTGGCAGTTTTAACTGGGAGGATACTCCCAAGGTAGATTCCTTAGGACTAAATAAGGGGCACATGTAGATCTTTTCCCAGGGGCTCCAGGCACAACACCAGCATCTCGAGGACCCACCCTTTATTGGGGGAAGAGGGAACACACCATGTGTCTCGCAGGCGGTTGTAGAGAGAAAGTTAATGAGTTGTTCCCTTGTGTATTGTACACAGGGGGTGTCCCTTTCCACTGGCAGCACCCCTGGATCCGGTCAGGTACGGACGGGCATAGACGGGCTTGCCTTAAGCGTGCCCGCTGCGCGTCTGCAGGCCAACGCGCTTAAATGCCTTCTGTCAGTACATGAGGAAGTAGGGGGTGTGCCCGCAACGAAAGAGGCTGGTCTGCACACTCCCCACTCAGTCCCCACTAGTACACCTAAAATGGCGGCAATAGAAATAGAAGACAGGGCTCTAACTGGCCCATTAACCCCCCCATGAGCAAGCACAACAGTAAAACACACAGGTTAATATTCTATAACGTTCTCTAAAGTTCTCAAGAACTGTAAGCAGTGTAACAGTGGTCAAAAGGATAAAAATAGTAAATACTAAAATGTGTAACAGCGTTCTCACCCACTGTGCATCTACGGCCTGACCAGCTTAAATGCCGTCTGTCGGTACATGAGGAGGTAGTGGGCTTGCCCACAATGAAAGAGGCTGGTCCGCTCACTCCCCACTCAGTCCCCACCCCACCAGTACACCTAAAATGGCAGCAATGGAAATAGAAGACAGGGCTCTATCTGGCCCATTAACTCCCCATGAGCAAGCACAAAAGTAAAACACGCAAGCTAAAATTGTATAATGTTCTCTAAAGTTCTCAAGAACTGTAAGCAGTGTACATTTTCTTAAACAGTGCTAAGAAGGATAAGAATAGTAAATAGTAAAATGCGCAACAGCGTTCTCACCCGTTGTGCGTTCACGGCCTAACCGGCTCAAATACCGTCTGTCAGTACATGAGGAGGTACGGCGGCGTGCCCACAACAAAAGTGACCGGTCTGCTCACACCCCACTCAATCCCCACCCCACCAGTACACCTAAAATGGCATCAATAGAAATAGAAGACATGGCTCTAACTGACCCATTAACCCCCCATGAGCAAGCATGACAGTAAAACACACAGGATAAAATTCTATTACGTTCTTTAAAGTTCTCAAGAACTGTAAGCAGTGTAGGATAAAAATAGTGGACCTCAAGAGGTCAAAAGCCTCCTCACTGAGGTCAGCAGGGCTAACAGAGGCTGGGGCAGGGGTTCCTGTGGCAAAGGAGACACCCACCCTATAGGATGGGCGGGTATGGCCAACAGGGTGGGTAGCTACAGGGGGCTGTGATAGAAAGGTGGTGGTGGACAGATATGGTGCTGAGGTGGTCCCAGATTGGTCCGCCCATGCTAGGGAATGGCCACTGGAGGAGGATTCTGATGATGATGTACTGGATCCAGTCTACCTCGTCTCACTCCCCTTGCCCTCCGGGCCACTGGGTCCCTCGGTGTTGGTGTTCTCATGACTGGACGTCCTGTGGCCAGAAGCTTCCCCACTTGACTGTGCCCCGTCTCCTTTGCCTGCCGATGCTGATGCTGATGCTGCAAAACAGAAAGTGAGGTATGGTCATCACATTCCCTACATAACGCTTCCATCGCACTTTACACATCAGTAACATTACATCCAGTTGACCAACACTCCCACACAGTACCAGTTAAGTGCCAACATAATGTCACAACAAGATGCATTGTAGATCTCTCAATACAAATATCATTACACACCAGCTAAGCCCCTATCTCACACCTACAATACCATGATATCAGTAAATCTTTCACACTGACCATTCCATGACAAGGTGGCTTTGCCACATAATACAGGATCCCTATCCACTGCAACATAGTCAAGCAACAATTGAGCTATAATTTAGAAATGTGATGTTGATTTCCACAATTCAAATACACAAACTCAACACATACTAACAATTAAGTGATATCATTTACCAGCCAATGAAACATAATATATAGTAAACTCATGGCAGCTAGTGTACACAAGTCATACCCACTTCATGGCACATAGTTAACAGCATGCACAATGGATATATGCAATGTTGCACTTCCTCTAATTGGCACACTTGACATTTTTAGATGAAAGAGTCTAACACATGCCACTTACACATGTACCAATAGTGATGTATGAATGGATTGTAAATGCATTGTTGACCAAGGCATCTAAGTCATTGTCCTCCTGAAAACAAAGTATATCAGTCATATAAGGGCCTAATAAGCTCAGAGCATTTACTCATACACAACAACAGGTAGTATATATTTCATTTCCAGTCAATGGACCACTGTCATGTGCATGAAGGTGACAATCAGAATTAACTAATCATGCAATTATTCCATCAATAGCAACATCACTATCCACACATCAGACATGAATAGCATTACATCCGTCTGTGAAAACATCTGAGAGACAAACCACATCTGATACTACCATGACAGGTATACCCACAATGATGCAAGCCAAATGCCTGAATACACATACCATGCCACTCACATGTGTATATGAATAATCACACCTGCACCACATTGGTGTCAGTGCAAACAATAGTTTGCCATATAGCCAGGACTCAGTAAATGTCTCCTGAATAGCAGCAGAAAGTATGCATATAACTCTTTACAATGTGGAATCATGACAGAATCTTTAAATTTACACATGATGATGGCAACAAACTAATAAGATTGTAACTGTGAATGAGATATCTTGTTCAGTTTATCATGCTTACAACAGTATGGCTAAGGAAAATGCTGTGCAGCCACTTACCACCTACTAAACATGAACATGGTACTAACATTTATAGCCCTGACAACAATGTATGTGATCCAAGAGGAGTCTAGCAAAATCTCCATAGTTCCCAGCATGTAGGTTGTTCACTCAGAGGAGACATTACAAAGGTCTACATGCATCCCTCTCTTACCAAGGGGGGTCACCATGTAACAGGTCTGAATAAGTTAAGCAAGAATGTCATGTGAAATGTCTGATGGACATCACAGCCTCACATGATGCTGTCACTCCTAAGAAACCTTTTGAAATGTAGGAATGACTTCAAATTGATAGGCTCAATGTTGCACATAGACATGGATCAAGGGGCATTGCTATAGACAAAAAGAAAGGACCAGGACAACTTACCACCATGATATTGGGAGTACAGGCCTATAGGTGTGAATGAACAACCACCAGGGTATGAAAAACTGTATAGTGGTACACATATGACACTTTCACATGTGCATCATCATATGCTTTTGTACAAAGTGGACAACATAGGTGAGTAATATGTCCCTATACACATTAGAATGTGAAAGCCTGTGTACCATTATTGGGGATTGTACATCTATGTGTTGACTGGAGATCTTTGACCCTTTGCACTTACCACATAATGAAAGTTAACAATCTGTCACATAAGACACTAACCTGGTAAAGGGGTGAAATTGTGTTTAGCTGTAATTACCCCCTTGTGGCTTCTGTGCTGCCCTCAAATGCCCATCCAACTCCAGGTAGACCACCGCCAATATAAGGCCATAGGGGGGTGTGGGGGGGGGTCAAGGTCCAACAGCACCCCGTCCTTCTTCAGAGGACATCCCCAGCTTGGCCTCTGCTGTCTTCCGGGTCCAGCGTCTCTGGTCCTCCCACCTCTTCCCACAGTGGGCGCTCCACCGGCTGTGGACTTTCTTGGTGATGGCACGCCAGGTCCCCTTCTTCTGATGGGCATTGACCTGCATGGATGACACAGACAAGAAGAGAATGTCACATCCACATGCACCATACAAGCAGGGTGAAAAACAAGTTAGTGCAACTAGCCATACACAGACTGCCTTTAACATCCCCTTCAATGACAGATGACCATATGCAGTCAGGCCACGTGTGATGTTGAAACAGGCATACAACATGCATATCCAGCACCAGGTGTCAGCTTGTTACATTCAGCCAGACCACAAGCATATCTGTAAACATGGTATTCCTAGCAAAGGTTGTCATACAAACCTTCAGTGATTATGTATCACAGTCAGTAGGTGGGTCGGGAAACTTATATCACACTCTCTACAATGTCTCAGGACTCAAAACGTAAAAGAAAACATATGCACATGCCCATCTACCCACACATATAACCACAATCCTTCATTCTTCCACATTTCCTGGACATCATCAGAAACTTTACCCATCAACCATTGTTTGTCATAACAAAGGATTGATGAGCAAATATACATATGTGCACATGGTACACATCCCTGTTCTTAAGGTGCACCATAGAGCTGTTCAAAAGGGGTAGGACCTCCTCCACCAGCTTATCAAGCACCTCCAGGAGAAGGCATGAGCTGTATCACCTGTAGGACGTGGCATGATTACTCCCAGAGGCAGTACACAGCAGCTCAGGTCATGTAGGTCTTGCTGACAGCAGTGCAGCAGTGTCACAAGTCAAGTGAGAGCTGAAGTATGAGATGGCGGTCATGTCCGCCACCTAAGACACCATCACCACCAGCGGACATCACCATTGGTGCAAGACAGCTAAAGGCAGCAATGAGTTCCAATGGCAATGTCCACCACGGTGTAGCCGACTTCCACCAACGGAGTTAGGTCATTCCCTAAGGCCATTTTAAGGCTCATAGATGATTGGTACAGTTAAATCAAAATTCTGTCACCAGCTGTGAAACATGTCTACGACAATGTGTTCACTGCAGGCTTCAGGCAAGCATGTAGGAATATGCAGGATTAATGTACAGGTTGTAAAACTTGTGAGTTATAAGTAATGAAGTAATGTGACTTTAGTGGCATCATCAGCACACTAATGGCAAATCTGAAATATGGTATTTATGTCTTATAAATGTGAAACATGGTAAGAATGTCATAATCACAGAGATTTTTTTGTGGTATCCATTTCTAAATCATGATTGAGGGAAGGGAATGTGATTGCAGTAATAATCCATTATTCGCCAAAGAATGTGCTGTGTACAATGTTTCTACATTTTCATATGGCATGTTTGTGACACATTTAATTTAATACTTACAATGGACAGTTTCAGTGATACACGTATATCCCGGTTTTATTTCACATAGTTACCCTGGCATGAGAAGAGGAAGAGAATCTTCAGTATACCGTCCACTAGCAGACCTGCAGACCATGTTGAATCGACATTTCATCCAAATCTACTGCCTGGATAGGCATACAATCTCGGATCTATGTCGTCATTTGGAGCCAGATCTGATGCCTGCCGTTCACAATTCCTATAGCATACCACCCATTGTACAAGTCATGTCAGTGCTGCAATTTCCTGGCCACAGGCTCCTTTCAAACTATTGTGTCACTAACTCCAGGGATGTCTCAGCCCATGTTCAGTCTGGTTTTGAAGGCGGTACTGTCTGCATTGTTGGAACACCTGGACAGCTACATCAGATTTCCCCCAATGTGAAGATTTGGCCCATGTGAAAGCTGCTTTTTATGCTTTAACACACATCCCACATGTGATGGGAGCCATTGATGGCACCCATGTAGCCTTGGTTTCCCCCAAATGGCAATGAACATGTGTATAGGAACAGGAAAAACTTCCACTCCATTAATGTCCAAGTAGTCTGTTTGACTGGCTTCTACATTTCACACGTTTGTGCAAGGTACCCAGGGTCAGTCCATGATACCTTCATCATGCGGAACAGCAATATCCCACTGCTGATGACATGACAGTACAAAGAGAGGGCCTGACTGGTTGGTAAGACATATATGTCATGTGTGTCTGCAACTGTTATCGGCTACCAAATGTTAGGATGCCCAAGATTTATGTTTGTATTTTTGCAACTATTCCTTACTGGGGACTCTGGCTACCCAAACCATCCTTGGTTGTTGACACCTGTGAGGTACCCAACCATGCCAGGGGAAGTCCACTTCAATGAGGCCCACCGAAGGATAAGGCATGTAGTGGAGCGGACTTTTGGTGTCCTGAAGGTAAGATTCCGTAGCATAGATAAGCCTGGTGGAGCCCTCCTCTACTCACCCACCAAAGTATGTAAAATTATTGTTGCCTGCTGCATGCTCCACAACCTTGCCCTGAATGTCAAATCCCATTTATACCAGATGAGGGGGAGCCAGCAGTTCCAGCGGGTGAGAATGCAGATTTGCCAAGTGAGGATGACTGTGATGAGGATGAAGCTGGAGACATCCGGGGAGATCTCATCAATCAGGACTTCACCTGACTGTAGGTATGTGATTTCATGTAATTTGGCTAACTCAGTGGAATACTGGGAAGGGCTAAGGATGCTTGATAAGGGTCTTAGTATGACCATCAGACAGGTCATAAGTAGCTTCAAAGCACATAACTCAGATGTGCATGCAGAATACTACATGGAGTAGTGTGCAGCTTTTGAATCATCATAGTCTAAATTTGTAGAAGTGCACAATCAGAGTTACCATTGTATATATGACATAACTGCATGATGTTTTACAAATAATTCCTGCCTATACCTTATGTATGACATTTTTATTTTGCAGATTACTTTACAAGGTCATCCTCATTTGGCAAGATCTGACAGTGTCACAGGCAGGTGGGATTTGAAGACTGACATGTGAAATGAACATGGATTGAGCCAGGCACTGTCAGGCATGAGATTTGTGGTGTGTGAGTTTGATGCCCAGACTGACAGGGCAGTGGGATGGTAGTGTCCCATTCCGCATTATAGATCTGTTTGCCATGGAAGGTGGGGCCAATGGTGCCATGTGTTTGATCTTATAGATCTGGTTAATGTAATCCTGTGCAATCCATAACCTTAACCTTGTTAATGGCTTGATTTTGACAATACCTTATTTGTACGTAGCTGTCACTGTGTTTCCTCTTTTCAGGCCACTGTGCATGTGTATCAAGACTGGCATAGGAGAGTAGCATGCCTACTGATACATGACCATTGTAAATTGAAGGTACCATGACATGGGTCATTTGTACAGACCTCTGTTTGTATCATGGGGTATGGTCCTGTGGGAGGTATGGAATGAGTATTTGATAAAGCTTTAGCTGATGATACATTGAAGCAAGCTGGTTGCCTATTTGGATAGTGAAAGACTGATGTGTCCCTAACTTCAGTGGTCTGTGGGGTGCTAGTAATTCACATCTATCACTAAAGTGAGCAGCAGCACTTCACTGTGTGATCATTGGGATTTTCTCAACCTATTTGTAGGAAAGTGCAATGAAATGTGAATAGATGTTTGTCCATCAATGTCATCAAATGCAAACTGTACCCTGGTTATACAGTACATGAGTGATGGGACTGTACGTAGTTGGTTCATTTGTGTATATCTTTTATGTGCTGGAGGTATTACAGTTAACAGTTACATATAGCTGAAAAATGAATCTCATGCATGATCTGTGGTTTAGTAGTGTTTATTAAGGCGTTCACATTCATATGTGAGAATTGGATCAAATCAAATGAATATAAACAGTGAAGGGTTCAGTCATAGTGGATGAAATCATCAGGGTAGCTACTACAACATTTGGAGTCCCAGGTCCAGTGTTCTTGTACCATTGGAAAATGGAGATTGGTTGTAGGACAGTCAACAGGGTTTATCAGTGACACACAAGGGGAACCAATCAGTAGAGGTTCACTTCCTGGCAGTGGTTGAAGTCTTGTCATTTTCTCCTCCTGGACGTTTAGGTGGACGTCCACCTTTGCAGGGGGAGTTTGTCAGCTACAGAGGCAGTAGTGCCTGAGGCATGTCCTTCACCTGGCAGGGCCTTCAATCAACTGTTTACCACAGATGTTGAAGGGGCAGATGTCAGATTGCAAGCTAGAAGGGGGCAGCTGTTGTGGACATAACCTACTCAGGGTGGTAGTTATGCCTTTCAGCACCTCTGCAATGGAAGCCAAATGGGCATTTTGGGCCTCCCACTGCTGCATCACTTCCTGGTGGTTGTCCATCTGCAGCTGCATGATCTCCCCCATCATGCTAAGTACCTGGTCCATCACGCCTTGGGATTGTTGGTAAGCTCCCAAGACTTGGGAGATGGTGTCCTGGCCAGTTGTATCCCTAGGAGCCTCCATTCTCGGGCCCACACCATCCCTCCCACAAATCCTATCCCCACATGCCCGTACCCTTGGTAATGTTTGACCACTCCCACCAGTGCCAGGTCCATCACTGTCAGGGTTTACAACTGGTGACTCAGGTATCTGTACTGGGGGGCACATGATGGTTGACATTGTCCTTGGAACACAGGATTGGGGGTGAATGGTTGCCTGAGATGTAGAAGCAACAGGGCTCAGAGGAGTCAATGTAGGCAGCATGAGGATGATAGTTGTTGACTGACAGGTTATCCCAGATGGGCCAGAGTCATGCTCAATGTCCACACATCCAGGGGTGATTTTCTAATTCAGGGCTTCATCCAGAGAGAAAATGTCTGTTTCTGGTGTCCTTTCCATTGTCACAATGGCTTGGTTACCTGTAGGAGAAGTGGAACACACACTTACTGAGAGTAATGCAACAAGTAATATCAGACTTTGCCTGGTAGACATGCACACAAAGCCTTTACCTCCTCCTCTGATATGACATTGACACCTGCTTCCAAATCTGGGTTGGAGCTATCAGGTAAACAGTGATTTCCTATATCTTACACCTTGCTTCAAGATGTTGGAGTATCTTGGCGGTTAGATGTCTGTGCATAGACTCATATCTTTCTGCTAAATGACTTTACATTTTGAAGTTATCTCCAAGTTAGGCATTATTGAGTCAACTGACAGCTGCACAATGTACTATGGAAACAGAGTTGGCTAACTGTATAGGAATAACCATTATACCGGGGCCTATGTATGTGTGTACGCTAAGTATATCCAGCATCCTATATGTAGTGCCACCCAGGTGGGTACATTGCATTATTTGAATGGAGATTTAAAGGCTTGTATAGCAGCGAACGCGGCTGTGGACGTGTATTGGATGGTATTGTGTAGGCAGATGCCCATAGCATTGCTGTCATTGCCATAGACTGTACCATTGTGGAGCATTCAGGTGGGTTGAATTGTTTGTTAGTTCAACATGCAAGGCAATTTTAATTGTAGTACACTGTTCTGGTTTTTGTAATGGTGGAACAGTGCCTGATGGGAGTTGTAGTGCAATCTGTCCCTGTACTACCCATGCCATATAAAGACACTGGGGTCCCAGGTGAGTTTAGTTGACATGTGGGATGGCAGAGAGCGGTACGGGCTATGCAGACAGTGTGCATTCCGAGGGTGCTGGAGCGGCATTGGCCTCGACTCCCTGAGGAGTCTAGGACAATGCCGCCACATGGTTTCCACTGGGCTGACCAGCGCAAACCTCCTGATTCAGAGGTTTCTGCCTGTAAGCCCAGTGAAAACCTTGCAATAGGTCCAGGGAGGAGACTCCCAGCCCTGCGGTGGTCTTCTCCCCATGAGTCTGGCAGTCGATGGTCAGACCACAAAACTCGTAATGAGACCCTAAATTATAGCACTAACCTATGTCTATGTCACTGAAGTAGCTTACCACTACAAATCTCAGGAAAAAATCTTTCTACCAATGAAACAAAGAGAAACTAATCCCTCTAATGGATTATTTCAAACATACTTGGGTTGGTAGACTACACCCCTCCGCACACAGACATGAACCCAAATTTCAAATACCCGGGTGAAAAAGCTATAATAGCACCTTGGCACAAGATGGCACAATGCCTTCCAATCCACAGTATGCAGAACCCAAACTACACTCTATAAATGTATAGAAGCTTTACAAAAAAGGACAAAGCTACCAACAACTACGAATGGAACAATCTGTATCACAAATTGCACCTAAACTTACCAAACAAACCAAAAGTATGTACAACATGCTACAATTCTAAGTCAAACACTTTATAAACAACAAAGGAGTAAATTGTTTTTAAATAATAGCCAAAATCATATATAAAATAAGTGCTAACCTTCAAAAGTCACAGTAAAGTACAACATAGGGCCTCATTACGAGGCTGACGTTCTTGAGACCGCCAGCCTCGTGGTGGCGGTCAGGACCGCCGCTTCTGTGGCAGTCCAACTGCCACATTACAACTTTGGCTGTCAGACCGCCAGGGTACCGCCGTCTCCGCTGGGATCAATGACCTAAGACCGCCAGTCTCGCTGTGGTGGTTGGACCCCCACACTCCAGGTAGCCTGACAGCTAAATTACAACCTTCGGGGGCTGACCCCCCTAAAGACTGCGGTCCCTGCCATGAACATCAGTCCCAATGTGGTGACGGCGGTCGGGGTTGTAACCAGCTAGTGCGGTGCTGATCTCAGCGCTACCTGGCTGATTAGAACCCCAATTTCCGCCAGCCTTTTTGGGAACACTGCCATGAAAAGGCTGGCAGAAAGCTCTTGCTGGGAACCACAGGGGAGTGGGCATGGGCAGTACAGGGGCCCCCCTGTCCAGCACCTCCAGAATGTGCACAGTCTGGTTTGCAGACAGTGTTCATTCCAAGGGTGCTGGTCGGCCCCCTCTGTTCTAAGGTATAGGAATCGGCCGATGTGGGCACTACCGTACTGATGACGACTTGCCTTTCCACCAGCATTTTTCATGGCGTGGACGCCACCAAATAAAGGCTGGCGGAAAGGCAAAGATGGAGGCCACAGGGAGGCCCCTGCACACCCCATGCCCTGTCATGGGCAGTGCAGAGGACACCCTGTCAGCATAGTCAGAATGTGCACTGTCTGCCATAATAAACATTGCACATTCCGACTGTGCTGGAAGACCAGTCAGCGCAGCTGGCGTATATGTCTCAGCTGTATTTCAGAGCCGAAGCCAATGCCGCCGCACTGACTGTTCTGCCAGCCTGGCTGCGTCCTCCAGACCACTGTATTCACAGTTCAACAGTCGGACCACCAAGGTCGTAATCAGACCCTTAATCATCACAAAGGAAGTAACATAAAACAATCTAACATAATGTATCAATACATTACTTAAACAACGTATGAAAATCCAAACCTGCACACTGTGAAAAACACTACAAATGATACAACTAAATGTACAAAAAAAAAAAAAACAACACTATCACTATCACTAATCTCTGGACCTCCCCATTCATCTCCCCTCCCTCAAATCCATTAAAAAACTTCCTTTTTTGGATGAACAGCAGCACCTTACCACAACCTCAATCACAGGAAATAGACAAATAATGACACAAATAGACTACAAAAAAGTAGTGGTAAAAACATGGGTGCTAGATGAAGTATATATGTATAAAAATATATTTTAAAAAATTGAATAAATAAATAAAAATAAAAAAACATGTCACGTCTTTACTATTTGATAATATAAAATTAATATGTTATTTATTACAAACATACAACTAACTACATTTTAATTATCTTTCTGAACACCAACAATACTAATTAAATTACATACACTACTCTTACTACATGAAAATACAATTAAAAAAACACCTCACACTAAGGGCCTGATTTAGAGTTTGGAAGACAGGTTACTCCATCTCAAATGTGACAGATATCCCGTCTGCTTTATTACGATCTGCACAGGCTATTATGGGATCGTAATACGACGGACAGCCCATCTGTCACATTTGTGACAGAGTAACTCCCTCCGCCCTAAAGCAGGTAAACTAAATAGTCACACTCCAACATATACCATTTTGAAGAAAGTGTTGGACAGTAAAGAGGTGACATTTACTATTCTTGCTCTAATATAAACCAATTTAAAGCAGGTGTTGGACACTAAAGGAGTTTGTTTTACTATTATCACTTCAATCTAAACCAATTTGGTGAAGGTGTTGGACAATAAGGAGGGTGGCATTTACTCTACCGATTTTTATCTAATCAGATTTGGAGATGGTTTTGGAAACTAAAGGGGTGATGTTTCCTATTCCCTCTTCAATCTAAGCAAATTTATGGAAATTTATGGAAAGTGGTAAGTAACACTTACTATTTCCACTACAATCTAGAACATGTTATGAATTATGCTAGACACTAAAGGAGAGGCATTTACTATTTTCACTACAATTTAAAACATTTTATGCAAGATGCTGGATACTAAAAATGTTATATACGCAATCAATGCTCCATACTCACAAATATCTCTTGATCTACAAAATCAATGGAACACTTATTTTAAAAAAGACAATACCCAAACTAAAAAACGTTATATTTATGATTAAAAATGCCACATAAAATAATATATTCATCACTGTTAAAAAATAATATCTTTTAATAATATTTACTAATATATCCACAGCTTTAAATATAAAATAAAAAACAATTTATGCTAGAAAAATTATAACCATGAAAGTAAATAAATAGGAAACTAATTTTCAAATTAAATAATAGAACATTTTTCTATTAAAATTAATAAATGCTAATAAATGTATTCCAAACAACAGACTTTATTCCATTAATAAATCTATTAAACATTCAATCATAACATTTAATATAATATATTTTCCATAAATGAACCTATACCATATAAATATACAACAAAATATAAATGTATACACAATACATATGTATTATATTTTCATAATTTAATTAGATATGATTTCTAAAATGTTTAAAATAAATATAAAAATGCAAACATTTTCTATCACTTTATTTATAATGATATTATCATTTTCAATATTAAAACAATTAAAAATGTTTAAAATGTTTTTTAAAAAATAACCATGTTAAATTGTTTAAAAATATTTTTCAAATATTTTACATTATTAATATTCCTTATTTAAAATTTCACAGTTCCTACAATTCTATTTGTAAGAAAGACTTACAATAAATGTCTTTGTTACAACTAATATAATTTTTAGAAACATTCAAAATAATTATAAACTATTATTTAAAAAATTTTATTTAACACAATAAATGCATTCATTTTGCAGTATTAATGTGCATATCATGAAATAAATGTAAATTAAAAAATACAATCTTTAAAAGTCTCCCCTCCCTCATCCCATATAAACCACACATCCTGCAACTAAACAAATTATGTATTCATATTATTTTTAAACATGAATACAACTAACAATATACATTAAAAATCATAATTAATAAATGATCTTACTAAACACACAAGTAAAAGAAAAACACACTACAATAAAATACACAGAAAACAGTTAATATTGATATTATGTACAACAATATTTTCTAACTCAATATTTTCTACATTGGTGTTAACAATAATGCAACACAATATTGCCACTTTTGATACTCCTGTTAAGGATATTTTTGACATCCTGATATTCTTGACACAATATTTTTGTATCACAATATTTTTTATTTCATATTTTGTCCAGACACCACAGCACAAGCATGACATTTCAGAATAAGCACAATATTCCTATGAAAGAATCACCAATCCAACACCAAGTGACAATGAGGTGGCCAGCAATGAGGATGAAGAGGAGTAGGAAGAAGATAGGAGAGGGATGGGAAAGAAGACAAAAGTATTACAAGAAGAAGTAAAAGCAGTAACCGAAACCAACATTGTCAACATTTTCGACACTGACAGTAGTTTAAGCAATTTTACAAAAAAGTGAGGGATGAAACAGGTATAAAAATTGAGAAACCAAAAGAACCTTTGCAAGAGCTTCATGGCTCTTGGCATAAATTAGATACCAAGCTTTGAGAGGTACAATACAGACTTACCAACATGAAACTGAAACATGGGGTGGTTAGGAATTTCACGAAAATCCAAGAAGCTGTCCATAACAACATATGATTCATATCAGTTCTACGGGCTTCCAGGGTGGCAGGGAGTCTAGGCAACAAGCGATAAATTGTTGTCTGAGACAATATTTAAGCATGACAAAAATATAGGCCAATGGAAATAAATAAAATATGGTTCATATCTATTTCTAGTTAGGGTAAGATCTGGAAGCTTTTTGTACGATTTCTGTTGTTGTTCGGGCTTAGGAAAAGCTTAGGAAAGTATATTTGTTGTCACATTTAAGGTCAAATAAGCATTTGAAGAAATGTATTACAAAGCTTAGGAGACACAGGACCTGATGTAATATAATCACATCACAATTCATTCTGTGTTTTCTGTATGCGACCTGACTTTTTCTATACTGCAACTGATATACTAGTAAGTTACAAAATGCCCTTTCACACAAAGTCACAAAACTTGCAAATGGCTGTAAATGCAGGGATAGAAGCATGAGAGAAACAGCAGACCTCTGTTCTGTTATTTGCATTCCCTGAAGCCTGATGGGTTTTCCATTAGCTTAAAAGCCCTGCATTGATCCATTGCTACATGTAGCCTAATTTTGACTTGCCCCACAGCTTGTTGATAAAAATTACTCCCTCACCATTGTAAGTTTTCTTGATCAATTTCTTATGTCACAGGCTGATTCAAAAGGGGAACATGATTGAGCTACCGACTGAATCTGCTTTGATTCCAATCTGATGATATATGTTGAGAAACATTACTAAATATGAAGCCTTGAAAAGGTCCCAAGGACAAAACATGTGTAGTCTGATGTTAGATGATGCGAACACAGTGATGTGAATGACAGAGGAAAATAGTGAACATGTACCAAATGATTGGCTTGGCAATGTATTTTTGGTGTTATATGTTTCATTTAAAGGTTTCATTTAAATGGAGGTTAAATCACTGTTTTGGTTTGCACAATAAAATTATTGTGTTCATCCAACAATTGTTTTTCCATTTATAGTATTGTTATAGTTATGATGTCATTACTGATTTCATTATACTTGTTCACCACTATTATTATTGTTGTATTTTTATTATATGTACTATACTTATAAAATGTTATTATTCATTCATACATTTTGCTCATGTGCCTTGTCCTTTTACTGCATGTACACACTGTCATTCTCCCATGCTCACTGTCGTTCCCAACTCACACGTTCCTCTTTACATCTTCACTCGTTTGAATCAAGTTTTCTCTTTGTCTCCTTGATGCCACTTTCATAAGCATGACATTTATCTCTCTCACTCTGTCCTTATGGTTAAATTCTTTGATTTCCTAAGTCAGTGTTCTACAGATGCATAGTAGCTTTTGTGTTATGTAAAGCTTGGTACTTATCAATAACAATCTACAATATGTATGCTTCATACCATACTGGTGGTGTGATTGCCCTGTTTCAAAAGCTATATAACATGGCATTTGAGCTGGTTTTCCCATGCTCTTTGACGAGGCAGACTTCATGTCGGTGCTCTATTGACTTTGGGACTGATTCTGAGTTTGGGGGACAGTTTGCACCGTGTGCCAAACTTTCGACTGGGAGGTTATTGCCATACTAGCTAGCTCCTCACGGGGCCCATTGGGAGTTTCCTGCTAGGTCAGCGGGCGGAAACCAGAGTTTCCACCGGCTGGTCTACTGGGAAGCAGCCTACAGCATTGTCTCCAGCTCGTAATAAAGCCAACAGCAATGTTGTAAGCTGCAGGGTGCACCAGCACCCTCGCAACTTAACAGAGCGATGGTTCTGGGCAGGGGGCCCCCTGCGCTGCCCATACCAAGTGCATGGGCAGTGGAGCCCCCCCCCCAGGGCCACCTGCACCCATTCTCCACCAGCCTTTTCATGGATTAGGACCACCACCTACCGCCAGACCTCTGAGATCCCTGATCCTGGCAGAGCTGGCAGTTCCCCAATGGCCTGACCGCCAGGGATAAAACATGGCAGTCGGACCACCGCACCCACCCAGGGAGACCCAGCATTTCTGCATGGACCCTCTTCTCAACTTCTGCCCAGGCAGAAGCAAATCATTTGTCAACAGACACTGTACTGGTATGGCAGGAGACACAGCCTCCTTCTTTGGGCCAGTTACTCTGTCCCCACTCTAGGTTCACCAAAGACATTGGAAGTGACCTAGTCTCACTTCAGTGTTGGCAATATGGTGATTCTCACCAGGGATGTTCTGGTCTGCAGAAACTAGTTTGGCTTTCACCATAGTGACACTGGCACCTCCATCCCTCAGAGCCTGTACCTCAGTGCCCACTGATTCTTGGCCGCTGTCTGTACTTTTCTTAATTGGAAGGTAAGACAGGCAAGATAGGCAAGGATTCAATGTCCAGCTCACCCAGGGAAACCAAGGTAGCCTCAGTGTAATCTCTGGCCTCTCCAGAGCACACTGCTACTCCCAACCCAACACTAACAATGCCCTTGGACTGCCCCTCAGTGTGGGACTTCCTGGTGCAAACTGAATCACCTCTCTTATGCCCTGGCTGACCACAGTCAAAGCATGTCCCAGCCTTCTTGAAATCCCCGTTCTTACCCTGATACCCCCCTCTGTTTGGTCTGGGAAGGGTCTTGGGGCCCCCCCTTCTTGAAGTTCTTCTGGGGCCTGGTGAGGACTCTGTCTTTTTACCCTTGTTAGTGCTATTCCCCTTTCCCTGCTGGGAAATTTGAGCACCCTTCTTGGAGCCACCTCCACCTTGGGATTTGGTCTGGGTTACCCTGGACCTAACCCACTTGGAAGCTATCCTTCCCAGCTCTCTGGGAGAAGACAACTCAGAATCTACCAGACGCTCTCACACTTTCTCTGTATAGCAATTAGTCAGGATATGCGCTTTCATCAAAAGATTATATAGCCCTTTTTAAGTGTCAAATGTATTGCCCTTTATCCAGCCCTCTAGAGCTTTGACTAGGGAGTCACAATATCCTCTATGGTCTTGGCCTTTTCAGGTATCCCTAAACTTGGCTCTGTACTCCTCTGTGGTGAGTCCAAACCCTTCAATGAGGGTTTCTTTCATATGGGGATACAACTCAGCCACTATCTCAGGTAGGGTCAAAAGTCTATCTCTGCTCTTGATTGGGAATAACTCCAAAAGTAGAGAGCCCCAGTGCTGTGGTCCAACCTTCCACACTCTGCAACATCTCTCAAATGCTGCAAACCATTTGTCAATGTCATCACCTGCACTGTGTGCTGGGACAATTCCTCTGGGGACCTTTGGGTCACAAGACCTCTCCCTTTCCTTACTCTCTTTGCTGCCACCATCTCCGGGAACTAGTCCCAATCTAGCTCTCTTCTCTTCAAAGGCTAGTCTTGTTTCCCAAAGTTCAAGTCTCTTCTCCTCCAGAGAGATTTTCTGAAACGTGTCCTCCAGGATCCCACTCTTTTTACCAGTGGGAGGGGAGGTTACTTGGGTTACTTAAGACACTTCCACTGGAGAGGGAAGTATGGGGAAGGATAGGCAGCGAAGGTCCTCTCCACCTTCCCCTTCGCTTACTGGGACTAAGGGTTCCTCTTCTTCTCTCACAGACTCTAGCTCTGAGAAGGATGCCTCTTCTCTATTTCTTTTCTCATCAAAAAGTTGAGGACCTCTACAAGGTCTCCTTTTTTGGCAGCAGCTCTAAAGTTGAAGCTTCTAGCTTTGACATTCCCCTCAGCTCATTGATCCTGAGCAGTGGTCAAATGACAACCCATGTTATCCTATGGACCGCCAGGTAATCGGGCCAGCATCATGTTTTAAATGCCAGCTTGGGGACATATGTGCTCCTGCATATATGTCCTCACTCATGGAACAGAGCACCCTGCCCCTTGGGCTAGAGGGGGCCTCCTTAGGGGTGACCGACCTGTCCATGGTCAGTAATAGGGGCTCTGTCTGCACCTGGTGTGGCAGAGTCTCCCTCGAGCAGAAGGTTGCTCGTGCAGGCTGACATGGCAGCTCTACAGTCACTCTTTTACTTGGGGTACTCAAGGTGGCACAATCAGTGCTGCAGGTCTGGTCCTTTACCACCCTTGCCCTGGGTACCTTTGGTGCCATTTACAAGAGACTTACAGGGGTGGTAGGGTGCTTGCCAATTGGCCTATGCAATTCAACATACAATTTAAGCGAAAGAACATTGATAATGGGGCCTGGCTAGCAGTCCTTAGTGCACTAACAGGTCAAAAACCACAACAAAAAGTGAGGGATGACCATCCAAAAAGTGGCATTTTCCAACAGTTATCAAACTTTGCCACTTCCTTCCCTTCTCTCTTGCTTCCTGGAAGCACATCTACACTCATAAACTGAATAAGGTCAGAATATTCTAGCTCCTGTATCCTAAGGTTTGTCGAAAAAATTATTTCTTCAGCACTGGTCTGCGAAGGAGTCTCAAACTGAATTAAATGGATGTCAATCAGTTATATAACCTTTAGCTCAGAGACGGTATGTGTAGCTTGAATATTTGTGCACTACTCAATTAGACTGGAGTATTAATACCAAAGTGTCCATTTTGCACACAGAGCTGGCTTTCACTTAAGACTTTAAGTATAAACATCCCCATTTTTCAGGGTAGCTGTATAGTAAAAGTTGTTTCAGGAATACTCGCTGTCATTCTGGGCTGGGTCCAAATACTGTACGAAGAATCCATGACAAGAGTGAAAGCTGTAGACATCATCTTGGAAAAGTGAAATGTAAAGCGAGGCATAAACATAGGTGCCTACTTTCACTCCAGCTCTTTGCATTTGCAATGGAACCACTAGCGTTTAACCCTTAGAAGAAAGTTGCAGACATGGGGGATAAAAGTGTGTACCAAAGTACATGTAGTGTCAGTGTATACTGATCACACATAGGTTTGGTGGATTGGGTGATAGTCTCTCAGACCTAGGGATTAGGTGAAAAATTCAGATATTTATAAATGCAGGTGGCCAACTCTACTGAGGATTTTTACTCTCATAATATAGATACAGGTAAACAAGGACTGATGTCAGCTGAACAATTCCTGAACGCACTCCCGCTATTCAATATGGGATGTGTCTTGCTCTCTGAAATGGTGTTTTTGCACATCTGCTTGTATGTGTTACAAAATACTATGTCCCCATACCCAGGGAGATATTCGGTGGGCTGGACAGATTTTTTATATTACTAGTGCGTGCTGTGAAAAGGAGCAAAGTTAACACTGACTCATTGAAACTAGTTTGGGAGGAGGGAGGCTTATCACTCCCTGGCCTGGAGCTCTACAATATTGCCAGCCAACTTCAAAATGCAACTAAATGGTATATGACAAAAGACATCTGGAAGAAAACACTACTAGAGGAATCTCATGAGGGTGCACCCCTTACAATCCTACCTGTGAGAAGAGGGGACATACTGGCTCACCACTCTTACATGATTCATCAACTTGTAAATGCATGGTAGGCATCAGTCCAAAGCTACTTTGATGACCCTTCTTTTGCAAGAAGTTGGAGATTTGATGGTTGCACCTATTTAAGCATAGGGGTCGAGGCACATCTGTGGTACAATAGAGGGAGGGTGGTTGTAAAGCGATAGGGGGCTTGTAATCAGGCAATAACCTTATCACTTTTAATGAGCCCTACACAGTTCCTCCAATACGCCAGACTTGCTGTGTTCACCAGGGAAATCTGGACAGAATTGTTGAGTGCTTCCGCTGTGAACTAGATACTGGAAGCACTGTTGACTCCGAACAAAGACACATACAGGTTTCTTTAATGGGAGACACTATTAAGGTGAAACAACACTGGCAGAATGATATAAATTAACCCATCAAGGAATAGGAATGGAAAAAGCATGTGCACAGCTGAAGGAGATCTCAAGTAATACTAATTTAAATTAGAGTATTTTAACTTTTTACAGGAAACTTATTTGTATCAAATAAAACTAAACAGAATTTACCCTGAAAATCATCTTCCTGTCCCAGGTGAACAACTGAAGTGGAGAAGAACGGTGAGACAGCTATGCCTCCTAAGATCCCTGCAATAAGTGATCACCCCATACAATGCCAACTAAATAATGCCCCTTAGACCTGAAAGACATGCTGTGAGACACAGGTTTACTAAGTTGGGCCTGGTAGTCACAAAAAGGTGAATAGACATACACTGGTTGCAACGTGGGGCCTAACAATATAAATGTGCGTCAAAGACATGATTGAGTGGGCCTGGCCAAAGAGATACAACTGGAAAACGTTAAGTACAGTGAGAGGGCTTTAGAAGACATAGCCACTTTGGTCGATATGGTTAATGAATTAACAAGTTGTGCCTGATTACGAGACTGCACCTCTCCACTTAATTGGTCTCTCTTCAACCTTTATCTTTTGTATCACACATGTTCTTCAAGAGGGATTCCTATTCTGCAACAGCCAAGCACAGAACATTCAATACACACTCATGAAACTATGTGTATGAAAAATTGAAATTACATGTGACATCAATTCCCCACTTTGCTGAAACAAAGGACCTGATTGTCGAGGAATAATCAACAAATTAAAACAGGAGAAGCCATTAGTCAGCTCTTCTCCTGCAGGTTACAGGTAAGGAGGGCCTGTCCTGCATACACAATCATTCACGGCACCAGGTCCGTCCTTCACAGCCTGGTGAGATGACAGTAGCGCCACTCAGAAAGGCGATGCACATGATGTGCCCAGCCGAACTACAAAGCGCAGCTCTACTGAGCCCTTAGCCCAGGCTCAGGCATGATTATTATATATAAAAGCAAAACTTAACAGAGGCTCGCCACATGGGGAACCCACAGCAAGGGCGCATGCTCTTCTGAACCAAGTATGGGACATCTTCAATCATAACAATTAGGGGCTTATTCACAAGCCCCTTGCGCCGCTGGTGTGCCATTTTTTATATGGGAAAAACTGATGCACCAGCAGCACAAGGGGCTTGTAAATAAGCCCCTCAGTTTCTCTGCTATTACTCCTAAATCAAGAGTATACTGTGTGGATTGAAGTACTGCATCTGAGCCAATAAAACTGAATATAGACAATGATTGTGATCTCATCATCAGATGGACTAGGTAAGGTCCTGGTGCCAACGTAATCATTATTAACCATGCCTTTCCAGAGACAGAGCAGGCAATGTGTTTGTCCTCCTTTCAGGTGGCTACTCTGGAGTCTTAGTTCCCTATAGTGTCTGATTTAATAGACATGCCTTTTGAAACAGGAACTACTCTTGCAAGTCTTGTGAAACGTTGACCTTTGTGAAACTTGTGAGATTGGTTCTTTTAAACCATCGTGAGCCTTTGGTTCTTGTAAAAAAACATAACATCTTGGAGACACATCCCTAATGTGGCCCTTGCACTAATACTTGTGTAAGAATAACCCCTTGTGAAACTAACATTTGTGTGAAACTAAGGCCATGTGAAGTTGATCCCTTTTGAACGGATCTACTAAAGCCATGTGAGAGCCTGCATTCGTGACTCTAATGCTTGTAAGACATTATGCCTTGTGAAACAGAATTTAATAATGCCTTTTGAGACTGATCCTTGTGACACGGAGTCTAACACACAAGATGCTGAGAATTATTGATGCTGTAATCAGGAAAAGCCCATGGCATATCTGAACCACCAGTTACATAATTCATGGCTCCATATCAACAGGAACACCACTTCTGCTTTTGCCAGGATTATGGTGAGAACAAATGAAAGAAAAAAAGATAATGGTAGGATCACAAGTGAGGCAAAGTGTTCGCCTATTAGATGTTCAGATGTCCACACAGTCCCTATCAATGTCAGATTAGCTGAGACTATGTGATGGATGACCATAGGTAGTGGTTTAGGGATTAGTATTGGTGGTGTACATCATGTGTGGTGGGTGGAAGTTTCATCTATGTGCTATGACAGTACTGGACAACAGATCACCTTGGAACGCTGCATTACCACGGATGTGGGCAGGAGGGTTACAGCAGGGATCCTCTGTCTGCTAATCTAACTCATGTCTCTATCACATCCCCTTTTCTCCTAGGTGGGTTCCTCTGGTCAACAAGGAGAATGTTCAGGGGATGAGGTTTTTCAGCCACTGATTCCACGGTGCTCCTGTGGTGGACACCGTTACCTGACACTAGGGGCATGTATGTTGGTATGAGAAGTGCCCAGCATGGCCACACAAAGTTGCTCTTTAACAGTGATGTGTCTGATGTATCACAATTCTGTCTGCACATCTGTGACTGCATAGCCAAGAATATGATTTTGATGGTCTGGGATGTTAACACTAAAGTGTGGCACAAGATAGGTCACAGGGGCACATAAGAATTCTGGGGTAGACTTCAAAGACACTGAATCAGGCCGTCAATCAATGTGAATAGGTTGACATTTGGAGATCTAGAAAACCAGAGGGTTTATGCAACTCCTATTAATTGGTGGCCCATTTATCATCCTCCAGTATCCATTACTTGTCCCTGCGTGCTCCTTCATTACTGGATATCTTGAGTGCAGAAATCTGCATAGGTTCCTGCCTGACTATGCTACATCTAAATTGGTGATTAGACTGCTAATGGTAAGTCGTAGAATACCAGCTTAGAAAACTTCCATCTTGGACAATCTATCACAGAAATTGTTAGGGAAGCAATCAAACCATTTCTAACGGGGGACAGTTGACTCATATATTGTGCTGTGAGAAGCATTCAATGTTAACATACATGGTCTTGATTTCTTGTAAATGTACAGTTAGAAAAATAGCTGTAAACACCTGCTTTAATTATATACCGTGACCTAACCTGCCCTTCCCCTCGACTGCTGGCTCTGGCAGTAGTCATTGTGACTGCAGAACTCAACTGAGATAAAATATTATAGTTGAGTTCTAAAGTCATTTCTTTATAATCGGCAACTGGCTGCATTGCAAGTCACCAATTATATATACAATTATAGATGGGTAACAGTGAATTACAGAGATGTTTGTCACTGAGGGTCTCTGAGTGACATCAACTAGATTACAAGAGTGAAGCTCGAGTTTTCTATGATGTCACTAAGAATCCTGAGGAGAAAACATATCTACGGAATTCACTTTTTACCCATGTATTATTTTATGTCATGTATGGGCCACAAGATGATTTCCCATGCTTTCAACTCCCATGCAGGGGCTCAGATGTTATGGGGATCCATAAATTACATGGCCTGTCCACCCTGCCCCAAACATAAAAAAAACAAATACACGGTCTCCTGCCACACACCATTGTCTCTGCCGTCCCTTTCTTCTATTAGTTGTGCTTCCTGCTTTCCAGTGCTTCTCTGACAGACTCTGGAATTTTTTATGACATTGCAACAGAGGGTAACAGATTTTGTTAATTGTTGCTAGGTCATATCAGTGAGTAACTAGATTTGAATACAGTTATTCAAGCTACTGGCTTTCTTTACCAGAGCCTTACATAACAAAGAAATTAGAGAAAGGTTTTTTACAGTGATTGCAGAATTCCATATATTATAAGCAATAAAAATCAAAGCAGTTTACACCATGTAAGAGTTTATTAAAAAGCACAGGAGTACACTTCACACCACCTTAGTTAAAAATACTCATTTGTTTTGGACGCAGCAGCATCGCAATCTGGGCTCCACATTGCCCAATATTTACAAACAGACGCATTGGCCCTAATGTGTCAGTTTGCAGAGGCCTGCATCATATTATTCCTGCGCCAGGTATAATGTATGCAGGGTAGGCATTCCATGCGAAAAGCCACCCAGAACTGATGCAGTGAAATGTACAACTTTTCCCTGCGTCACTCTATGACTAGACTGCGTCAAAATCCTTACTCCTCCTCAAACCAGGCGTAAGGACTGACAAAGGGCTTTTAACATGGGGCTCACCTCTGTGTTCTGATGCATTGCTGGAGTTGTGATGGTTTTACATTGCAACTCCAGCAATGCGTCACTTAAGTGCCAACAGATGCATCAGAATTTCTAACGCATCCACGAAAACATGTGCCATGGAGCTCTGTATTGCAAATACAGCACATCCATGGCGTTGTTAGGGCACTTGTAATAGTTGCAAGAAATCTGACGCTTCGATGCTGATGTATCGGATTCTTGTACATATGCCGCCTGGAGTCTAAAGGCAGTTGAATTTAAAGTTGCTCATAGCTGCTTTTTCCCCCTCATATGGGACTATATAAATTTCAGGGACTGCTTTGGCTTCCATGCCGATTTGCATGGAGACTTCTGATTTGTAAAATACAAAATAAAGAAATGTCAGCATGCTCCTGCTTAAAATTTCCAACTCTCTAACGCAATTAAGGGGAAAAATAAAGTCCTCTCAATTTCTGTTTACAACTCTCCCTCTTAGGTGTGCTGAAGTGTTGGCATGTATGGTTTAGAGGGAAAAATATTCTGTGGCAGCAAGAGAAACGCCTGTCTTCATTTACGTAATTCCTGGGAATAGATCCCCGAAGTGAGGTGCATTCCCTATAATCTTATAACTAATGTCTCAGAGTGTTGGGGACAAAAGAGTTTTTCAGTCCAAATCATCATGATTAAAATGGCGGTGCTGGCCAATAAGGATGATGTTGAGAATGACACCTTATTAGGGCAACCCACATGAGACCATTCCAGTCAACACCAGAACCACCCAGAGGTTGTTCCTGATGGTGAAACTGGTAGCGGTTCTCCCAGCAGGTATTCCGCCTTCCTCCTCACTCTAAGTGAAGCATGGAATGAGGTGGTAGGTGAATTGGACACTCATCTTCCCATATTTATTTATAGATTTTGAATCAAGCCTCCCCTGCTTAGCAATGATGAGGCAGCTATCACAGCCAATACCAGTACCCCACATTTGTAGAGTAATCTTCATTCCATGTAAAATAAAAAACAAAAATATGTTGGTAAAAAGGTAAATAGCCATGTGACATGACTGACATTTCCAAGCACCAATGGTTGTAATGGGGTCTGGTCCAAAAAGACACCTGCTACATGCAATAGCACAGCTGGTCTCAGCCACTACCCCAGCCTAAAAATCTCTGATGCAGCATCTTTCCACACAGGGTTTGTTAAATCCTTCTCCCTCAGCCCATGGCAATCATACACCCACATCCATCACGCTAAGCACTACCTGTGCAGTCAGCTCCTGGTCCTGCTGTTCCTCCTGGCTGAAGGCACCTGGCACAGTTTGCCCACAGTGAAGTTTGCTTCTCCTCTGTGTCTGCTTGTCACAAGGAGGGAATTTGAGAACTGTCATCTCGTGCTCTGCTGTTCACTTTTAGCTTGCTCGCCTCTCCAAAAACAAGAAGTGAAGAACCTCCTCTCCAGATTCAGAGGCAGCTCTTCAAGATCTCTCAAAATATAAGTGGCAATGGCCAAGAGAAAGCTGCGGTGTCACGAGTGTGGACGTATGGGTGTTGTAACTAGGAGGAAGTTTTTCTGGTCCTTATAGAGTTAAAGTTAAAATAATACTCGTATAGGAGGTTATAGAAAATATGGTTTGACCACTAAATGTCTATTAAACACAATAAATATGGCTGCATCTGAGAGGAAAAGTGTGTCAGAACTTCTATACCCTCAGTTCTGGGCTGCCACCCCTCACCTCTACATTTGTATCACAACCAATCACTTACGGCCACTTTGAGCTGCCAGGATCACACTGCTGCAGGTAAATGAATGGCAGGTGCAACATATGCTTACGACACTCCATCGCGCGCCTGTGTGTAAGAGACCATTGGGGTCACTCATTTTGATTGATAGTATGGCACAATTCGAGGCAGCTATTTACAACCCACTTTTTCAAAGATAACCAACAGTCACTATTAGAGGGATGTTGAGGGGTAATGAACTGTTTGCTTCTTGAGCTGAGGCCAGGTGGTCTGAGAAGCTGGGGTTAGATAGATGGTGCATGGAGTGCTTTCTCACATGTTGAGTTATCACCTCTTTTCTAAAGGGCAGAAACGATGCACAAAGCAGCCTAGTTTGCAGTGAAATGCTTCTGCGGATCATGAGCATATTGCTTGCAAACACTAGTATTCTGCTGGTGACAGTGACTTTAAATTTCCCTGAAGTAAATATAATTACATAGCTGCTAGTCTTAGAACAAGTCCAAAACACTCCCCACCCACCTACTCTGAGGGGTGCAGAGTTCAACATAATGGTGCACAAGCATGCCATGTATGCATTCAATACGCCAAACATAATGAATATGCCAGGGCCCACGTGATACATTAGGGGACACAATAATGCCATGGATGCTCACAATAAGTCAAGAATTACCACCATTATACCAGGGTCAGCCTCACAGGAAGGTGGGCATCACATGCTATGGATGCTCCCAAGATATGAAGTACAATCATTATTCCAGGGCCACCATTATGCCAACAATAGGCATCATCATGTTATAGATACCAACAGTATGTCAAAAACTTAACGCCATTATGCCAGGGCCATCATTTCATAAGAATTGGGTATATCATGCCATCAATCAAACACACACACAGGAATGCTGTATATTTCATTCACCTCGTATTAC
This sequence comes from Pleurodeles waltl, assembly GCF_031143425.1. NCBI lineage: Eukaryota > Metazoa > Chordata > Amphibia > Caudata > Salamandridae > Pleurodeles > Pleurodeles waltl. The sequence goes on from NC_090444.1 coordinate 432,083,238, forward strand.
AGCAACAAATCAAAGTGTGACGGCCCTCTTTCCAGTGCGTATAGTAAAACGTTGTATTTTGCCTCCGAGGCTGATGGTATTCTTCGGATTAATTTACCCTAGGTCTAGTACCGAGTCAGGAGTCAGATATAATCACCAGACAGATTTTTTTGTTTGCATAACCTCAGAAAATCATTATGTATTAGTCGTCTTGAATATAAATAATTATAATCTAATGCTGGTCTTTAGGTCGGGACATGATACTTAAAGAGAGCTTTATATAAAATTATCTGCATTAATTTTTACATGGCGGTTCTCTCTATATTTGCCTCAGTTATAAACAAGAGACCATTAAGGTGGCTTTGGAACACATTTTAAAGTGCTTTTTTCTGAAACTTACGTTTTAAGTATATACTAAAAAGGGGAAAAATACTGGTGATAGGTCATTTTCCTAATTATTGCACCGGCTGGGAGATTAAAATACTGGTTATGTCAGTAAAAAACGGCCAGGTGGGAACCCTAACTCTAGTAAGAATGGTTGATAAATTCCAAGTTGGTCGGACAAGTGATTCACTCACGCTAGTGTCACTCCCATGGACGACATTTTAGGGTCCCCTGGGTCGCAATTACAACCCCTGGCTTAACCCGTCCGACCCCTGGCTGTGCCCGTGCGACTCCTGGCCTTAGAGGTTGTTAAACAAGTGCTGGGATCACAGGATAACAGGGTCTCGCGCGCTTTTTAAACTCGCCTTAACTTGAAGCAAACCGGAAGTTAGGCTGCCATAACCAACACTGCAAAGAAACAATGTTGCCTCCATTCATGGTGGCTCCGGCCTGAGCTGTCTTTTTAGCGTTTTGCGCTGGCAGAACCGTGTCCTCAAACAGAAAATAAAATAAACTTGCAACATAAATATTCATTGTTGCTGCTTGAGCGAGTCAGGCAAAAAGGCGTTTCAATGTAGGTTTGGCTGTCCTTGGGCATTTTTTGTGGCGAGGGAAATAAGGCAGAGAGGAGAGGCGACCGGGGGAAGTATAGAAATCAGAATGAGGAAAGAAGACACATCAGACACGGGAGAGGCACAGAGAGGCAAAGATTTGCGAGGGAGAGAGTAAAAGGGAGAAATAAAAAGATGAGACAGATGATGAGACAAATATTGGAAGACATGTGGGAGAGACCGACGAGAGAGGGAATGAAGATGGAGAGGGGCTCAAAAGAGACTGCAGAAAGCCAGAGAGAGGAAGACAGGCGAGAGATGTGACAGGCATTAAGATGAGAAAGACAGTTACGTGAGACAGAAATAGAGGATGAGACAGGTGTGAGGAAGAGTTGATAAAGAGATAGCCTCAAAGGAGACATCAGAGAGAAAGGTGAAAAAGAGATATCTGAGTGAATGAGAGAAAGATGAGAGGCACATGAGAACCAGCCTGAGAGGGATAGTGAGATAAAGGTGTCAGAGAAGTGATAAAGAGAGACTGGTGTAAGAGAGTTCAGAAGGAGTGAGACAAAGAGAAAGAGAAGGATACAGATGTGTATTGAAGAGACAAATATGACAGAAAGAAAGATATACGAAGAGTATGAATGCACAACTAAATGAGAGGGCTCACTAAGGGTCACAGCAGCGACCCCTGCCTTTCCCTTTGCGACCGCTGGCACTGCTTTTGCTGGCCTCAAAGATGGCAAAATGAATGCCAAGAATAAAGGGATGTCTCACATTTTTGTGCATTTGGGCTTCACTCTTCTTGTTTCCTGCTCATTTTATAATACTAATAATAAATTATATATTATTCACTATTAATGTAATTTAAAGGGGCCACCAATCACTGACAGCTAAGATAAGTAAACAAAAAGCTTTTACATTTGTTTTGTGCTTGCATGCAGGTGAGAGTGTGTTTGTGTAAGAGAGAGTGTCTGTATGCGTGAGCATGTGTCTGTATGTGTAAGCTTGTGTATGAGAGTGGGTGATAGGCAGTTAGTGAGAATGAGTGATAGTGTATCAGAAATTGAATGTGAGTGAGTCAGAGTGAATGAGAATGAAGGAATTAATTACTGGAATTGAGTGAAAATTAGTAAGTGCGAATAAATAAGAATGATTGTGAGGAATGTTAGAGAGTGTGAGAGAATGAGAATGAGTGACCGAATAACAGTGAGTGTAACTGTGAGAATAAGAACGACTGAGAATGAGCGATTGAAGATAAGAGCGAGAGAATGACAAAGTAAGAGTGAGTGAGAGTAAAGATGAGTGTGAGTTACTGAGAAACAGAGTGAGTACATTAATGTGAGTGTGGCTGAGGATGGTTTTTATGCTTCAAGTCTACAGTTAGCCCTGGCAAACTGAAGATAGATCTTGGCCTTTGAAGGCACAATGGCAAAGTGTTGGCGTTGGCATACCGGAGACAATATTTATCATGACGGGCACTTGTGACTAAATATTGGCACTGACATACAGAGGTGACACTTGGCTTATGGAAACACCATTGACAAAATGCTGCTCTTGCCATACTGCTGGTACTTCTTGGCATAGAGGCATGTGTGGAAAAATAGTGGTGCTGATATACTGGAGAAAATTCTACAAGGGACACCTATGGTAAAATGCTGGTGCTGGCGTATTGGAGGTAATTATTTGCATATGGGATGATAAGAGTGGAACTGTGCTATAAAGGACAAAGGGGCAAAAGACAAAACGCGGCCCCAGACATACTAGAGATACGTTTTGACATAAGGGCCGTCTATGCTATATGTACAGCACTAATGACAAAATTCTGGCACTGGCATATTGTTTGTCATTGTTGGCCTTAGGGGGCACCCATGGCTTATAGGGGGCACTCATGACAAACTGCAGACTCTAAAAATAAATTCTGACATATGAAGGTATGTCAAGCACATTTTATAAAATATATAGCCTACACTTGGAGAGCATCTGGTTTCATTGACCTGGTTCACAAAGAAGATCTGAATATTTAATGAGTGCACTTTCAGTGTCAATTTTATTTGTAAAATTTTGTGGAAATCGTGCTTTATGATGCGCTATTTGGCTAATTTTTTTAAACATTTTTTGGGGAGAAGAGAGGTAAACTCAAACACTTCCTCGAAGAAATTTGGCTCACTCGTGTCACTCCCTACTCCTCAGGGTAAGTGTCATCATGTTTAAGATCATGAGACATCATTTTGTGGGTCAAAGGTCATATGATGTCACTGGTTGTGATGTAATTAGGGTTGAAGGGTGTGTGATGTCACTTCCGCTACCCCTGGCATTCTGGTGAATTAACATCCATGGGGACTCCCTGCATCCCAAGGTATCATTCTGTGGCAACATCTGACAATCAAGCTCGGACCGAAAAGACAAAAGCTTTTGGATTCGAGACATGGATGCAAACCCTGACTCTTTAAACAGATATTGGTGTATTTCTCTCCCTCTCACTTTGCCTCACCAGCATGCAGTGGAGGTTCCTCCGTGGGAGCAGAAGAGCGTCGCCCCCCCTCCCTCGCCACACTGCTGTGTAGAAAGCGTAACAAATAAAATGGTAATAAAATAATTTTATTAGCAGTTTATTTTTTATGCTTTCTGCCAGCAATCAAAATGCGAGAGCAGGGCGGTGCCAGTGCGTCACTGCTGCCAATGATTGGTAGCTGTAAGGAATGGTCCCTTTGTTTAAAGTGCGCATGATGACTTGGCAGGCTACCTTGCTATGGCCAAACCGACATGCGCATTTCATATCTCTCCAACCCGACTGTTTTGGACAGCTGGGCTGGAGAGAAGGTACAGGCTTACAGTGCCTTTTGGAGCAGGGAGTCGGCCCGCTCCAGCCAGTCAAGACACTTTTTTCATGCTGCTTAACAGCATGAAAACAGTGTCTTGATTAAATGAGGGAGTTGGCTTCACGCTCCGAGGACGTGCTGCAGAAGGAGGTCGTGCTGCAGGACATCGAGTAAGGTAAGTGTTTTTTCTTTATATTCATATTGGTGTGCATGCTATGTGAGTACGTTAGATGTGTATGTTATGTTATGTGAGTATGTTGTAGTTTTTTTGTGACCCTCCAATTTATTTTGCTGCCAGCCGCCACTGCCAACATGTTACTCGCAAGTGCATTCAAAAGCAAAGTCAAATCATTGCCGTAAAATTGCAAGTCAGGTACGGGCCATGGATAATCACAGTTTGTCGAAAAACAAAAAAAACAGACGGGCTCCAGGATTTGGACTACCAAGCACAGGAATATATATGTCCAGAATGCCTGCAATGCAACACCCCCATATGGTTGAGGTGAAAGTGAACAAACAAACCTCCAAACAAACATGGGCTTAGTTGAAAGTGCGTCAAGGGGGAATCCAGCCTGTAATGTCACAGTACATCGCAAAACACACAGCAGACGCAATCAAACAAACCGATATTCTAGAACGTATATTTAAAGGTCCTTTCCTGTGAACGGGGATGGTGTCCAAGCCAAACTTTGCCTTAGGCAGATGTTAGTCGTGCAGCAACACACTGAGGTACAACAGGTACGTGCTGATTGCGCAATCTTATTCTTAACTATTTTCTAATTTTAGGCCAATTTAAAAAAAGATTGCAATCTACCTACTTGCCGGCCTTGAAGCTAACAGACAAGCCACAACCAAGCCATAGAGCTGTGGGACAAGTCAGGCGAGCTCAAATTCGACCCCAAAACGTTTGAAAGGTCAAAGCGACGCCTGAAGCAGAGCACGGAATGCAAAAACACTGGACAGTGTTCAGAAGGGACGAGTGGCGACGCCACAGAAATTCGGACTATTTTTGTTTATATTGAAAAGGTGAATTTGTTCGCATTTATCCAGCTCACAGGGGAAGACTGCTACTGGGCCTTACCTTTGTCCAGGTGCAACGGGGCATAAAATGCTGCAGGGGTAGGACCGAATGCGCACGGTACCGTGCCAGTTTTTCCACTTTTATATAGCGCGAACTCGACTCTAATGATGTTACCTGAGCACCAGTTATACGACATATTAATGTTTTTTTGTAGTCACGGCGACATCAAGTGGTTTACCCAGAGTCACTGGATGTTGAGCAGATGACGAGACTCGAACTTGGCTCCCTCGCTGTTAAGTCGGCTGCTTTGTCCGTTACTCACATCCCCTCCCTATTTTCCCCTGCGCAGTTGCGAATTTCACCTAGAAACTCCCGGATTTACCTCAAGGTTTTCCCGTACTGTATAACAGGCGCAATTTCCTCCAGATTAGACCTCGAGAAAGAAACCCACCCTCGTAAAACTGAACCCACTTTTGACACCCCGTTTCATCACCAAAGCACTGAGATGAAAGTGGATCACCTTCGAGCAAAATTCCTGAAAGGTAGTTAGTAAATCCTAATTCCGAAGAGACCTCGCAATCATGGTTCCACGGGGGACAGTGAAATACCACTCCTAGTTTTCGTGCACATAATTTTCACCCTTTTGTAGCAGCTTGCTCACATACAAGACAAGTCCTATTAGGATCAATATGTTTATGTGCACGCATGCGGATTTGCAAGGCGCAAGCTACAAAGCAAAGAAGTGTTTAACAGTAGGGGAGTACAAAGCAGTGGGATCAAGCCAGAGGAGGGTGGCACTGGGGAGGAGTACATTCGGGGTAGTGCATCGGCGTGCAATGAAGAAAAGTAGGCCGCAGTCCTAAAAACTTAATCTCACTGTCCCCCACCCCAACTGCAGCCACTGTACAATTTAAGCAGTGGGAAAATTGTTCCAAAGGACAGGATGAGCCCTCGTGGTTTTAACTGCTAGTTTTTGATGAAGATAAAAGGGCAACTGCAGTAGGCATGAGGCTTCTTAGGGCAAGGTCAGTCAAGGTGGGAAGCCAACAAACAGCTTGTTATTAAAAAAAACTCATTTCATAGGTGGCCTTATGAGCTCTCTGCATGACCATGATTGAGAGGCAGCCATTGCTTGAGAGGCACCTTTCATCCGCCATTATTGCACCGGAGGACAATCCTTCTCCTGCCTCACTGCCAAAAACCGGAACGCCCTTCCCCTCAACCTTCGTACATCACCCTCACTTCAGAAAGGGACTCAAGACCTGGCTCTTCAACTGAGGCCCTCAGCCCAGTGCCTGGATAACCTCACGGGTGATAAGTTGTGCTATATAACAGCAAACTGATTGATTGGTTGATATCAAGGTCACCTCTACTGTGCCTTTTTCAGCCTTCCCTCTAGGGGATTATTCACCTACCTCTGAGTTGTGGCCTTGTACGCTTGACGTTGCTTTTAGTTTTTATGATAGCTATCTTCATCTGCGCCCTTCTTGATCAAGTTTATTGCTTTAAAAAAACAGATGAGCCAAGAGGGAAACATCTACTTCTAAAGCCAACAAACAACAACTGAACTTACTGTTCAAATCCAGTGGCATTCTGTATCCCCCTGTAACATCCCATGCTGAACAGTACAGAGCTAAAGCACAGATATACCACATCCCACTCTGTAGGAAACAGAGTTATACATTTAAGTACATCTAGAACATTAGAGAATACACAAAACATAACATGAGTCGATTGTTTGAAGAGAAAAGTGAAAACCTCCCTCTCAATCATGAATGAAATCTTCTAAATATTTAGGACGCGTCACCACGCTATCAGATTTTGCAGATGGTTAAGAACAAAAGCTGTTTGCAATTGAGGTGTCCCCTTTATTTTCCATCACACAATCTGAAATAAGGCTGTTATCCCATGTAACACCATTCAACACAACTTCAGCCCCTGAAGTACGAGGATATAGTTCAGAAATGTTTTCAGTGGGAATGTTCCCGAAACTTGACACAGTATTACAGTCTTCATGGGTTTTACCTGTGGCAAGACCCTCCCTTGAACCCCTTTCGACACAGAGGTCACTGCATATGAGGGAAATTAAATCATTTTCAACCATAGTGTTGTGACCCTTATTAATAAGTTTTTCTTCATCTAATTTACCTTTACATTTCGCCACACTCACTTTGCTCCACCAGTAGCGCGTGTCTCTTTGAAAGACTTGTTTTTTCCCATCAGTCCCCGGTCTATGTACTCTCTCTGAATCCCCAACATGGAAACCTTGGTCTGTAACCTGGTTCAAACTATCATAGTGAAATTCACTTTTTCTTTGACTTTCCTCACCTTATCACAAGCCTGGTGCATGTCCAAAAACTCTTCTTTCCAACACCAATCTTTTACATATGATGGGACCAGTTTAGAAACCTGATCGTTAAGTCTCAGAAGTTTGAAAGGACTTACTCCTGTGGAAAAATGGGGAATAATGTGATAATCCCAAAACCTGTCCCTTAAAGCAACTTTAGCTTCTATTTCCGCTTTACAAGCGGTCATATAGTATCATTGACAATTCTAGTAACCCTTTGCCTCATGCCATTACGTTTTGGACTGCGAAGTGCAGCATATAATTGTTTGATTCCAGAAAGAAATGAACACTCTTTCATTTAATGTGAAACCAATTGGATATTGTTGCCTGATCATAGGAACTTATGGTATCCCTGAACGGTGAACACATTATCTAAAAGATCAATTACAGAATGTGCATTAGGTTCCCTAACAAGTGTAAATGACAATTACTTCAAATGTTTATCAAACAAAACAGCTATGAACCTCTTATTTTCCGGGGCACTGGTAATGGGCCTCTGCTGGTGCGGACTTTGCTCAGTTAAAGTCTTGGTTTACCCTATTCAGGGGAAACCCCCTCTGCCTCACTCCTCTCAGGTTAATGTATCTTTGACATTGATGGAGATTATTCAAGAGCTGTAGATCATATTAGATTGTCACAGTAATTTCTAATTTCTATTTCAGACAATCAAGAGAGTTTGGTATGAGTTAAAGGGTTTTATCATTCAAATCTTTTAAGTAATTCATCTTTATTAAAGTCACAAGATTAATTTAAATAATCTACATCATGACAGTTTTGTTAGAAATCAATATCCAAATGATAATTCAATAAGTCACAATAAAATTAATTAAGCATTCTCCATAAAGGAAAAAAATATATATTCTAGGAATGAGAATGAAAAGGTGGCAGTTCAGGACCCCATAAAGAGTTATGAATTTGAAAGAAATCACAAAACATAAAGCTTCAGCATCAAAGGTCAGCTCAAGAAATCAAAAATATGTCAAAACAGAGCATGTCAGGAAGAGAGGTTCAGGAAGAGCAGTAGAGTCTCCAGCAAAAGGCAAAGAAGAGTCGTAAAAGGTGTCTGGGTAGGTGTTAGCCTACTCTGGGATCATGCATTCTTAAAGACAGACAAGCCTATGTTGCAATTTGTTTCTTCTTCATCCTTCAGTCAACCAATCAACTTTCAACGTGCTCATGGGAACGTGTTCACTTCCTGTCTTCTCATAGAAACACAATAGACTTCAAACAGCAACTTCTAAGGCTGCAGCACGTCTTATTGTGTATCTATTTCACCTAAGTTCTCCATTCAATACTTTGGCCCTCATTACAACCCTGGCAGTATTGCCAACTGAGAGAGAGAGACAAGCCAGGAGCACTCACTGAATCAGAGCCACATAACACCATCACCCATACACCATCCACACACCTCACAGCACACACCCCAACACATCACCCCACACACCCTCACACATACCACTCACACTACACCCATGGCACCACAAGGACACCCCAGGTTCTCAGAGGAGGAGCTAAGGGTCATGGTGGAGGAAATCATCTGGGTAGAGCCACAGCTATTCGGATCACAGGTGCAGCAGACGTCCATTGCAAGGAAGATGGAGCTATGGCGGAGAGTCGTGGACAGGGTGAACGCCGTTGGACAGCACCCCAGAATAAGGGATGACATCAGGAAGAGGTGGAATGACCTACAGGGGAAGGTGCATTCCTTGGTTGCAAGACACCAGGTAGCCGTACAGAGGACTGGTGATGGACCTCCACTTCCTCCCCCACAACTAACAACATGGGAGGAGAAAGTCTTGGCGATCATGCATCCTGAGGGCCTCGCAGGAGTAGCAGGAGGACTGGACTCTAGTAAGTTAAATCTTTACTACTATATCCCCCACCTTACCTGCATGCCATCACAAACTCCTACCCTCACCCCATCACTCCACCACCTCACATATACCCCACTATCACAACCCACCCATCCCAATATCAAGCCCTGCATGCAACACCAATGCATGGACACCCATCACAGACCTGCATGGACACCCATCACCAAAGCATGCACACTAGTGACAATCACTTAGCCAAACCAATAACATCTCACACAACCCAAACGTGCCTTGCTAATAACAACCATAGAGGGAAACATATCCATGCACAAGATGGCACACGCAGATACAATAACAGTGCCATTACATCCCCACAGGACCCCCACTCAACGTCACCGGAGAGGAGGTGCCACCAATATCCAGTCCCCCCACAGAAGAGGCCCACGTGATGCCAGCAGCTCTGCACGCCTGCATCACGATGACCAACCTGGCCCATCAGGGACCTCTGGACAGTCGGTTACCCTGCCACAGTCCCATACCACCACAGAGCCTCCCCCCTCAGGAAACACCAGCACAGCACCTACCCAGCGGGCCCATCCCTCTGTCGCCAGGCCACGTCAATCAGCAGTGTGTCCACCACTACAGGGACCCCAGGCAACCCCACAAACCCAAGACAATCAGAGAACTGGGGTCAGTGGCAGTGGGCACACGGTTCAGGGGACAGAGGCATAGGACAACAGGGAAGCTGGGAGGAGTGCTGTGAGACACGGGGAGGACAGGCCCAGGGAACCCACTCTCCACAAGGCCCTTGCAGGGATCCTGGGAGCATACCACCATTCCCAGGAGACCTTGAGCCAGATAGTGTACAAGTTGCAGGAGACCCAGCGGATGCAGGAGGGACAGTACCTGGGGATCAGGGAGGATCTCAAACACATCCAAACCATCCTAGTCACCATTGCAGGGGTGCTGGCTGACATGGCCAACACCATGAGGGAGGCAGTGGTACACCAACGGGCCCCTGACACTAGCCACACGGAAGAACAGCCCTCCACCTCCGCCGACGCAAGTGGACAGGAACCCCGCCACAGGACCAACAGGCCACCAGCACCCCACCCCCTGGAGAAGGAGAACCACCCCACAAATGGTCCCTGCGATCCAGGCAGAAGCCAGAGACCATTGCCAAGACCCCCGCCAGGAAATAGGACTCTCCTGAATGTCTCACCTTCTATCCCACTCTGTCACCCTGTCCACCTTGTACTGCCATTGCTCCCCTTCCTATGCCCCCTTGGACAATGCACCTGTGATACAAACAGACTGAACTCTATCCTGGACTTTCCTCCATCATCACCCCTGCCCATTGCACATCCCCCTCTACTTACTAGCACTTAAATAAACACCCGTGGAACAAATACAAGTATGGAGTCTGTCAAATGATTGAAATATGTATTAGTTTAAAAAGCTGTAAACATTGCAATTCATATGTACAGTTATATATACATAGATACGACCTGTAGTGGGCAGCAGTAAACACATTAAGAGCAAGAGGGGGGCACAGAGATCTGGACATAGAGTTGCCAAAGGGTACAGTAAGTGGCCATAGACATAGGGAAATCAGGCTGCCATGTACAATGTCTAACACAAAACTGCAATGGAAAGTGAAGTTACAGTGTCTTACCTGTGTGTCACTGGAAGTACTGTTGAATGAGTGAACGTCTGTTGACCACATCTTCTTCCTCTGCCTCCTCTTCCTCACTGTCCACATGCTCCACCGCTGCCACAATACCATCTCCAGGCACATCCTCCTGCAGAAAAGACACCTGGCGTCTCAAGGCCAGGCTGTGCAACATGAAACATGCAACGATGATCTGGCACACCTTCTTGGGTGAGTAGTACAGGGATCCACCTGTCAGATGGAGGCACCGGAATCTGGTCTTCAGGAGGCCAAAAGTTCTTTCAATTATCCTCCTTGTTCGCCCATGTGCCTCATTGTAACGTTCCTCTGCCCTTGTCCTGGCATTCCTCACTGGGGTCAGTAGCCATGAGAGGGTGCGGTAACCAGAGTCACCTGCAAATACCAAGGGATACCTGTTAGCCAGACACTAACCCTTAGAGCTAAACCCACACACACACACCAACATATACTGGGTGGGGACCATGGGCTCACCTATTAGCCACACCCGGTGCCTCTGGAGTTGAGACATCACATATGGAATGCTGCTATTCCTCAAGATAAAGGCATCATGCACAGAGCCAGGATACTTGGCATTCACATGGGAGATGTACTGGTCCGCCAAACACACCATCTCCACATTCAGAAAGTGAAAGCTTTTTCTATTCCTGAACACTTGTTCATTTCTCCAGGGGGGGGGGGAATGCTACATGGGTACCATCAATGACACCAATGATGTTGGGAATATGTCCCAGGGCATAAAAGTCAGCCTTCACTGTGGCCGAATCCTCCACCTAGGGGAATACGATGTAGCTGCGCATGTGTTTCAACAGGGCTGCCAAAACTCTGGTCAACACGTTGGAGAACATTGGCTGAGACATCCCGATGCCATGGCCACTGTCGCTTGGAAGGAACCACTTGCAAGGAAATGGAGCACTGACAGGACATGCACTAGAGGAGTGATACCTGTGGGCTGGCGGATAGCTAAAATCAGGTCTAGCTCCAATTGGGCACACGGTTCTTGGATTGTGGCCCTATCAAGTCTGTAGGTGAGGATAATGTGTCTGTCCTCCATTGTCACCACCAGGGGTCTGTACACGGGGGGATGTCTCTATCTCCTATTCATCCTCAGCGGTTGAATTCTAGGGTGGAAAATGGTGAGCAGAGGGTCTTAATCACACACATATGAAATTTAGAATGCATTTTTTCCTTTACAGAAACAGTATGTGAATTCGAGAGTCAGTTGATGTTCCAATGTCTGCTGTGACGCAGTTAGGTGCCATGGCCTGTGCCCCTCTGAAATGGCAGCTGCCTGACCTGTGAGGAGAGACAAGTGGAAATGATGTAAATCCGCTGGCGTTGTGCGCATTTGCGGTCTGCGGTCGATGACCACCGCGCAACTTCGCTTTGGTTATCATTGGGCCCTATGGGTTCCAGGAGTCAATGGCGATGTACACCGGCGGTGACGGTACGAACCGCCCCGGACGTGACAGACATTTTCTATATGTTCACTCACTTGCTACCTGACCTTCAACAGGAGAGTACCTACACTGCAAGTGCTGCTGTGACCTGTTCCTGGAAGCGACAATAGATCGAGTGTCTGGGGAAAGGGCCCCTGCCTTCACTTCGGAGGAGTTGGATAAACTGGTGGATGGGGTCCTACCCCAGTGTACTTTACTCTGTGGTCCTCCAGAAAAACAGGTGAGTACACTGTGAGCATGATGCGTGGGCCATGAATGTATGGATTGCTGTGCGTGTAAGCCTTGTGTGGGGGGGGCTGAGGGGTCCTGGGCAGAGTGCTGCATGTCTGGTGGTCAATGTCTGTGCGTAAGGTGATGGGAGGGATATTGTGGGCCATGACTGTAACAGTCCGGATGGAATGACTAATCCCTTTTTTCTATGCATATTTTCCTGCAGGTCAGTGACCATCAGAAAAAGGGTATTTGGTGTACCATCGCCAAGGAGGTGCGGATCCTGGGGGTCTTTGACAGGCGTAACACCCACTGCCGCAAATGGTGGGAGGCCTGCACTGCTGGGCAAGGAAGATGGCGGAGGCCCAGCTGGGGCTGGTCTCCCAACGAGGAAGGGGTGCCATCGTACCCTGACCCCCTTGATGTTCCGCATCCTGGCGGTGGCCTATCCGGAGCTGGATGGGCACTTAAAGGCATCACAGCAGCCACAAGGGGGTGAGTACAGTTTCTGAATCATGACTTTGCACGCGTTAAGGTTGTACCTGGGTGGGGGATGTGGGCTGTGGGTGCCCCTAGGCCAGGGTGAACTGGCAGGGTAGGTCCCTTGTTGGGCAGGCTCTGAAGCACTCCAACCCCAATAGTGTTAATGGGCATCTACTACTGGGCAGGGTCCTGTTGGTTTTAGGTGTGCAGCCAATGGCGTTGGGCAATGTACCCCATGGGCTGGTGACTAGCTGTGTAACTGGTAGTGCATGGCCTCGTGCATAGGGCTGATCCCTGTGTGTTGTGTACGCCAACTGTAGTGTTGTTGTTGGCTTTGAACAAGTGTATCCTCTGTCTCTCCCTCCCCTTCTTGTATTGTCACCCTGCCCTTGTGTGCATTAGCATCATCTGGCGGAGGAGTAGAGGCACCGGTGATGGAGGGAGCTGCCCACATGGGCCTGGATGCCGAATCCACTGGCGGTGAGGGCACCAGTGGGACGGAGGGCGAGGGGAGCACCACAACAGAGACAGGAGGGGACACTACGGACATCGACTCCTCCTTCGATGGAAGCTCCCTGGCGCTGGCAGACACCTCTGTGCCCACACCAACAACAGGTACAGCCGCCACCCCTGTACCAGCACTGCCCTCCCAGAAGCCCCTCAGCGTGTTTCCTATGCCCGCTCATCCAGGCACCTCAGGCCCTGCCCCAGTCAGCCCTGCTGCCCTCAGTGAGGAGGCTATTGACCTCCTGAGATCCCTCACTGTTGGGCACTCAACCATACTGAATGCCATCCAGGGTGTCGAAAGGCATTTGCAACAAACAAATGCATACCTGGAGGGCATTCATTCTGGCATGGCGGCCCAACAGAGAGCATTTGAGGCTCTGGCCTCCTCACTAATGGCAGCCATTGTCCCTGTATCCAGCCTCCCCCTCCAACTTCTTCTACCCAGTCCCAATCCCCTCAACGCCAACCTATCCCAAGCACACCTTCAGACCAGCATTCACCCAAATCAACACACAGAAGTGGCTCAGGCAAACACAAGCACCACACTTCATCTCACAGGCACTCACACAAGCACCATCCCCATGCAGACACACCAACTTCCACTTCCTCCACTGTGTCCCCCTCCTCCTCGACCTCCCTTTTCCTAGCCAACATTGACCTCTTCCCTACCTCTCCCCCACGTCCTTAACCTCGGGCTAAGGTGTCCAGAACCCAGCCCAGCACCTCAGCCACCAAGTCCACGTCCGCTGCGGTGTCTGCAGCTCTGAGAGGCTTTAAGGAGGCACCCGACAGCCCAGCCAGTGTGCCACCAATACCTGTCAAGGACAAGAAGGTTCTGCCACCTGGAAAGGGCAAAAAGGGGACAGCATCCAGCAAGGAGAAGGGGGCACAACCAACCAGCAAGGCCAAAGCAAAGTCACCAGCTGGCAAAAGCAAGGAGGCACCACCATCTGCCAAGGGCAGGAAGGGGCACAGAACACCAGCCAGGGCACTTCAGCCATCCGAGGCTGCAGGGGAAGGGCTGGAGCCTCATCCCACCACTGGCAGCACCGCCACCTGCACTGCGGCCAGCACCGCCACCTGCACCGCCAGCAGCACCACTGCCAGCAGCAGCAGCCCCAGTGGGCAGCCATCCGTGGCTGCAGGGGAAGGGCTGGGGCCTCCCCCCACCACTGTCAGCACCAACACCTGCACCGCGGCCAGCACCACCACCAGCACCGCCGCAAGCACCGCCACCTGCTCCACCACGTGCACCGCCGCAAGCAGCACCACTGCCAGCAGCAGCAGCCCCAGTGGCAGCCGTCTGAGGCTGCAGGGGAAGGGCTGGAGCCTCCCCCCACCACTGGCAGCACCAACACCTGGACCGGCACTGCAACCACTGTACAGCCGTCTCCGCCGGCAGATGGACTGTAGTCCTGCCTCCATGGTATGTCATGCATCCTGGCCACAGAACATTGTGTGGGTCTGACACCCAGGTGAGTGACTGTGACCTTGCATTCCCCATGTGCTGCATCCCTGGGCACAAAGCCCCCTCCAGAACAGTGGAAGAAGCCATCCACTCAGCCCCTCCTTGCCAGTATGAAGCACACTGGGCACAAATCCCCCTCAAGAACCAGTGGAAGAAGCCATCCACTTGAGAGACTGTTGCTTTGCACTCCCCAGGACCATGCGGTGGGCATGGAGTCCCCTCCAGGAGCAGTGGCGTTGTACCATCTTCCGGCTAAGGTGCCCCCCCTTCCCCGTGTCCCTGAGGCGCCTGTGTGTTTTAAACCTCATGGCCCTGCAGTGTTCTCTCCGTATTGAGGCAGGAATCAAATGTGGGCTAGGCGATGTGTTTTGGCCCAGTGGGCCACAGACATTTTTAGTGGCCATTGTCCCGCATTTTATATATATTGTATATATTGTATATATTGTAAATACTTTTTTTGATTTCTGAATGTTTTTCTAACTATTTCCAAAATTACACTAATTTGACTCCATTCCTTTTGTCCTTGCGTTATTCCTGAGGGTTATGGGATGTGTATGTAATGTTGTTGCATGTTTTTGTGTGTATGGTGTTTGGGGTGAGGGTGGGGTTGGGGGTGTTGCGTGTTGCATGTGTGTGTCACTCTCTCCCCCCCCCCCTTGTGCTAGGTGCAGTACTCACTGTGGTCGTCGTCGCCGGCGTTGGTGCTCCTGGTGTATGAGCAGATACACCAGCATGGGGAAGACGTCCAGCTTGGGCTCCATGGCGTCCTGGTTCTTCCCTGAGTGTCGAGAGGTGAGTCGTTTCCCTTCAGAACACTGTTTCCACCGTTCTTTTGATGGCGTTGGTACCGCCCCAGAAAAGGTGGCAGATAGGCCTCTTGTAATACAATGGGCGGAACCGTGGTTTCCGCCTGGCTGTTGGCGCTTACCGCCGCGGTGCTTGTTGCTACCGCCGTGGCGGTTGGAGTGTTAAAGTGGCTGTATGTGTTGGCGGTTTCCGCTGTGGTCATGATTCCATTTTTTTTACTGCCAGCCTGTTGGCGGTGTTACCGCCGCTTTAACACCGACCGCCAGGGTTGTAAAGAGGGCCTTTATCCTTGTGTGCCAAATTTCATATCTAACACTCTAAAAACCAAGTCTATTCATTAGCTGGCTGACAGTAGTCTTTTTAGAAGTAGAAACATCTGTATAAATGAGAAGAAAACATTCTTGCACAATTATTCATTATGAAAAGCAAGTTTTTGTTAAAAGGTCAAGATCGAGCCTTATGCTGATTTTGAAATTCTTTCAGTATAGTAAACTATAACATGGCAGTGTCTAAATTTCAGTGTTTCAGGCCTAGCACATTTAAGTATGATTGCCCTCTACAATTTTGCATTTAGCACATGTTTTAAACATTATTAGCTTTGCACTTTATTTAGTTTTTTAAAAAACACGTCTTCAGCACCAACAAAATTAATTGCTAGCATCTCCCAAGCATTTGTGGAAATTCTGTGAAAATGATTGGTGAATTGTGACTTACAAAACTTTTGTCAGCAGTTTCGCATATGGTACACGATCCTACAAAAATCTCAACAGGAGTCTCCATTGATGGTCATCAATAATATCCACTCAACCTCTTTTTAGAGGCAATAATACCCTGATGTGAGACTCCTAAAAAAAGGGGACAGGGCCTAGTTGACACAAAACACTTAACATTCCCCTGGGAACAGAAATATATACTCCCCATAGACCAAGTGCAAACTGTGCCAACGTTTTTTAAAATGTACAACACGGCAATGCAAAATTATATTATTTATTCAAATATAATGACAAAGAAGTCATAAAATATACCATCATGCAATACCAGACATGAACAGAAAACAACAAAATAGAGTTCATTAACGTGCATAAGATAAAAACACTTGATTTTTCAATCACAAATCGTGAGGTGTGGAATACATATTTTTCTTCATGTTTCAAAAACCAAACATGACAAGAAATGAGTCTCATTTCTTGTTGACACATTTCGGTGGATTGGAGTTCTTGACACCACCTTCTTAAGGACTTAGGGCCAGATGTAGCAACAGTTTTGCATGGCGCAAACTGCTAAATTCGCAGTGTGCGCCATGCAAAACGGGCAACGCGATACACATTCCTATTTTGCGAGTCGGTACCGACTCGCAAAATGGGAATGCGACTCGCAAATAGGAAGGGGTGTTCCCTTCCTATTTGCGATTCGCACTGCGATGCAGAATTGCTTTGTAACCGCGAACGCGGTCGCAAAGCAATTCGCAGTTAGCACCCATGTGAAGTGGGTGCTAACTCATTCGCAAAAGGTCCCCATGGGACCCCTTCCCCTTTGTGAATGTTGCCAAAAATATTTTTTCAGAGCAGGCAGTGGTCCACTGGACCACTGACTACTCTGAAAAAATGAAACCAAATGGTTTCATTTTTACTTTTGTATTGCAACTCGTTTTCCTTTAAGGAAAACGGGCTGCAATACAAAAAAAAAACTGCTTTATTAAAAAAGCAGTCACAGACATGGAGGTCTGCTGTCTCCAGGAGGCCACCAACCCTGTGAGTGCAGGGAATCACAAGGGGGTTCCAAATTGCGACCCACCTCATTAATACTAATGAGGTGGGTCTTTGCGACCCCCTTGCGATTCGCAGATGGTGTCATGGACACCATTCTGCATATGATTTTGCGAGTCGCAAAATCATATCTACATACATCTGGCCCCTAACTACTTGGACGTAATGATTACGTCCGTGGCTGCGGCGCTGAGGCGCCACGGACGTAACCATTACGTCCATTACGTCCTACTACTGGCACTCGGGGAAAGCACTAGCGCTCTCCACGAGGGCTGCGCCCCCACCCCCCATGGCAGGGCTGGAAGGGGAATTGCTTCCCCTTCCACCCCGACTGCCCCAACCCCGTGTTGTGTGATGATGTCAGCACGCGATCGCGTGCTGACCTCATCAGAGGCCGCAGCTTCCACCGTGGATTGGAAGAGAAATGCTAAAGCATTTCTCTTCCGATCACGTGATGGGGTCCTGAGAGGCTTCAAAGGGAAGGAAAGGAATTTCCTTCCCTTTGAAGTCTCTCAGAACATTTAGGCAGCCGGATCGAGAAGCGATCTGGCTGCTGAAATGCCCACTAGACACCAGGGATAATTTTTAGAATGGGAATTGGCATAAGGGAAGCGACCCCCTTGGGCAAGGGTCACTCCTCAAAGGGGCAATTATTTTCAAGGCCTTTTCTGCCCCCCCCCCCCCGGGTTGCTCGGGAGCGGCGGCAAATGTATTTTAGGCCATTTCTGCTCCCCTTGGGGGCAGATCGGCCTTTTTCTATTAGCCCGATCTGGCCCTTGGGGGGCAGAAACCACCTACGCATCAGGGATTGGTGTGTGTATATTTGTGTGTTTTGTTTGGGGGGAATCCCATTGGGCAAGGGTCACTCCCCATGGGGGCACATTACTGTTGGCCATATCTGCCCCCCTTGGGGGCAGATCGCCTGCTTTTGAAAGGCCCATCTGCCCACAAGGGGGGCAGAAAGCCCACCAGAGACCAGGGAAGATTTTTTTCAAAATAAGAGGGTGGGGGTATGGCCATACCCCCACCCCAAATAAATGGGGCCAAAATTGTTCTGTCCACCAGTGGGCAGATGCGGCAATTACCCCTGATCCACATCCCGGGGGGTGGAAAGGGTGGGGCAGAAAGTCTACTAGATGCCAGGGAATTTAAAAACAATACTGGGATGGTGTCTACCAACCAGCATGGGCATGGTTATGTCCCCATCCCAACTGAAGGGGGTAATAGTCTTTCAGCTCTCCCCCTGCACACTAAAACATCTTATCCCACGCTAGCAAGAGGACGTTTCATTATTTGGGGTTTTGGTGTTACATTTGGGCCATGAGAGCTTGGCTAACTCTCAAAATCGTCCCACTTGGAATGGTGAGGGCGGCACTTTGTACTCTGCCATGTAGAAAAATCCACAAGACCTAGATACATCTGAAAACTAAACATCTGGGTGAGTCCAGGGTGGTGTGCTTCACATGCACTTGCACCATTTTCTCACCCACAATGCTCTGCAAACCTCAAACTTTGCTGGCAGTCACACATTTTTCCACATTTTTGTGATGGAACCTTCCAGAATCTGCAGGAATCCACAAAATTCCTACCACCTAGCATTGTCTCAACTGTACCGATAAACATTCTGCCCCACTTGTCAGCCTAAAAATGCTATTTTTCAAACTGCCCTTTTGGACCCGCTTTGAGTCCCCCTTAATTTTGACATGTTTTTGGCTCTTCCCTGTCACAGGCACTTGGCCCATCTACACAAGTGATGTATCATTTTTACCGGGAGACTGAGGGGAACGTTGGGTGGTAGGAAATCTGTCCCGGTGCAGTGATCCCACACAGAAATGTGGGACAAATGTGATTTTTTAGCTACATTTGAGGTTTGCTGAGGATTCTGGTTAAGAAAACATTGGGGGATCCACGTAAGTCACACCTCCCTGGATTCCCTCGGGTGTCTAGTTTTCAAAAATGTTTGGGTTTGGTAGGTTTCCGTATACGGGTGCTGAGCCCAGGACCAAAAACGCAGGTCTCCCCCGCAAAAACAGGTAGTTTAGTATTTGATCATTTTGATGTGTCCACATAGTGTTTTGGGGCATTTCTTTTCGCGGGCACTAGGCCTACCCACACATGTGAGGTACCATTTTTATCGGGATACTTGGGGGAATGCTGGGTGGAAGGAAATGTGTGGCTCCTCTCAGATTCCAGAACTTTCTGTCACCGGAATGTGAGGAAAAAGTGTTTTTTGGGTCAACTTTTGAGGTTTGCAAAGGATTCTGGGTAAAAGAACCTGGTGAGAGCTCCACAAGTCACCCCTTCTTGGATTTCCCTAGGTGTCTAGTTTTAAAAAATGCTCAGGTTTGGTAGATTTCCCTAGGTGCCGGCTGAGCTAGAGGCCAAAATCCACAACTAGACACCTTGCAAAAAAAAGGTCTATTTTCTTTGGGAAAATGTGATGTGTCCATGTTGTGTTGTGGGCATTTCCTGTCACGGGTGCTAGGCCTACCCACACAACTGAGGTACCATTTTTATCGGAAGACTTGGGGGAACGCTGGGTGGAAGGAAATTTGTGGCTCCTCTTAGATTCCAGATCTTTCTGTCACTGGAATGTGAGGAAAAAGTGTTTTTTAGCCAAATTTTGAGCTGTGCAAAGGATTCTGGGTAACAGAACCTGGTGAGAGTCCCACAACTCACCCCATCCTGGATTCCCCTAGGTGTCTAGTTTAAAAAAATGCATAGGTTTGGTAGGTTTCTCTAGGTGCCAGCTGAGCTAGAATCCAAAATCTACAGCTAGGCACTTTGCAAGAAACATGTCAGATTTCAATGTAAAAATGTGATGTGTCCATGTTGCGTTTCCTGTCGCGAGCATTAAGCTTACCCACACAAGTGAGGTACCATTTTTATCGGGAGACTTGGGGGCACGCTGGGTGGAAGGAAATTTGTCGCTCCTCTTAGATTCCAGAACTTTCTGTCACCGAAATGTCAGGAAAAAGTGTTTTTTTGACCAAATTTTGAGGTTTGCAAAAGATTCTGGGTAACAGAACCTGGTGAGAGCCCCACAAGTCACCCCATCCTGGATTCCCCTAGGTGTCCAGTTTTACAAAATGCACAGGTTTGGTAGGTTTCCCTAGGTGCCAGCTGAGCTAGAAGCCAAAATCCACAGCTAGGCACATTGCAAAAAACAGGTCTGTTTTCTTTCGGAAAATGTGCTGTGTCCATGTTGTGTTTTGGGCATTTCCTGTCACGGGCACTAGGCCTACCCACACAAGTGAGGTATCATTTTTATCGGGAGACTGGGAAGAACGCAGGGTGGAAGGAAATTTGTGGCTCCTCTCAGGTTCCAGAACTTTCTGGCACCAAAATGTGAGGAAAAAGTGCTTTTTTGTGCCACATTTTAAGGTTTGCAAAGGATTCTGGGTAACAGAGCCCAGTGAGAGCCCCACAAGTCACCCCATCTTGGATTCCCTTAGGTGTCTAGTTTTAAAAAATGCACAGGTTTGGTAGATTTCCCTAGGTGCCGGATCAGCTGGAGGCCAAAATCCACAGCTAGACACTTTGCAAAAAAAAGGTCTGTTTTCTTTTGGAAAATGTGATGTGTCCACGTTGTGTTTTGGGCATTTCCTGTCACAGGCGCTAGGCCTACCAACACAAGTGAGGTACCATTTTTATCGGGCGACTTGGGTAAACGTGGGGTGGAAAGAAATTTGTGTCTCCTCTCAGATTCCAGAACTTTCTGTCACCAAAATCTGAGGAAAAAGTGTTTTTTAGCCAAATTGTGAGGTTTGCAAAGGATACTGGGTAACAGAACCTGGTGAGAGCCCCACAAGTCACCCCATCCTGGATTCCCCTAGGTGTCTAGTTTTAAAAAATGATAGGTTTGGTAGGTTTCCCTAGGTGCCAGCTGAGCTAGAATCCAAAATCTACAGCTAGGCACTTTGCAAGAAACACGTCAGATTTCAATGTAAAAATGTGATGTGTCCATTTTGCGTTTCCTGCGCGAGCATTAAGCTTACCCACGCAAGTGAGGTACCATTTCTATAGGGAGACTTGGGGGAACACAGAATAGCAAAACAAGTCTTATTGCCCCTTGTCTGTTTCCACATTTTTCCCTTCCAAATGTAAGACAGTGTGTAAAAAGACGTATATTTGAGAAATGCCCTGTAATTCACATGCTAATATGGGCACCCCGGAATTAAGAGATGTGCAAATAACCACTGCCCTCAACACCTTATCTTATGCCCATTTTGGAAATACAAAGTTTTTCTTGATACCTACTTTTCATTCTTTATATTTCAACAAATGACTTGCTGTATACCTGATATAGAATGAAAACCCATTGCAAGGCGCAGCTCATTTATTGGCTCTGGGTACCTAGGGTCTCGGTGAACCCACAAGACCTATATATCCCCGCAACCAGAATAGTCCAGCAGACGTAATTTGCTATATTGCTTTCATAAATCTGACATTGCAGGAAAAAGTTACAGAGTAAAACATTGAGAAAAATATCTGTGTTTTCACCTCAATTTCAATATTTTTTATTTCAGCGTTATTTTCTGTAGGAAAACCTTGTAGCATCTACAGAAATTACCCCTTGCTGAATTCAGAATTTTGTCTACTTTTCAGAAATGTTTAGCTTTCTGGGATCCAGGATTGGTTTCACACCTATTTCTGTCACTAACTGGAAGGAGGCTCTGAGTATAAAAAATAGTAAAAATGGGGTATGTCCCAGTAAAATGCCAAAATTGTGTTCGAAAATGGGTTTTCTGATTCAAGTCTGCCTGTTCCTGAAAGCTGGGAAGTTGGTGATTTTAGCTCCACAAACCCTTTGTTGATGCCATCTTCAGGGAAAAAGTCACAAGCCTTCTTCTGCAGCCCTTCTTCCAGTTTCCTTTTGTTAAAAAATTAAATTTTCCCTGTATTTTGGCTAATTTCTTGGTCTCCTTCAGGGGAACCCACAAAGTCTGGGTACCTCTAGAATACCTAGGATGTTGGAAAAAAAGGACACAAATTTGGCATGGGTAGCTTATGTGGACAAAAAGTTATGAGGGCACAAGTGTGAACTGCTCCAAAAAGCCAAAAAAAGTAATGACACCTGAGGGGGGAAAAGGCCTGGCAGCGAAGGGGTTAAACAGATACTTTGAATCTTCTAGTTTAAAAGTCATGTAGTTCCATTTGCATAAATCAACATGACCAACATGTTTGCCTTCCCAAACACACTCTCAAGGGAAAACAGACATCTAAGAAGAGCCTCCTGGGTCTTCAAGAAAACACTTTTCATTGGGTCAAAACTCCTTGAAACATTGGATCACTGCATAGACATGGTGCACATGATAAGAATCCTCCGGTAAACACATACATTCCCAAACTTAAGCTCCAACATATTTATAGCAAGTTTATCAAAAAACACACAAGCCACTGTATCAGATGTAACAATGTTTATAGTTCCACATGTGGAAGCCCTTTGCACACAGCTCCTGACTGAAACAGATTCACCATCCTGAATACTATGGGTTGTACGTCTGTTGTAAATTTAAAAAAAAAACTTTTGTACAGTTTGCACATGGTGTGTGGAGGTATGTATTTCTTTTCCTAGGGCAATATTATGTGTTTTATGTAATACCCTGATGTCTACCAGGGATCAAAGTTATCAATTTAGTGCGTAGGGAAGCAGGAGGTAAAACCTTATCTTCTTTTACTACTAACAACCCTCCTGAATTTTGGAAAATCAATTGAAGAGCATTACTAAGGTTGCATTCACTTGGCCACCCTTTGGCAATAAATTTCTGTAGTTCACACAACTCTTTGCCTATCTTAGAATACTGCAACCAATCCTCCATGGGTATCACTCCATCTACTGAAGAGACTTCACCAATCTTATCAACCAGACAATGTCATAAGGATTCTCATTCTCTAACGAGACTGATAGATCTGGGGTGGCAGCGCTGTCCAGATGTCCTTGGAGCCAGCAAATCCACAAGCAGTGGATCAAAGGATGTCTGGCGAATCAACCGCAGTCCCAAGGGGTGAGTCCGTGAATAAACCTTCATCAAGAACCTTAATAGATCTGTCTCCACAGGCTGCTCGGCAAGACATTCTACTGGCGCACATTTGAAGAGGTACCAAATGCAATTCAAAGAGGTACCAAATGCAATCGAAGACTGGTTGAACACACTTCAAGATTGGTCTGAATGCCACAGACCAATCTTGCTCCAGCTCCCCAAGCAAAGAAGCTCCGAAGTACTGCATCATGCGTTCATGACACAGCTGGGCTGATGGTAGCTCCATCACTCCGTTTCACCAAGAGAGAACAGTCACTGTGTATCAAAATTAGCATAATGCCAAGTTATGGGTGTAGAAGGCTAGCCTGGCTTGTACTGGGTACCAGAGGTACTTACACCTTGTGCCAGGTCCGGTTATCCCTTATTAGTGTAGAAGAGGTGTTTCTAGCAGCTTAGACTGATAGAAGGTAGCTATGGCAAAGCAGTTTAGGCTGAACTAGGAGACATGTAAAGCTCCTACTATACCACTGGTGTCATATGCACAATATCATAAGAAAACACAATACACAGAATTACTAAAAATAAAGGTACTTTATTTTTATGACAATATGCCAAAAGTATATCAGTGAGTACCCTCAGGATGAGGATAAGTTATATACACAAGATATATGTACTCAAACCAAAATTAGGTAAGTAATAGCAAGAAAAGTAATGCAAACAGTGAAGAATCACAATAGGTTGCAATAGGGGCACATAGGTATAGCGGCAACACAAACCATATACTCCAAAAGTGGAATGTGAACCACGAATGGACCCCAAACCTATGTGAGCTTGTAGAGGGTCGCTGGGACTGTAAGAAAACAGTGAGGGTTAGAAAAATAGCCCACCCCAAGACCCTGAAAGGTAGGTGTAAAGTGCACCTACTACCCCCAGAGAGCACAGAAGTCGTGATAGGGGGATTCTGCAGGAAGAACAAACACCAGCAATGCAACAACAGTGGATTTCCAGACCTGAGTACCTGTAAGACAAGGGGACCAAGTCCAATATTCGTGACAGTGTAGAGAGTGGGCAGGAGCCCAGGAAATGCCAGCTGAGGGTGCAAGGAAGCTGCCACTGGATGGAAGAAGCTTGGAGTTCTGCAAGAAAGAAGAGAGCTAGGGACTTCTCCTTTGGAAGACCGATGTCCCACATCGCGATGCAGCTTACAGATGTGTTCCCATGCAGAAAGACCGCAAACAAGCCTTGCTAGCTGCAAGGGTTGGGGTAGAGGTTTTTGGGTGCTGCTGTAGCCCAGGAGGGACCAGGATGTTGCTACTTGGGGGAGGAGACAGAGGAGGTGCCCAGCAACTCAGGAAGCCCTCACAGAAGCAGGCAGCACCCACAGAAGTACCTGAACAGGCACTTGGAAGAAAAGTGAACTGGAGTCCATGCGAAGTCACAAAAGAAAGTCCCACGACGCCGGAGGACAACTCAGAAGGTTGTGCACTGCAGGAAGGAGTGTTGGGGACCCAGGCTTGGCTGTGCATGAAGGAAATCCTGGAAGAGTGCACAGGAGCCGGAGCAGCTGCAAATCACGCGGTACCCAGCAATGCAGTCTAGCGTAGGGAGGCAAGGACTTACCTCCACCAAACTTGGACTGAAGAGTCACTGGACTGTGGGAGTCACCTGGACAGAGTTGCTGAGTTCCAGGGACCACGCTCGTTGGGCTGAGAGGGGACCCAGAGGACCAGTGATACAGTCTTTTGGTGCTTGCGTTAGCAGGGGGAAGATTCCGTTCACCCACGGGAGATTTCTTCAGAGCTCCTGGTGCAGGGAGGAGGCAGGCTACCCCCAGAGCATGCACCGCCTGGAAACAGTCGAGAAAGCCGGCAGGATGAGGCGATACAAGGTTGCTAGTAGTCGTCTTGCTACTTTGTTGCAGTTTTGCAGGCGTCCTGAGCAGTCAGCGGTCGATCCTTTGGTAGAAGGTGAAGAGGGAGATGCAGAAGAACTCTGGTGAGCTCTTGCATTCATTATCTGAAGAATTCCCCAAAGCAGAGACCCTAAATAGCCAGAAAAGGAGGTTTGGCTACCAAGGAAAGAGGATTAGCTACCAAGAGAGGTAAGAGCCTATCAGAAGGAGTCTCTGACATCACCTGCTGGCACTGGCCACTCAGAGCAGTTCAGTGTGTCCCCAGCACCTCTAAATCCAAGATGGCAGAGGTCTAGGACACACTGGAGGAGCTCTGGGCACCTCCCTGGGAGGTGCAGGTCAGGGGGGTGGTCACTCCCCTTTCCTTTGTCCAGTTTCGCACCAGAGCAGGGCTGGGGGATCCCTGAACCGGTGTAGACTGGCTTATGCAGAGATGGGCACCATCTGTGCCCATCAAAGCATTTCCAGAGGCTGGGGGAGGCTACTCGTCCCCAGCCCTCACACCTATTTCCAAAGGGAGAGGGTGTTACACCCTCCCTCAGAGGAAGTCCTTTGTTCTGCCTTCCTGGGGGGCCAGGGCTGCCTGGACCCCAGGAGGGCAGAAACCTGTCTGAGGGGTTGGCAGCAGCAGCAGTGGAGACCCCGGAAAGGCAGTTTGGCAGTACCCGGGTACTATGCTAGAGACCCGGGGGATCATGGAATTGTCCCCCCAATGCCAGAATGGCATTGGGGTGACAATTCCATGATCTTACACATGTTACATGGCCATGTTCGGAGTTACCATTGTGACGCTATACATAGACCTATGTATAGTGCACGCATGTAATGGTGTCCCCGCACTCACAAAGTCTGGGGAATTTGCCCTGAACGATGTGGGGGCACCTTGGCTAGTGCCAGGGTGCCCACACACTAAGTAACTTTGCACCCAACCTTCACCAGGTGAAGGTTAGACATATAGGTGACTTATAAGTTACTTAAGTGCAGTGGTAAATGGCTGTGAAATAACGTGGACGATATTTCACGCAGGCTGCAGTGGCAGGCCTGTGTAAGAATTGTCAGAGCTCCCTATGGGTGGCAAAAGAAATGCTGCAGCCCATAGGGATCTCCTGGAACTCCAATACCCTGGGTACCTCAGTACCATATACTAGGGAATTATATGGGTGTACCAGTATGCCAATGTGAATTGGTAAATTTAGTCACTCGCCTGTTAGTGACAAATTTGGAAAGCAGAGAAAGCATAACCACTGAGGTTCTGGTTAGCAGAGCCTCAGTGAGACAGTTAGGCATCACACAGGGAACACATACAGGGCACATACTTATGAGCACTGGGGCCCTGCCTGGCAGGGTCCCAGTGACACATAGACTAAAACAACATATATACAGTGAAATATGGGGATAACATGCCAGGCAAGATGGTACTTTCCTACAATGGGGAACCTGCCAAAGACTTTCCAAAAGAGTTAATGCATCGCTGCAGGTGTTGCTCCAAACACAGTCTGGAAGGTGCTAAGAAATCCAGAACAAACACCCTTTAAAAAAGTGTGCAATCCCCACAATATTCTGCTGACCAAGTCACCAAAATGCTTTGAGCTTGAGAAGTTGGTATTTATAGGGATTGTATCCCCGCTGATGATCTTGCTATCTGGAGGTCGTGTGTTTCTTTGGCCAATGTCAGGGCCACATGTCTTTGGTATAATATCACATTTAGCCTTCTGAGCTTGTCAAAGTTTACATTAAAAGTAGCAATGTGGGGCCACACGTCTGCCACTTTTATCGCTTGTGTGGGGAGGGGGAATACAATATGGCTGCAACAAGTTACCATTTGAGTAACTGAAATCACATAAGTGATTCCTGGCTTCATTCCGCAAGAGCTTTGATCGTTCAGAACCATATAACTTCCATTAGAAAGTGTCTGAAATACTGGATGAATCAAAGAGATGGGAGTACTCTTTAGATAGCATGCCAAATTTGCAGCCTCTGCATTGTACAGGCCGTGCAAGGACACCTGCTTACAAATCATAGAATTACTAACAGTAGTCTCACATTCGCTTCCGCTAAGAAAGACCTCTATTTCGCGGTTCATACACTAGTAACCGAAAGGCAGCTTCCACACCTCATGTCTGTAGCTGTCTCCTAGCCGCTCAAATCTGCCTACTGCAAAATGCTTTAAGGATTTTGTGAAATGAAAGGTGGAAATGGGCAGATTTATCACTCCATATATTAGCCACACAGGTGAGGGAATTTCTACTACAGTGAAAGGCAACTTTTCTAATTTCTCAATGTTAAGCATGATGTAACTCGCTTCTACTTTAGCCTTTATCTGTTGTTGTCTGGACAAATTAAAAGCGGCAAACAAGTGAGTAATATTAACATGCTTCCAGGGCATGCGGAAGAACCTGTAGTGTCCAACTTAACTGCATGATAGACCACAGCTGGCTTTGTCCATATTGTTAAAAGGACACGTCATTCTGAATGATGTCAATTGCAGAAGACACAATATTATTTAGAGTGTAGATTCTGTTGGTCAGAGTGTTCATGCCATTATCAACAACAGCTAATGCCTTTTGCATGTTAACTTTATCGATCTGCCTTAAACGTGCAGTAGCTTCCATCTGGGATAGTTTCCAGATCTTGTTATATATGGCATATAAGAAGCACTTTGAACAGGGCTTCCCAGGACCTAACAGGAAATCTTGTAGATTGACATCCTCAGATAGGAGACTAAGGTGTTCTTTTACAAATGTTAAGATAGAGGAACGCAGCCATTGTTGGCACAGTTTATCCACAGTGTATGTAGTAACGATACCTGAGTGTTGAGCCAAGACAAAGCAAGAATCTGGACAGCTTGTTGTGAAACCCACAGAGGAATTAGCAAAACATGCCTGGCACTCATTTGTTTTCACTGGCCACAATAACCACCCATTGGGACTCGAAAGTGAGGAATTAAAGGTACCATTCTGAACCCAAGCAGTGAGTTGTTCTTCGTGATATTTAAAAATGTTTGCCAATTGTGAAATTTAGCAGGAGATGCTATACTGGGCTTGTTTAGTTCTTTAATTTTTGCTTTCCCCAAACAGGATGTTTGTTGGACATGTCATTTTAAAATATCATTTGTAAAGGAATAAGGCATGTTCTAAACAAAGCTTCCCTACCCTGTATTTACCAATATTTTGTTCCCCATACACTTTTTAAATCAATAGTGTTTTTCCAATACTCATAGCCTTCCACAGCAAGACGGGAAACAACGGAATCTGAGTAAATTAATTGTGTGTCAGACAGCAATCATTTCCTCGGTTTGGAAGGCGACAGTTTAAAATAATACGATGCAGCATTGCTGGTGTCATGCCCAGTAAAATAAGCAAACTTATGAACGTATGTTTTGGGACTCCCCACATGTGGTATTGAAGAATGGTCCCACTGTGTGTAATTGTAAACTAATTTTGGAACACTGGTTTGGTGCAGAAAGGGTTGTCCGTAAAAGTGATAACAAAACATTTTCCCATAATTCGATGTGTTCATATACACATCTTCACTTTCAAATACAGTGTTATATTCCAGCTCAGACAGCATAGAATCAACTGTTTTAATGTCCCAGTCACTGGAAACAATACCAGGTGTAATTACTTCGCTCATTGAAATTTTAAACACATATGGAATTTGAATGACCTCAGTAGGACCGTATATGTCAATTGGTACTTTGTACTACACAATTCCATCTGATATCGAAACTGTTGAAATGTTCAGAAAGGACAAGTCTCTTTGAACCTTATGGGAAGATAGGTAAGGTGTCAAAACCTCATCCACTAGCTCAGCTGCTTATCAGAAAGACAATAACGAAACCAATCCCAAGCAGAAAGGCAAGCAATGTTAACAGTATCCACAGATAGTACCATGGATACATTTAGTAATTGTTCTTAAGCCCAATGTACAGCTTACATGTTTTTGATACAGTCTAAGTTGCAGAAGCAGATGAGTTAGAAGAAAAGTCATCAAGGTCGATTAAATAAGAAGACGCAGTGTGTGCAAACACAGGAGCCGGTGCAGAGATGTGGTGGTTCATAGTAGACACTGTCATCTGTCTTGGTCAATATGTCATAATAGTGTTCCAACTCTCGTACGGTGTTGACAGGAATCAGCAGAAGCTAATTTTCCACCCTCCCCATTCTTGAGGAGGCAATTGTTGCATTGGTGCTGGCAAAAACATTTAAAGCTTATTGAGGTATATCCTGTTGGGTAGTGAGAGGGGAGCAGTACTAACCGAAGGACCTCTGATTCTATTGTACAGGATCGGCCACATAGTGCAATTTGACACTGTCAATGGAAACAAATCTATTCTCTCTGGAACCCGGCAGCAGTGGTCGGATGACAGTTGTGGTACTGTGTATTCCCATGACTCGAACCGGTGCTCTGTAGGATGGGCCAAATTCTTTTTTCACAGCAATCTTTTCACACACCTAGATCCCCTACTTTAGGATTCAAGCCTGTAGATGTTGTTGGCAAATCGCTTATTCCAAAGGTGGCGGCACAGGCGGATGAATTCTCATCACAAAATTGTTGTAGCTCCTGTAAAACAGTGGCACATTCATTTATGACAAACGGTGTGTCTGCCTCCAATGCACCAAAACCATCAAGATCAGGTAGATACATAGGTATCCCGAAGAGGACCTCATAGGGGGTGAGCCCCCCAAGGACCTTCTGGGCAGATTATTTAGTGCTCTCTGGATCACTTATAGGTAATGAAGCCAACTACAGCCTGAACCTATAAATCTTGCTGTTAAGGACTGCTTTAAGTCTTGGTGCTCCCTCTCCACCACACTGTTTCCCTCTGGATAAGAGGGGGAGGAATAATGGAGTTGAACACCCATTGTTCTCATGGTGTCCCTGAATGCCCTAGAGGCAAAGGCAGGGCCCTGGTCTGAGTGGAATGATGCAACCACACATATACCGATAAAGACCAGCAAGTCTTTAATAACAGTCCGAGCGTCAGCAGGCCATTGCGGCCATACCCACAGGAATCTTGAACAGGAATCAACACGGACTAAAATGTATTTGTATGCACCATCAGGTTGTAAGGGACCACAATGGTCTAGGTACACACATTGTAGTGGTTTGTTGGCAATTAGGAGTGATGTCTGCAGTGGGTGTTTAATGGTGGACCCTTTCATTTGCTGGCAAATGTCACAACAAAGGACATATTGCTTGGTCTGCTTGTAAAGACCTGGCCACCAAAAACGTTTTGGTAATAGTGATATTGTAGCTGCTGAACCTGCGTGAGCAGAAGCGACACCCTCATGTGCTGCTTTGATGAGATCTATTCTCTGGTCTTGGTTGGGGACACACAACCTCCCCCCTCTGGAATGGTTGCACATGCAATGTTCTGGGCCCTGAGATGGTAGGAAGATTTTGCAGAGTATGACTTTGGTAAAGGCTTGTTGTCAGCTGAAGCTTTTACAGCAGCCAGTGTCTCATTATCCAACCTCATCTGTGAGCAAGTTATTTCAACAACAGAAGCTGTAGTTACTGCAGATTTGGTAGCCTCATCAGCCAAAGTGTTTCCTACAGTGTGTAATCCTACACGTAGCAGGCCCAATGTATGTGCTATGTGAGCATTTGGAAGTCTGCCCCTGGACAATGGTGTTCCCTTTGGAATCTCTGAAACCATTCAGGTGCCAATGATTTAAGTAGTTGTTATAGCACTGAACACAATAATATGAATCACACACAATCAGTGTTGGTTGGTCAAGATCCGTATGTTCCAGTGCCAGGACAAGAGCCGTAAGCTTTGCCAAATGAGCAGTGCAGTTCCCTAGGGTCTGCGTGTAGGTATTCTGAGGGTGGAATGTACCATCCCTCATCATTCCTCTTACGACAGTGCAAGCGGCTGAATAATGATGTTTAGTACCTACAGCTGGTTGAGCAGAACCACCAGTATAAATGACAGTTCGGTATTGGTCTAATGGTAATTTATTTGTAGGTGTGTGGTCACTGTTCATAATGGAGGAACTCCCAGGTCAGTAGTTTTGGGTAAAAGATTTAATCAACATCAGCGGCAGTCAGGGAGGTTGCTCATCAAATCCAACATGGATGTAATGCTTCCGCATTTGGAACGCTGGCCATGGTGACCACCTCGAGGGTTGGCACTGGGGTAACAACAATAATGCATTTCCCTTTAGCAAGCAGCCTCTCCTTAATGACAAGCATCTGATCGGCAGTCAGTATTCTTTCTGGTGGTGCAAACGTTGTTCTGCATTGGAATCCAAATGTGATTTGTATGCTCTGGGTACTGTGTCACCTTCATTGAATGTGACATAGGTGAAGGCGATGGCACCAGCAATTATTCTGATCAATCAATCAATCAATCAGAGTATTTGTAGAGCACACTACTCATCCGTGAGGGTCCAAAGGCGCTGAGGGGGGCTGCAACTGCTCGAACATCCATGTCTTGAGATGTCTCCTGAAGGTAAGTAGGTCCTGTGTCTGATGCAGGTGGGTGGGATGAGTGCTCCACGTCTTGGCGGCGAGGTGAGAGAATGATCTGCCCCCGGCGGTCGTTCTGTGGATGCGTGGGACGGCGGCAAGAGCATGGTCAGCGAAGCAAAGCTGTCGGGTCGGGGTGTAGAAGGAGAGCCATCTGTTGAGGTATTCTGGTCCTGTGTTGTGCAGTGCTTTGTGAGCATGGGAGGAGTTTGAACATGATTCTCTTGTTGACGGGGAGCCAGTGTAGGTCTCTCAGGTGGGCTGTGATGTGGCAGTGGCAGAGGATGTCCAAGATGAGGTGTGTGGAGGCGTTCTGTATGCGTTAAAGTCTTTTCTGGAGCTTGGCCGTGGTTCCTGCATAGAGGGCATAGCCGTAGTCCAATTTGCTGCTTACGAGGGCTCGGGTGACCGTCCTTCTGGTTTCAGTGGGGATCCATTGGTAGATCTTAAGAAGCATGCAGAGGGTGTTGAAGCAGGAGGAGGAGATGGCGTTGACTTGCTGGGTCATTGATAGTGATGAGTCCAGGATGAATCCCAGGTTGTGTGCATGGTCGGTGGGTGTCTGTGTGATTCCCAGTGTGGCAGGCCACCAGGAGTCATCCCATGCGGAGGGGGTGGCGCCGAAGATGAGGACCTCAGTCTTGTCGGGATTCAGTTTCAGGCAGCTGTTCATCATCCATTCGGCAATGTCCTTCATTCCTTCATGGAGGTTGGTCTTAGCGATGGCAGGGTCCTTGGTGAGGGAGAGGATCAGCTGGGTGTCATCGGCATATGAGACAATGGTGAGGTGGTGCGATTGGGCGATGTTAGCGAGCAGAGCTATGTAGACGTTAAAGAAGGTCGGGCTGAGGGATCATCCCTGGGGTACGCTGCAGATGATTCTGGTGGCTTCAGAGTGGAATGGAGGGAGGCGGACTCTCTGAGTTCTGCCGGTGAGGAAGGAGGTGATCCAGTCAAGGGCTCTGTCACGGATTCCTGCATTGTTGAGGCGTGTGCTTAGGGTGTGGTGGCAGATGGTGTCGAACGCAGCTGAGAGGTCCAGGAGGATGAGAACTGCAGCTTCGCCATTGTCAAGTTTGGTCCTGATGTCATCAGTGACAGTGATGAGGGCGGTTTTGGTACTGTGGTTGCTGCGGAATCCGGATTGGGACGGGTCCAGAGTGTTGTTCTCCTCGAGGAAACAGGTCAGTTGTTTGTTGACAATTTTCTCTATGACTTTTGCCGGGAAGGGGAGCAGTGAGATAACCCAGAAGTTCTTGAGGTCCTTTGGGTCCACCTTGGGTTTCTTGATGAAGGCGTTGATCTGAATGTGTTTCCAGCTCTGCGGGAAGGTGGTGGTTTTGAAAGAACTGTTGATGATCTTCCGGATTTGGGGTGCGATGAAGAAGCTTGCTTTCTTGAAGATGTGGTGAGGGCAGGGGTCGGATGGTGAGCCGGAGTGGATGGTGTTCATAATTTCGATGGTGTTGTCGTCGTTGAGGTGGATCCAGGAAAGTAGGAGGCTGGTGGATGGTGAGTCTGTGGTGTCGGCGGTTGGCGGGGGTCTTAGTACTGATGCTGTCATGGATGTCTGCGATCTTGCAGTAGAAGAAGGTGGCTAGGGAGTCGCAGAGGTCTTGTGATGGCAGGATGTCATTGACGGAGCCGGGGTTGGAGAGCTCCTTCACGATGTTGAAGAGCTCCTTGTAGCTGTGTGCATTGTTGTCGATGCTTCTTTAAAGGAGGTTCTCTTGGCGGTTCAGATGAGTTGGTGGTGTCTGCAGATGGGGTTCTTGAAGGCTGTGTAGTTGTCCGGTGTCTGATCTTGGTGCCACTTCTTTTTGAGTTTCAGCATGTTTGCTTGGATTCTTGAAAGTCGGCGGTGAACCAGAAGGCCTTTCTGTCGGTGCATCTGTTAGAAGGTTTCTTGATTGGGGCTAGAATGTTGGCACAGTCGTTGATCCATTGCCTGAGGTTGCGGGCTGCTGTGTCAGTGTCAGTGGTGTCGATAGGTGGGTTCCGGGAAAGAGTAGTGATCAGTTGGTCTTCGGTGACCTTGTTAAATCTGCGGCGGGGAATCCGTTGAAGGTGATGGTGTGTTGTGAGTTTCTCAAAGAAGTGGATGCAGAAGTGGTTCGTCCAGTGGAGTTTGGTAATGTGGCTGAAGGAGACGTGTTTGCTGGAGGAGAAAATGGGGTCAAGCGTGTGTCCTGCGGAGTGGGTGGGTGTCGTGACGAGCTGCTTGAGGCCGAGGTTGGTGAGGTTGTCGAGCAGGGTGGTAGAGTTGTTGTCGTTGGCGTTCTCGAGGTGGAAGTTCAAGTCCCAGAGGAGAATATAGTCTGTGGATGCGAGAGCGTGCGTGCTGATTACGTCAGTGATGGGGTCGCTGAACTGCCGTCAGGGGCCGGGGTGTCTGTAAACGAGGGTCCCTCTGAGGGTGGTGTTTGGGTTGGTGTGGATCTGTAAGTGCAGGTGTTTGGCGGTGCTGAGGGTGTCATTGGTGCTGGTCATGATTCTGAGGGTATTCTTGTGGATGATGGCGATGCCTCATCCTGATCTGTTGGTGCCGTCTTTGCGAGTGATCTTGTAGCCGTCCGGGATGGCTATGGCGATGTTGGCGCTGAGGAGGGGTTCGTTCAGGTCTCGGTCAGGAAGTGGACGCCTAGGGAGGCTGAGTTGAGTAGATTCCAAAGTTCAACAGCGTGTTTGTGGGCAGAGCGGGTGTTGAGTAGGATGCATCTGAGATGGATGCATCCTGCCTTGGTGGGTGGGTTGTTGGCGTGGAGCCTGGTGAAGGTGCAGTTCTGGCAGGAGAAGGGACTGTGGGTGAGCTGCGGGGTGGCTTGATGGCAGGTGGAAGAGCGGCCAGAGTTGAGTGCGTGGAGGGCTGTGTCGTCGTATCGGACACGGGTGTAGTGGTGGTGGGGGGGCGAGAACTAGGGGTTCCAGCACTGGGCACGGTCCAGGCGTGGACGGGGCAGACAGGCTTGCCTTAGGCGCACCTTCGGCTGTCGTTAAGAAAGGGGGGGAGGGCAGCTGGGAGGCGGGGACAAAAACGGAGCAGAAAAAAGGGGGCAGGGTGTGGGGGCAAGGGGGCAGCGGCGGGAGTGCAACGCGAGAGAGAGAGGAGGGGGGCGGGGCCACAGGGGCAGCAGCGGTGGGGGAGAAAGAGAGAGGGGGAGAGCGAGAGTGAGAGATAGAGTGGAATGGAGGGAAAAGTGAAAAAAGGAAATGATCAAAAGTCAGAAAAGGAGCACTGTGGAGAGCGAACGGCAAAAGGGGCTCAGAGGGGGCAGACACAGAAGAGAGCACACGGAGAGTGAAGCAGAGAAAAGGAGGAGAGAGGCAGAGGGCAGCCTAGTAGGAAAGCAGAGCTCTCCCACTAGACACCAGAGATGAGGCGCAGGAAGAAGCCTGCGGGTGGAGAAGGGCCTCAAACTCCTGACAGGGGTCAGGAGTTCAGAGGAACAAGTGCTCTACTTACAGGTGGAGCTACTGATGGTAGAGCAGTTCACTGACCATGTTTGTTTTGTTGTCACCTGTGTGTATATGTTTTGCTTCTAGCATATCCTGCTGCAGTTCTCTGAGAATGCCTGTGTGTTCTGTGTTTGCTTGAAAAATCTGGACGAATTAACTCAAAAATTGATTTTATGTACTGTGCATAATGAGGTATGTCTGTTCTGCCAAAGTTAAAGAAACCCAGCAATGACTACAGTTTCTTAATGGTATGAGGAGGATGTAGTTGAGCACATTTTTCTAGAAAGTGTGGGGCCAGGCTCTTATCTTCATCTGATAGTTTGTATTCCAAAAATAGGACATTTAAGAAAGCTATTTCTTGAAATTGAATTTCTAGCCCTGGGTTGCCAACTCTAACACAATCCGATCCACCCTGGCCAGATGTATGCTGAGGCCGTCATCTGTGAGATAAATATCATCCACATAAGACAATGCCTTGGGATCAGTCTCATGTAGTATTGATGTAACTCAAGCTGAAAACAACCCAGGGCTGTTCTTCTACCCCTAAGGTAATCGGCAAAAGCAGTGCTGAACGCCTAATGAGCTAAAAGCACTTAGATCCTGACCTTCAGACGCTAGATTTTGGCAGAAAAAAACTTTGGAAATATCCAAGGTTGGTTTGTATTTTTTTGCGCTCTATGTCGTTAATTAGTGCTGTGTGCTTTTTGTATTGCATAGGTGTGTGTGTGACTAATCTACATGAATGATCTGGTTTAGCAGCGGGGAATAACGGGTCATTCATTGGTTCAGTTACTCCCTGGTACTCAGGTTGTTTGAGAATCTCTCTCGCTGGAGCCTTGGCCTCATATTTAATAGGATATTGAGGTTGATTCTGTGGTGAAGATCTAATTGGTATTACATGGTAGGGGGATTCTTTATCCCATCCCATGTGGTTTCGGTACAGCCCGGGGCCTGGGCTAGAGCCCAATCTGCACCATAGGCTTCCTTTCCTGCGTCTGGAACCAGGCCTGAGAAAGAAGGCAAAATTACATCTTCCCCAGGTGGGAACTTGCTGACAAACTCTGTTGGCCAATCATTTTCTGCCATTAGAATATCACACTTTAAATTTTCCCAAAATATAACTTCAATAGTGGGATCTATGTCTCCCTCTATTTAGATATTTCATTCATAGAACCTGCCGGGTGGGGAGGCGCGTCTGTCCGCTGTCTCTATGACGAGAAAGTCATTTGTTGCTGTCACATCCAGATGATCTATAAGATTCTGGTGACAAATCGTGACGGCAGCGCTTTCTAGCAGTGTTGTCACCCACGTCCTGTTATTGAGCAACATTCTCAGCATGGCTGGCATTTTCGACAGAAATTGCAGCCACCTTTTTCTTTTCAAATTGTGGTTTCTGTTGAAGAGCTTTGGGGTGATAGACTGTAGTTGTGGTTTAGTTGGTCTGGCCCCCAGACTATCGCGTCCTATACTAGTATAGGTGCAGGAAAAATTATTTGGCAGCTCGTGCTTCTGTTCCTGTTGGGGAACCTCTCGAAGTCATTGGCGATTAGCCAATGCTGCTGCTTCTTCTTTAATGGTACTTAAAATAATTGAGAACACTCTGTTAACATTGCACATCAGTTTTATCCCCAAATCCAGGCTGGGATGGCTCGTATTCATTTTTAATTTGTTTTAACACTTTCTGTAAATTGGCAAGTCTTGGGGTACCATGTGTGATAGTGAAAATTCAGCAAAGACTGACCCCCAAATGTTTCAGTCTTCTATTGAGGGAACCATGACAAACGGCAAGCACATGCTGAGAATTCTATATTTGTCTTAGGTTCCTGTATGGGGAAACACTGCTTCGCACTGATTTGTTTTTTGTGCAATCCAGAACGGAAT
The DNA here is from genome assembly GCF_031143425.1 of Pleurodeles waltl. NCBI lineage: Eukaryota > Metazoa > Chordata > Amphibia > Caudata > Salamandridae > Pleurodeles > Pleurodeles waltl. The sequence continues at coordinate 432,120,257 of NC_090444.1, forward strand.
CTTCTCCCGCCCTGTTTCGCATTATTGAGTGTACTGTTTGTGGATTAATTCCCAGGACAGCCAATTGACGAACAGCAGGAGCAGCCCTTGCTGGGGCGGTGTTCAAAGGCTGCATCACAAATTGTATTACTCGTCTATTTATTCCTACTAACTCGTTGTAAAGTGTGCGTATGTCAGCTACTTGCATAGCCTGCACATTTGGAAGTGGTGTATACATGCCAAGTGTTGGCCACGTTGGTCCATCATTGCTTAAAGGACCTAATCTCACAAGTTGTATTACCTGTGGAAATGAGCCATTAAACAGGTTTTGATGTTGTTGCTAAGAGAGGGGTATCTAAATATTGGCAAGCTCTGTCCTATTGTGGTACATTTGTTATTATGTATGCATGAAATGTGTGTGTATTTGCATCTACTTCAGGAATGTTGACCCAGGAGGAAAATATTTCTGTCCTATATCATCGGGGGCTTCCACGACGAATGTGACATCCCCGCCATTTTCTGTTAAGCCACTGGCTAAAAGAAACTGCGTGAGTTGATGTCTGCAGTTGTCCCTGATATTTACAGGAGTTTCCATATTTGAGAATAGTTGTTAGGGAACACCAATGGGGATTAAAGATCCTTTTATGGTTCAAGTTTGAACAACCTACAGCTGAGATAGGTGCTCCCTATTTAGCTGAGGAGGATTATCCCTAAGACCATATATGTCTCTGTGTAATGGTACTTAGGGTATCTTTAGTGTGTATAAGACAGAGATACCAGGAGACTCTTAAAATTAGTGCCTACACCATCGTTGGTGGTGCCATGTGAAAAGGACTCTCGTTCTCTGACGAGACTGCTGGAACTGGGGCGGCATCATCTCTGCGTTGTAGGCAACTGCGTCACTCATACACCAGATGGCAGCTGTCGGCCTAACCCTCCCGGCTCACTAGCAGTACCTCACCAAAGCCCAACAGGTGAAGGTGATTTGTGGCAGCCTTGCATGGACTCTGAAAACCCCTCAGGGAAATCGTGGTGGAAACAAGTCTTACCCTTTTCTCTCCAAATAGAAGTCTCTTACACACACATAGGTAAGAAAAGAGATGCTGATCAGTTTTCAATACATTTATTGAAAAGACTGCAATCTAACATAAAATGCAGGAACTGCAATGATAAGGATAATGAGGAGTAACAAAATTAGAGTTGTGAAAATCAGAGATGTGAATATAAACAACCCCAACATATCTGTAATAACATGAATACACAAGTCCAACCTAAAAGCCTAATTTCTAGCCCCTAAGCGAGAGCACAGTGATGTAAGCCAAATCTGTCTGTATAGTGTCCATGAGAAGCACACCCCACCCCTGTTACCTTAGTATAAAGGCAGACCGCCAGTCTCTAGATCAGGATTTGTGGAGACACAAAGGCTGAGGTCTACCAAAAACCGGCATGCCCCATTAATGGAAATTCTGACTGGAACCCCCCTCTAATGCCCTTTGTCCTACAAGATGTTTTTATAGAACCCATGTTTATGTTCATGTACAGAAGCCTGATGCAGGTATATACAAAGGTGCTGGACTGTTTATGCAGTCTTGGGGCCGTCAATACAAAATATTATTCTGTGTGCCTCTGTTCTTCCAATTCTGAGGAAAGAACATGATGCAAAATATGTCATCCATAGCACTGATAATGACACTTTTGCAGAATAGCAGTTGATAATGGAATTAAAACAATGCCACTAAAGAAGCAATAATAAAAATGAATAAATGAATACAATTGAATACAGAAGTACAGAGCATGAATACTTGGTAAAAGGGCGCAGGCTGCAAGCCTAAGCTAAGGTATCACTATGCCCAAGCGACTGACTAAAATGGACCCAGGTTGATTCCAGGTTACAAATTGGTGAGATCTCTAACATCTGATTGACCCATGAAAACAAAGACCCTGCCCTGGCATCACCCCTACCCAAAATATGGATTACATAAAAAGTGAACTCCATATTCTCAGCAATAACTGTACGAGTCCCTGGGATGCTTTACCCATACCCTTTTCACCAAGCAAATACTGTAGGGCTTGTGGTCAGAACACAACATAAACCTACTATCCCACACATATGAGGAGAGATGCTTAGTAGTACATAAATATGCTAGGGCTTCCTACTCAATAGTGCAGTAAGTCAGTTCTGAATCATGTAAACAACAAGAAGCAAATGCCAATCGAGCTGGCATCCACCCTTATAGCAAATGAAATGGTTTAAGTGCTGGGGCGCCAATGATCATTTTTATAGTTTTCTCAAAAGAAAGATTTTTTGCATCACCCCAAACAAATTTTGCACCTTTACTCAAAAGCTTCTTCAAAGGTTCTGTCACAATCGCAAAAACATCCACAAAAAATGTAAAAAGAAAAGTATAAACAAAGTCCTAAAAAGGACTTCACTTGTTCAACATTTTCCATAAGATTGGCTTCGTTGGTAGCCAAAGACAGGGCACCTTTTAGTTTGATGGCATCAGGAGTTAGATAATGCCTCACATATCCAACATGCTGAGAAACAAATTACATGTGTCTAATTTAACAGTCATGCTATTTTCACTGAGAACTCTTAAAACTTGATCAACAATTTAGTAATGCACTTCTTTAGTATTAGCATGAACTGAAATATCATCCTGGAAAGCATGAAATCCAGGCATTCCCTGAAAAAGATAGAACATTCGTTTTTGAAAAAATGATACTATTGAGCTAAGCTCAAAAGGCATTCTTAAAAACAGGAAGTCCCAAACAGTATTTTGCGAAAACGATAAGGGTTCTGCAATCTTCCGTCAGTTCAATTTGATGGTGTGCTGAGCTCAAATCTAGAGCGGAAAAAACGTGTAACTAATTAGGGAAATATTTCCAAAGGTTTAGGCAGCAGTTAACAATCATTGAGGATATTTTTGTTTATAGGCCGAGATTGGCACACAAACAGATCTCCACATTTTTTCTTCTTTACAACCGCAACTGGAGAAACCCACTCAGAAGAGTCAACCATCTTTTTTCAGTTGTTTTAAATTATCAAAAACATGGGATCTAAAGCTCAAAGGTTTGTTGCGAACTTGCTGTCTAACTGGAATGGCTGAATCAATTAAAATAATTTTGTCTGAAAAACATTTAACACAACCTAGTCTGTCATCAGACACAGTATTATGAGCGTCCATCATTTTTTGCACCTCCAAGTTATCTAATGTTTCTTATGAAACTGGACATGAAATGATTGATTTTAACATTATACCAAAGTTCACTTGGTGTTGCCCCCCGAATATGTTGTATACTTTTTTAGCCACATACACCTCCATGTAAATGTGCCTGCTCTTATAGCTGACAGTTTTCCAACAATAACCAAGCAGCACTATTCTAGTGCTACCATAAGCAAAACAATTTATGTCAGATGGAAATTAAGGGTACTTTGGACCATTACTCCAAAAATAACATACAAATTATGATTGTGATAGGAGAACCCGAATCAGCTGTTTTGGTAATAGCAGTTTCTCCCACCACAATATCACACACAAGATTACCTTTCTTATCTAGGTCATTCTGTGTTGTCAAAACATGGCTAACCTTTTCCGTAATTTTTTGTACACTTATTTGCAAACTATTCACCTGAACATTTTTCTCACCACCTTTACACATTTTTGCAAAACTGTCCTTATTTTTCTACATTTGTTGCACCTTTTACTTTCAGCTGGACAACTAGTTGAATTGGCTAGGTGATTTTGGGGACCACACCTGAAACAAAAAGTAGATTTTAGTAAAGACTTATCATGCAAAACATAATTTTTTTTGTGATGTGCTCCCAATATAACTTGATGCCCCATCTCCATCACCTTTATTAAGTTCTTTAGTTGTCACAACAGATCATTCAATCCACATGAGGTAGGATTACAACTGTGTTGGATGTGGTCCTTTCTGCAGGGTTTACCCTGTCTGTTTGCTTCTGAACTCCTGTTTTTGAACCTGTACTGAATTTCGTTTTTTGCTGGCTTGAGGACTATGGGCACTTTACTACTGTTAACCAGTGCTAAAGTGCAAGTGCTCCCTGTCTAAATGGTTTTGGTGATTGGTATATTCATGATTGGCATATTTGATTTACTAGTATGTCCTTAGTACAGTGCACAGTGTGCGCTCAGGACCTGTAAATTGGATGCTATGAATGGGCCTGCAACACGGATTGTGCCACCCACATGCGTAGCCCTGTAAACATGTCTCAGACCTGCCACTGCAGTGTCTGTATGTGCAGTGTTTACTGCCAGTTCGACCTTGCAAGTGCACCCACTTGCGAGGCCCAAACCTTCCCTTTTATGACATGTAAGTCATCTCTAAGGTAGACCCAAGGCAGCCCCATGGACAGGGTGCAGTGTATTTGAAAGGTTGAAAGGTAGGAAAATATACTAGTGTGTTTTACATGTTCTGATATTGCTACATTCGGTTTTCACTATTGCAAGAGGGTAACATGGGGGTTGCCTTGAAATATCTTTTAAGTGTAATTTCCAATTGGAAGCAGAGTGAGATATGGAGTTTGGGGTCTCTGAACTCACAATTTAAAAATGCATCGTATGGTGAAGCTGTTTTTTTGATTGCAAGTTTGAAAATTCCACTTTTAGAAAGTGAGCATTTTCTTGCTTAACCATTCTGTGCCTTTGCCTGTCTGTGGAATACACGTCTGGGTCAGGATGACAGTTTGGCTGCTTGTGAATTCACTCTAAACAGTCACACAAAGGGAGCTGAGATGTGCCCTGAATATCCTGATGGGTCTTCCTGAGCTAGAGTGGTGGGAGGAGCTGACACTCAAACCACTGCCTCTGAGATAAACGTGACTGCTCGTGCCAAGCTACCAAGGGAGTGAGCAGGGGTTATCTTAGCTGTGTGGCTCCCTTATCTTGACTAGAGAGGTTTCCTACATGGACAGGGTACAAACCACTGCCAACTAGAGATCCCGTTTCTAACATCTGCATAAAAGTTATTTTTGTGCTTTTTTGTTGAAACAACCAACCACAATTTGGTCACCAAAAATACAAAACCCACTGATTTTTTAAATTCACGCAACATTGCCAATATATGTAGTTCCACTACGTAACTGTCTATTGACTCCTGACTGTCTTAGTTCTGGGTGAAAAATCTATGTCTTTTGATCATAATACTGGGTTTTAAACAAAAATGTTGACTTCTTTTGAATATTCATCTAAAATACAAACTGATTGACGTCAGCTTCAACTTCAGGGAGATGATCGAAAATCTATTGCCCCTTTGTGTCAAGACAACAGTGCAGCATGGCAATTTCCTTTCGTTGTCAAATTTCTTCTCATCTGTAGCTATTACCTGTACTACTACCTCCACCCCACACTTGGTTTCCCCTACACTGTTAGGGGCTCAAACACTTTGCGTAGTCACAGGTATGTATGTATGCACATATATATATATATATATATATATATATATAACCTAGTGTTGGTCACCACTAGGTAGTCATAGTTAGGACCTAGTTTCTATAGAAAAAGCAGTTTTTACTTGCCTATATCTTTGGCGCCGCTTGACAAATCTTCATAAAATTTTCCCAAAAAATTCAACAGTCACGTCAGCTGCTCTCTGGAAAGTTTAGAGGTGATCCATCAAGTGGGGGCCGAGATAAAGGGGGGATTAAAAAAGGAGCGTTTACAATATTAATTCACATAGGAAATTTTAAACAGCGATAGTCCTTGAACCAAGGGACAGAATTACACAAAATTTGGCAGAAAGATAGATCTTGGTCCAGAAAGACCCCTTTTTGTTGTTTGGTGTAAATCGGTTAAGTAGTTTTTGAGAAATTAAAGCAAATTCAAATTTGTATATCTAGGGACATGAAGGATTTGCAACGCCTTCCGATCTCATAGCAAGAACTGATTGGCTGCCAACATCTCAACAAGGAAGTGTTGGCAGCCATTTTGGTACTCAGCATCAGTCGAGTCCCCCCAGAAATGTAAAAAATAAGAAAAGGTGCCAGGGTACAGACAACCTGACCCCTTAGCTCTGATGGTGGGGTCCCAGAGGGACTCTCCCCCAGGACAAAAAAGCAATTTAATTTTTTTTTCAGTGGACGTCACTGCGGATCTGTGGAAGAAAAAAAAAACAAGTGTGGGCTCCCACCCTTGCTTTTAATGAGCCTCCCGGTGGGCCAGGTCCCAGGGGCATTGTTATTTTAATGCAGGGGTGCTCGGCACCCCCTCTGCCCCGGGGCCGCCACCTATCTGGGGCTTAAAGCAAATATGAAGCGGGGCTGCGCTCCCCCGCTACCCAAGGGACCACTACCTCCCCAGGGCATTAAAGAAATATGTTGGGAGCTGTGCACTTCCACCCACAGCCCCGGGGACCACCACCATCCTGGGGCTTTAATGTAATCATATGTGGGGGGTCCACACAGCCCCCCTACAGCCCCGGGGACTACTTCCTTGCGGGGTGTTCCTGTAGTGATGACTGGGGGGGCGGCACACAGAGGAAACTGCTCTCACAGAGAGGAAGCTGCTTTTTTGCCTTGGTTGGGTCCTCGGGGACCCCAGCATTAGGGCTAGGGGATCCCAAGGCCACCGCGGTCCCAGCCGGCTCCTCACCTCCTGGGGAGCCTGCATTGCACCCAGGGAGCTGCTAAACATGCAACTCCCTGTGTGCAAGAGCAATAGTTTCATCTCTGCGGGATGAGAGGAAACCTCTGCTACCAGTGGGCAGGAGCACTTTGACAGCTCCCATCCACTACAACTGGAACAGCTATGTCCTAGGGGTACCCAAGAACATAGCAGGACATAGCAGGAGCCGGCTCTTGGGGTTGGCAGTCCCCAGGGCCATTATTGGCTCGAAAAGGAGGGGGCCACATGGCCCCCCTGCTTGTTTTTTTCAGGGCCAGGACCGGCGACAGAGGGCCAGATGTAGGAATAAAAAAATTATCGAGTAGGAAATAGCAACTCCTTGCGAATTGCTATTTCTGACTCGCAAAACGAGATGCACGTAAATATCGCTATACCACATAGCGATTCGGTGCAGAGTCCCACCGCAATTTGCGACCTCGCAATTTGCGAAGTCACTATTTGCGACTTTGCAATTTGCAAGGTCGCCAATTGCACAAGGGTGTGGTCTGGAGTCCAAATTGCAACTGACTCGCAAATTGCACACAGGTGCAAATAAAATGGTGAAAAACCCACTTCCTGGTTCTGAGTGATGACATCAGAACCAGGAGGTACCCCCATGGAACAGGGAGGAGCCTACCCAGCCCAAACTGCAGAGTCAAACCCAGCTGAGAGGAGCTACTGCAACAATGGCATCTCAGGACAAGGAGACACCCAGTGCTGGCAAGTGTTCAGAGAAGGAGTTGGAGGTGCTAACAGAGGAGTGCTGCCTGCACCATGATGTGTTGTTTGGAAAGGCAGCAATGAGTGTCCCTGACAGCCAAAAGAAAGAAATCTGGCAGGACATCCTCACCAAGATTAATGCCATTGGAGTCAGCCACCGCACAATAGATGAGGTCCGCAAAAGGTGGTATGACCTCCGCTCCAGGACCAAGGAAAAAGTGGCAGAGCGTATGAGGGAGATGCATGGCACTGGAGGAGGCCCATCTACAGTACCACCCCCCGACAGCCATCAAAACCATGGTGGAGACCACTCTGGAGCCGGAGGCAGTACTTGGCATTGGAGACCTTGACAGTTCAGCTCCAGGAACATCCAAAAGTAAGTACCAAAATTAACGTATTTACACCACTCTATGCACCATACACACAACAACAGTACACATAAGCATGCACCTCCAGATTAGCTCCATTCCCATTTTGCAACCTATAGAACAGTGCATTATGGGCAATGTAGTACAGTAGTCCAAATATAGAGAAATTTGTATTCTGAGGCATCAAACATATGTGAGGCACTGACAGTGTTTCCCCTGTGTCCCACAGGACTCCCACAAGGAGCCACCAACAGCGCCACCATTCAGGGAGGTGAACCAGCCACACACCAGGGCGCACTCGATGACCCCGCAGTTGCTGGCACCACTGTGCCTGGGGATTTGGTGGGTGAGGTGCTGGGCTGGGACCTGGAAAGCCTGGCCCTAAGGGAAGGCCGGGGGAGGGGAGGTGAAGGGAAGAGGTCACAGTTAGCCAGGAAAAGTTTTTTAGACACACTGGGATGGGAAGATGGGGGGGGGTTGGGAGTGGAGGAAGAGGTAGTGGTTGTAGGAGGTGTACATTTGCTGAATTTGGATGAAGGCTGTTGTGAGGTGGATGGCTGTTGGGTGGGTGTGTGCCTGCATATGTGTAGTTTGGGAGGAGGGCTCACTGACACACTGAGAGAGGACACTGGGGATGTGTGAATGGTGGGGGGGTGGTGATTGCACGTGAGCGGTGTGTGGTGATGGGCGTGCTGGTGATGGAGGTAGTGGCTGAGTATGTAGTGCATGCAGGTGTGAGTGGAGACGAGACAGGGAGGGAGGAGGAGGACGTGGAAGAGGGGGACACAGTGGAGGCAGTGGATGTTGCTGTGTCTGCATGGGGATGGTGCTTGTGTGAGTGCTTCTGGGATGTGTGGTGCTTATCTTTGCCATGTCCATCCTTGTGTGTTGATGAGTGTGCATGCTGGTCTGATGGTGTGCTTGGGATAGGCTGAGGTACAGGGGATTGGGTCTGGGTGGAGGAAGTTGGAGGGGGGAGGCTGGACACAGGGAGAATGGCTGCCATCAGTGCTGAGGCCAGAGCCTGAAATGCTCTCTGTTGGGCCGCCTGCCCAGAATGAATGCCCTCCAGGTATGCATTTGTTTGTTGCAAATGCCTCTCAACACCCTGGATGGCATTCAAAATGGTAGATTGCCCAACAGTGAGGGATCTCAGGAGGTCAATAGCCTCCTCACTGAGGGCAGCAGGGCTGACTGGGGCAGGGGCTGAGGGGCCTGGGGCGAAGGAGATGCCCACCCTCCTGGGTGAGCGGGCACGGGACACATGCTGCGGGGCTGCTGGGAGGGCAGTGCTGGTAGGGGGGGTGGCAGCTGTACCTGTTGATGCGGTGGGCATAGAGGTGCCCGCCACTGCAAGGGAGCTCCCATCAGAGGAGGAGTCGCTGTCGCTGGTGTATGCTCCTGTCCCTGTCATGGAGCTCCCCTCGCCCTCCGTCCCACTGGAGGCTTCAGACTCCGTTGCTTCACCCTCCAGGGCCATGTGGGTTGCAGCTCCCTCCTGCTCCGGTGTCAATGCTCCTCCGCCAGATGATGCTAATGGATGCAAGAACACAGAGACAAAACAAAAAGGGGGGGAAGACAGAAGAAACACATGTTCAGTGCATGCAACACAACTACCGTTGGCGGACACAACACACAGGGAGCAGCCCCATGCACTAAGCCATGCACTAACAGTTCCTAGAGAATTCACATGGCCATGGGGATGAGGCCTAGGCCCAATTGCTGCACACCTGGAAGTACCAGGAGCCTGACTAGGTGTAGATGGCTCTTACCAGTAGTGGGGTTGGGGTGCCACAGAGCCTGCCTAACAAGGGACCTAGCCTACCAAGTTCGCCCTGGCCTAGGGGAACCCACAGTCCACTTCGACCACCCAGACACCTCATAACACGCGCAGAGTCAGCTGAAGGAGAGTGTACTCACCCCCTTGTGGCTGCTGTGATGCCCTCAAGTGCCCATCCAACTCCGGATAGGCCACCGCCAGGATCTGATACATCAGGGGGGTCATGGTGAGACAGGACCCCTTCCACATTGGGAGGCCATCTCCAGCTGGGCCTCCGCCGTCTTCTTGCTCCAGCGGCGCAGGTCCTCCCATCTTCTACGGCAGTTGGTGCTCCGTCTATGGTAGACCCCCAGTGTCCGGGCGTCCTTGGCGATGGCACGCCAAATACCCTTCTTCTGGTGGGCGCTAACCTAGAGGAAAAGTGAATTAAAAATGGATGTTTCTGTCCCGTACATTTCATCTCACGCATTGCCAACCACCTCCTTCCCTGGCCCAGTCATACATACACACACAATCCTGACATGCTGGCCTGTCCCCCTCCCCACCCTCTTCTATCGACGCCACTCCATACACTCATGTGCCATCCACCATGCTCACAGTGTACTCACCTGTTTGTCTGGAGGACCGTATAGTTGCGTGTACTGGGGGAGGACCCCATCCACCAGTTTTTCCAACTCCTCTGAAGTGAAGGCAGGGGCCCTTTCCCCAGACACTGTAGCCATCGTTGCTTCCAGACACAGGTCACAGCAGCACTTGCAGTGTAGGTCCTCTCCTGTAGAAGGTCAGGTATCAAGTGAGGGAACAGTAAGAAAATGGCGCCCACGTCCATGGCGGTGCGTACCGTCACCACCGGCGTACATCGTCATTGGCTCCTGGGACCCAAAGGGCCCAATGTTAACCAATGCTGAATTGAGCGCGGTCGTCGACCGCCCACCGCAACTGTATACAACGCCAGCGCAGTTACCTCATTTCCCCTTGTCCCACCTTACATGTCAGGCATCCGCCATTTCAGGGGGCCACATGGCATGGAAAAAAACTGTGTCACACAGATTTAGGCCTGGAATACGGACAGATAAAGGCACATTGCGAATTTCCAACTTTTATCGAAATAACACGATGTGATACCTAAGTGTTGGATGGCCCTCTGCTCGCTGTTCTCCTCCATAGGGCACGTCTGCTGGGGCGGGTGATGAGATGGCGGCATCCTCCGGTGTACAGACCCTTGGTGGACCTGTCGACAATGGAAGAGAGACACATCATTATGACCTACAGACTTAATCATGCAACAATCCTGGAACTGTGTGCCCAGTTGGAGCCAGACCTGATTTCAGCTATCCGCCATCCCACAGGAATCCCCCTCTAGTGCAGGTTCTGTCTGTACTCCATTTCCTGGGCAGTGGGTCTTTTCAAACAACAGTGGCCATGGCATCATGGATGTCCCAGCCAAAGTTCTCTAATGTGTTATCGAGAGTGTTATCTGCCCTGCTGAAACACATGCACAGCTACATCGTTCTCCCTCAGGTGGAGGATTTGCCCACAGTGAAAGGTGACTTTTATGCCCTGGGACATATCTCCAACATCATTGGTGCCATTGATGGTACACATGTGGCATTTGTTCCCCCCGCAGAAATGAACAGGTGTACAGAAACGGGAAAAGCTACCATTCTATGAATGTGTACATGGTGTGTTTGGCAGACCAGTACATCTTCCATGTGAATGCCAAGTATCCTAGCTCTGTGCATGACGCTTACATTTTGAGGAATAGCAGTATCTCTTATGTGATGGGCCAACTCCAGAGGCACTGGGTGTGGCTAATAGGTGAGCCCAAGGTCCAAATACAGTTGATAATGGTGTCTGGGGTTGTCCCTAATGGTTAGCATCTGTCTAAAAGTTGTCCCTCGACATTTGCAGGTGACTCTGGTTACCCCAACCTGTCGTGGCTACTGACCCCAGTGAGGAATCCCAGGACAAGAGCAGAGGAACGCTACAATGAGGCACATGGGCAAACTAGGAGGATTATAGAACGCACCTTTGGCCTCCTGAAGGCCAGATTCTGGTGCCTCCATCTTACAGGTGGCTCCCTATACTACTCACCGAAGAAGGTGTGCCAGATCATCGTGGCCTGCTGTATGTTGCACAACCTGGCTTTGCGACGCCAGGTGCCTTTTCTGCAGGAGAATGGGCCAGATGGTGGTCTTGTGGCAGCTGTGGAGCCTGTGGACAGTGAAGAAGAGGAGGTAGAAGAAGAAGATGTCGACAACCAAAACAACATCATCATGCAATACTTCCAGTGAGACACAGGTAAGAAGATGTAACTGCTTCCCACATCTCATACTATTGTTGGAGCTAGCATAGGTCTGTCATTTTCACTCAGTCTATGGACCCTGACTTGTTACTTTGCCTTTCCATTTCACAAATCTGGGTCCCACTTTGTGCCCTCTGCTATGTTTACTGCTGGCCTACAGCTGTGTAACATTGGTATGTGAACAAGTACATTGGCATTACTATATTCCAGAGTTTTTTCAATTACACATTTGTGAAAGCACAGACTGACTCCAGATTGTTTTGTGATTCAAGTGTGTTTATTTTTGTGCAAATAAGTGGAGGGGGTTGTAAAATGGACTGGGGTGATGGTGAAGGAATGTCCATGGCAGAGTCCAGTCTATTTGTTTCACAGGTGCATTGTCCAATGGGGCATAGGAAGTGGAGCAATGGCAGTTTAAGGTGGACAGGGTGTCAAAGTGGGACAGAAGCGTGACATTCAGGGGGATCTTATTTCCTGGCGGGAGTCTTGGCAATGTTCTCTGTCTTGTTCCTGGATCTCAGGGACCGTTTGCGGGGTGGTTCTCCTTCTACAGGGGGTGGGGTGCTGGTGGCCTGGTGTTCCTGTGGCGGTGCCTCCTGTCCACTAGCGCCAGCGGAGGTGGAGGGCTGTTCATCGTCCAGGCTAGTGTCAGGGGCCCGTTGGTGTGCCACTGTGTCCCTCCTGGTGTTGGCAAGGTCTGCCAGCACCCCTGCAATGGTGACCATGGTGGTGTTGATGGACTTCAAGTCCTCCCTGATCCCCAGGTAGTGTTCCTCCTGCAGCCGCTGGGTCTCCTGAAACTTGGACAGTACCGTGCCCATGGTCTCTTGGGAATGGTGGTAAGCTCCCATGATGTTGGAGAGTGTCTCGTGGAGAGTGGTTTGCCTGGGCCTGTCCTCCCCCTGTCGCACAGCAGTCCTCCCAGCTTCCCTGTTATCCTGTGCCTCTGTCCCCTGAACTGTGTGCCCACTGCCACTGACCCCAGGTCCCTGATCGTCCTGTGTTAGTGGGTTTGCCTGGGTTCCCTGTAGTGGTGGACACACTGCTGATTGACGTGTCCTGGGGACAGAGGGATGGGCCCGCTGAGTGGGTGCTGTGGTGGTGTTTCCTGAGGGGGGAGGTTCAGTGGTGGTTTGTGACTATGTCAGGGGAACCGACTGTCGCGAGGTCCCTGATGGGCCGGGCTGGTCATCTTGATCCAGGCGTGCAGAGCTGCTGTCGTCACTGTGGGCCTCTTCTGTGGGGGGACTGGATATGCCTGGCACCTCTTGTCCGGTGACGTTGGGTAGGGGTCCTGTTGGGGTGTGAATGCATAATGTTAGTATCTGTGTGTGCCATCTTGTGCAATGGGTGAGTTAACCTCTACTCCTGTGCTTGCATTATTGCTGTGGCCCTTGTGTGATTGGTGATTTTGGGGCATAAGTGATTCTCTCTACTGGACATGCTTTGGTGATGGGTGTCCATGCATTGGTGTTACATGCAGGGCTTGTTTTTGGGATGTGTGGGTTGTGGTAGTGGGGTATCTGTGGGGTGTTGGGGTGACGGGTGTTAGGGTGAGGGTGGGACTATGTGATGGCATGCAGGTGGGGTGGGGGGATATGGTAGTTAAGATTTGACTTACCAGAGTCCAGTCCTCCTGCTACTCCTGCGAGGCCCTCAGGATGCATGATCACCACAACTTGCTCCTCCCATGTTGTTAGTTGTGGGGGAGGAGGTGGGGTTCCCCGCCAGTACTCTGTACAGCAATCTGGTGTCTTGATACCATGGAATGTACCTTCCCCCGTAGGTCGTTCCACCTCTTCCTGATGTCATCCTGTGTTCTTGGCTGCTGTCCCACTGCATTGACCCTGTTGACGATTCTCTGCCATAGCTCCATCTTCCTAGCAATGGATGTCTGCTGCACCTGTGATCCGAATAGCTGTGGCTCTACCCGGATGATTTCCTCCAACATGACCCTGAGCTCCTCCTCAGAAAACCTGGGGTGTCTTTGAGGTGCCATGATGTGGTGTGGGTGATGTGTGAGATGCTGTATGTTGTGATGTGTGAGGGGATATGTTGGTGTGTGTTGTTTGAGGTGCATGGATGTTATATAAGTGATGGTGTTGTGTGTCTGTGGATGCTGGTGTTGTGGTCGGTAATCTCTCTCTCTGGCCTTCTTTCAAATTTTTGGTTGTAAGGGTTTGTGGGTGACGTGGGTGTGTGCTTTATATTGGATTGGGTGTGTGGGTGTGGTGTGTGTATGTGTATCAGGTGTGTGTATTTTGAATTGTCCAATGTGGTTGTGTTTTGTAAATGTGTGTGTATTTTGAGCGCAGCGGTGTGTACCGCCAATGGATTACTCCGGTTGAAAAACCACTGTGTTGATTCGTGGGTCGTGATAGTGTGGGCGTATTCCTGTTGGCGTGATGGTGTGGGTTTTGGTATCGCCAGTTTATCACTGACCTTTGGTGTGGCGGACTTCTGTGGGTGTCTGTATTGTGGCGGATTCCGAGCTGTGAGTTGTAATACCTGTAGCGGAATTCCGCAGCCAAGACGGTATGTTGGCGGTCTTCTGCACAGCGGTAAGCGGGATTTACCGCCAGGGTTGAACTGAGCCTAAAAGTGTTTCAAATGGGCGCCTTGCTAGCACAACAACCTACCTGTCAATGCGCACAGTGAAGCTGCAGGTCGAGCTTGGCCATTTTGCAGGTGATGTGGCAAGAGGACTTGGGCGCATCAGCCATGCAGTGGACCTGCTAGAGACCAGCCAGGCAGCAAGGGGCATTGGTGATACCCCTCAGGATAGTGAGTAGATCTCTAGTGTCAGCAGTGTGTCTGCCACTGATGCACGAATCCTGCGGAGCAGCAGTGCCCGGCAAGGATCAGGGGACCAACCTGGATTGAGCCATGGTGGCAAGTAGTCGCAGAAGGCTGTGAGCTAACAATCTGTGATGTGACTGAGGCACATGAACTAAATGTGTCAAACTATACATTTTGCTTTCTTCATGCAGTTTAGTCGACTATAGTTTCCCCATTATATTTCTGAAATTAAAGGGATGATTTGTTGAACTACACAAATGGGCTATGTGTGTCTTACATTAGTGAGTGTTGTCACGGTTGCCACGTACCTGCTAAAGTAGTGGGTTGCAATGTGGTTCCATCTCTATCTGCCCTCCATTGCGATTCTACCATCCCCAGGCTGTCAGTGTGGTAGCTCTTGCTCCTCATCCTCCAAATGTGTGTCATCAGGGGTGAGATATAGCCCACCTCTGGTGGCAATGTTGTGTAGAATGGCACAAGTAGCAACGATCTTGCATGCAGTTTCCAGGGGCATCAGAATTGTGACTTCAACAAGCTGAACGTCCTCTCATTGACAGATCTGGTCCGACGATGTTCAATGTTGTATCTCCTCTCATTCTGATTGCCAGGTGTTAGGTATGGGGTGAGTATCCATGGTCTCAAGGCATATGCACTGTTACCTGTGTGACAAAAGAGCCAAAAGTAGCAGGGCATCACAGGGTTACACTGTAACATGTATTTTAGGCATCAGGGTCTACTCGCCAGTACCTAATAAATATCCTTCGCCAAACTCCCCACGTTCTAGGCATTGGTGTTTCCCACTGTGCCTGATTATGTATGCATCATGTGTACTCCCTGGATATTTAGCCACAATGTCAGTAATGACATTATGGGCGTCACATACCACCTGGATGTTTAGTGAGTGGGTACTTTTCCTATTGCGGAACACATATTCCAGATTTGCAGGTGGGCAAATTGGTATATGTGTCCCGTCCACACACCCTATTACATGGGGGAAGTTGGCAATTCTGTAGAAGTCCAACTTGGTGCTGTTAATTTCCGCCTCATTCCTGGGAAGGTATATATATATGGACATGTGAGCGAGAATGGCATCTAGGAAACGTCTGAAGAATCTTGAGAGGGCACTTTGGGATACCCCACCTGCCACAGCAATCACCCCCTGATAGCTACCCAAGGCCAAGAGGTGCAGTGAGCATAGCACTTGCACATGTGTGGGGATGGTGGAGCCGCGCATTGTCTGGCATTCTAGCTGAGGTTTCAGCAGTTCAATGATCTCTAGGATAACTGCGCTGCTCAGTCTGTTTTTAACATAAATCTCATCCTCAGTTTGTTGAAATAGTGTCTGCCTGGTTCGGTATATCCTCTCCTGTCTCTGCCTCCTCCTCCTCTGCTGGGCAGCCTGGACTCTCCTCCTCCATGCAATCACGTATAGTGCAGCCATTTTGAGAAACCCAGATGCCTTCTGGTTCTCCTTTTATACTTTGGTTCTGGTTACCACCTGTTTGGAATCAGTGCTAATCTGGGTGTGCAAAATGGGCTTTTTGGGAATAGTCTCAATTGGCGACTGGCTTGTGCATTCGGTTTGCGACTTGCAATTTGCGATTTCGTAATTGCGAGTCGCAAAATCAAGTCACAATTTTTGCGAGTCGGTAATGGGTTGCATCGCTATTTGGTACTCCGAAATGGGATTTGTACATCCCATTTCACTTTTTACGAGGTCGCAAATAGCGCTGCGACCCATTTGCGACTCTCAAAAGTTTCCTACATCTGGCCCAGAGTGACCTGGAAGGGGGCTGCGCAGCCCCTCTCCCGTTGTTTTCAAAACGTTTGGCCCCAGCGATGTGGTGGTCCTTGGGACTGGGAGCGAGGTCCGCGGGCCCCCCATAACATGTTATTTAGCCCCAGGGAAGTGGTGGTCCCCAGGGCTTGGTGGGTCCGTGCGGCCCCACCATTACTGATGATTTAGCCCTAGGCAGGTGGTGGTCCCCGGGGCTTATAGAGCATCAGGAGAGGGGGGCCTTGTGCGCCCACCCTTCTGTTTTTATAAATAAAGCCCCGGAGAGGTGGTAGTCCCCTACTTTTCTTAAATTATTCCCTTAGGACCTAACACACCCAGAGGGCTTTTTTCAAAACAAGCGCGGTAGCATGCACTTGTTTTTGTTTTTTTCATTTTTGCCAGACTCGCAGACTTGCTGGAACTTTCAGGGAAATTTAAACATGTTTTAGGTTTTTTTGCTCAGTGGGGTCTCTCGGGGACCCCAACACAAGAGCTAAGGGGTCAGGGTGTCCCTACCCTGACCCTTTTTCTTTATTTGTTTCAAGATGGCTGCTGGTTGAAGTGTTGGCAGCCAATCAGATTTCAGCAGGGGGACTGTTGGATCCTTGGAGGATACGTGTCCCTAGATATACAAATTTGTTTTTCTTTTAGTATTTCAAAAACTACTTAATGGATTTACACCAAATAACAAAAAGGGTGTTTTCTGGACCAACAGCTACGTTTGCCAAAATTTGGTGTAATTCTGTCCAGCAGTTGGGGCTGTAGCCATGTTAAAAAACCCTATGGGAATTAACATGGGGAAAACACGTTTTGGGACCCCCCCACACTTTTTCTCCGCCCTCACTTGATGGCTCACCCTGAAATTTTCCAGACAGCAGCTGAAGTGAGTGTCAAACTTTTTGGGAAAAGTTTGTGAAGATTTATCAACGGGTGCCAAAGATATAGGCAAATCAAAAATGCTTTTTCTATAGAAACTAAGGGCCATATTTATACTTTTTGACGCAAAACTGCGCAAACGCAGTTTTGCATCAAAAAATTTTAACGCCGGCTAACGCCATTTCTTTGGCCCACCCGGGCATCAAATTTATACTTTGACGCTCCGTGGCGCAAACCACGGGTTAGAGTCTTTTTTTTTTTTACTCTAACCATTGTGCCACGTCGTAAAGAAAAATGACGGTAATGCAGTGAAAATGACTTTAATCCGGTATACGACGTTGCAAACCGGAAACACGCCATTGTTCCTCGCAATAGCGTCAAAAAGCGGCGCAAACACAGCAAAATGTGCAAAGGAGCCCCAAAATGGATCCCAGAAGCCATGAGAGACCCCAGGAAGACTGCAACCTACCAGGAACCAGCCAGGAGGACCCAGACAAGACCCAGGAGAGGGAGAAGAAGAAAAGGAAGTGTTGTTTCAGTGCAGAGGAGCATGAAATACTGGTGAGAGAGGTGACAGAACACCAGCATCAACTTTTTGTCACCTCAAAATTGCCAATTGGGACGAGAGAGGCAAGTTGGTAACAAATTTTGGACAAGATAAACAGTGTGGCAGAAGTACAGAGAACAATGAGTGGAAGAAACGCTGGCATGACTGCAAGCGCAGGACCAAGGAAAACATGGCCCTGGACCAGATGGAGGAGGTGGTGGCAGCGGTCATCCCAGAGGAGAACGTCACAAGGATTCAAGGACAGGACAGCGCAGACTACCAGGAAACCACACGGATGCAGGGTAAGTTGCATGGGGGACAAAAATGCCCAAATGTTAACTGTAAATGGGGGGGATGTACCTACTACACAATGCATGTCAGCCATGAAAATCAGGCAGTGGAAAGGGCAAAGGGGCATAGCACAAGTGCCTGGGCTATGCAGGGGAAACCAGGGGCACAGCACAACACTACACCAACAAGATTTGCATGGGGTACTCTTCCATGCCAAGGATGTTGGAAAGGCAAAGCCAGTCCAATAGGGTAGGGTACAGCGTAAAACTGGCCTGCTGTCACAAGACAGCTGGTATTGTCGCTACATGAACTAGGGCTCAATTTCCAGTCTCTGGCCATATCCGCAAGTGGTATTTACCATTGACAATAGTTGCCACTACCACCTGTGCTGTGTGCGCAGGCCAAGTAGCTAATGGCAGTTACGTGCCCATGGATCAATCACAGCCAAAATAGAGCGTTCAGGATGACGACGTTATCAATCCCCTGTAATTCCTAACAAAGTGCAAATCCTGTCAAATGCTCATGTCTATAGGCGACATAAATATCAGGTATTGTTACTTACATTATTAAATATACAGCAGTAATGTCATACCCATGCTGCACATTTCGGGGTCTACCCCGTGCCTGTGTTACAATAGCTGCAATGGCACCTTGAAACATCCCATTTGTCATACTGCTAAGACAACAGCATTGATGGGGAGGACATATGTGTCTAGTTAGTTAAACACACCTGCACCGTCATAAGAGGAACTGGAACACTGCCAGGACCATCAGTGCAATCCAATGTAGCACGCATTCCCCAACATCAAAATTACACACTACCAATGCTGATACCTGTATCGTGCCATGCGAATGCTATGCATAGTATGTGCTTGGTCTCAGCAACATATAGGTGTATGTGAAATATCCGAGTCTGGTTCAGTTCCATATTGTTAAGAGTGGTGCGAGTGGCATCAGAACACCCTCAGCCATTGCAAGGCCTCACCATGATAATGGAAGTAGACAGAGGGTTGAGTAGGACAAGAAGGTGGCAACATACAATTTGGACAGAACCTACACCTAGAGGATGTGACGCAGACAATTCCCCAAACTGCCCACACTACATATGACATGCAGGTGGGGCATAGGCCTGTGAGATTAATGACAGGAACAATGAACAGGAACCAAGATTATTATGTCTCACTAATAGGAAGTCAGTAACGTCACTTTACAACTGCCACAACACTGACACACTAATTGTACAATATCTCATTGCAGAGGACGATGGCACTCTTGGGGAGATGCCTGTCCTGGACTTCCCTGATGACATGGATGACACGCTGACAAACATTAGCCAGCAGACCCTCGAAGATGTCCTTGGAACCCTCCAGATCCCACCATCAGTCGCAAGGAGGAGTACAGATACAGCAGCCATCACAGAGGACCCACCCACCACCCCAATAGTACGACCTGCCAGCTCCAACACAGCTGAGGACTCTGAAGACACTGGTACCACCTTTGAGAGGACAGTAGTGGGAGTACAGTGGGAGCTGGTGAAGGAGGTGCAGTTGGGATGCAAAATATGGCAGCCATCCTTGAGGGGATGAGCATGTGCATGATGTCATCTGCAAAACAGCCAGCAGCCATGCAAGCTCTACCATCCCTCCTGCAAGGACTACAACAATGTGTAAGGGAATTCACCACAGCAGTTAGGGAGTTGCCACAACATCTGGCATCCCAAACCTTTCACTGCATGCACGAATGCAATCATGACCCCCTCAGGGCCCTCCTCGCTGCCTACCACAGTGATGTAGCTGCTATACTCAAGAACCAGCAGCTCCTCCTTGCTGCAGTAATGGCTTTAATAGCCCCACAGTTGGCAGCTACCGGGAATTCTGACTCCACGTCTTCAAACACTGAAGTGTGTGTTGCCCCTTCTAACCCACCACCACCAAGGGCAGAGGAGACGACACACATATCAGAAGATGAAGACGTGGAACAGATCACCTTCACCTGTAGGAGCACCCGGTAGCACAAGTCCATGCCACATGGGCATTAATATCCTAGGTCCTGTGCTTGTTAACATGCCAGTCTTGCTACAGTTGGTCACATTCACTGTTCTCCAGCACACTGTTTACCTTGACACTATGCACTGTAATTGTCTCTCACTACCTCAGTGGCAATTCATGTTCCTCTGCACTGTATGACACTTCACCCCAGCATGTCCAATGACATGTCCCTCACTATTGCTCTTGTGTTGCATCACAATAGAAGGCGTCCCACTAATGGACTCACAATCCTGGACTATGTAAATATTGTACTACAGCACTTTAAAATAAATAGCACTTACACAACCACTTTGTCTCCGTGTAATGTGGCTCATCAACTGTGCAGGAGATTAGTGATGAATGTCACATGTCAATGGCCATAGAATGTCAATACAACAGTGTTGAAAGAATGTGGGCTGATAACTATGTACTGGGGTCTGGATTTTATCATCATTTGTGCTTCCTCAATGTGGCCAACATTCCCTTCAAGACAATCTTTATGTATGTGACATCTGACTATAAACTTTCATCATACACACACACCATACAGCAGGAATGGATGTGTACGAGTGTATGGACAAATATGTAACCTGGGAGTACAATGTAAGAAATGATAGGTGTGAGTTATGTATACAGGACTACATAATATTATAACATCACTCAGCTTATCAGGGTTCACATGAACATCAGGCTGCAGGAAGACGTCCCACAGTGCCCAAGATTCCAATTCAAGTCTCAAACGATGACAGATTTAAAAACACATCCAACCTTCACAACACATTGGGAACCATAGTAACCTTGAGTGGTGGGTGCAATGGATGGCAGATGCATAGAAAAGTAGCTTTGGTGTAGCTGCAATGTGACAGCTCATTTGGAATTAGGAATAACCATTTCAATAATGGGATTTTGATGCAGGATGGAACAGAAATGCAAAAACTAAATTGACACTGTACGCCCATGCCAAGGCCCTGATCCCCAAGAATATGACACCTACTGTAAAGGAGTACCTAAAACTTTATTTCATAGTAATAAAGGAAACTTAAACTAGGGGAAACACCTTAACTAACCTAACCTATCCTAACTATATATTACCCAGAACTGTCCCTAACTACCCTAGGCTAAACTTACTTATCACATTTAACTAAACACTCTACACATCAACCCCCCACCTTATATGACGGGACACATGTAGGACAACATATACTAACCTAAACACATACTAACTTAGCCTAAACAAATATATATATATATTTTATATATATATATATATTTTTTTTATACACATAAACCCCAACATCATAAAAATAAAAAACATATAATAATATCGCCCCCTCAAACCCCCAACCCACTTATACTAACTAAACTAACAGCCTACTCTAAACTAACACTAAGGCCCTCATTACAACCCTGGCGGTCAGGGTTAAAGCAGCGGTAATACCACCAACAGGCCGGTGGAAAAAAAATGGGATCACAGCGGAAACTCCACCATCATAAACAGCCACTTTAACACACCGACCGCCACGGCAGTAGCAACCAACACCACGGCGATCACTGCCATCAGACAGGCGGAAGACAATGTACCACCCACCCCATTACAACCCACCAATCCACCTGCTTTTCCGGGGCGGTACCAACGCCATCAAAAGCACAGCGGAAACAGTCTTTGGAAGGGAAAACACTCACCTCTCAACACTCAGCGAAGACCCAGGACGCCATGGAGCCCAAGTTACAGGTCCTCCTCATACTGGTGTGCCTCCTCATACACCAGGAATATCAAAGGTGGCGGCGACGACCACGGTGAGTACTGCACCTAATAACACAGGGGAGGGGGGGAGGAAAAAGAGAGTGACACACACACGCAACATGCAACACCCCCACCCTCACCCACAACACCATACACACAAACACATGCAGCAACATTACATTTACACCCTGTAACCCCCTGGAAGAACGTAAGGACAAAAGGAATTGAGTTAAACAGTGATATTTTAGAAATAGTCAGATATACGTAACGGTTTAAAAAACAGTATTTACAAAAATATACAATATGTACAGAAGGCCGTACATTGTCCTTTGCAAATGTCCGTGGGCCACTGGGCCAAAAATCATGGTCCAAGCCCACACTTGACTTCTGCCTCAATACGGAGAGAACACTGCAGGGGCATCAGGTCGAAAACACACAGACACCTCAGTGGGGATGGGAAAGGGGGGGCACCTCAGCCGGAAGATGGTACTACAGGGGGGCTCCATGCCCACTGCTTGGTCCTGGGGAGTGCAAAGTGCCAGTCTCTCATGTGGGTGGTTTGCCCACTGCTTGGTCCTGGGGAGTGCAAAGCCACAGTCTCTCAAGTGGGTGGTTTGCCCACTGCTTGGTCCTGGGGAGTGCAAAGCCACAGTCTTTCAAGTGGGTGGTTTGCCCACTGCTTGGTCCTGGGGAGTGCAAAGCCACATTCTCTCAAGTGGGTGGTTTGCCCACTGCTTGGTCCTGGGGAGTGCAAAGCCACAGTCTCGCAAGTGGGTGGTTTGCCCACTGCTTGGTCCTGGGAGTGCAAAACCACAGTCTCTCAAGTGGGTGGTTTGCCCACTGCTTGGCCCTGGGGAGTGCAAGGCCACAGTCTCTCAAGTGGATGCCTTTCTCCACTGGTTCTGGAGGGGGCCTTGTGCCCAGTGTGCTTCATCCTGCCAAGGAGGAGGTGAGTGGATGCCTTTCTCTACTGGTTCTGGAGGGGGCTTGGTGCCCAGTGTGCTTCATCCTGCCAAGGAATGGGTGAGTGGATGCCTTTCTCCACTGGTTCTGGAGCGGGCCTTGTGCCCAGTGTGCTTCATCCTGCCAAGGAGGGTGTGAGTGGATGCCTTTCTCCACTGGTTCTGGAGGGGGCCTTGTGCCCAGTGTGCTTCATCCTGCCAAGGAGTGGGTGAGTGGATGCCTTTCTTCACTGGTTCTGGAGGGGGCCTTGTGCCCAGTGTGCTTCATCCTGTCAAGGATTGGGTGAGTGGATGCCTTTCTCCACTGGTTCTGGAGTGTGCCCAGTGTGCTTCATCCTGCCAAGGAAGGGGTGTGTGGATGCCTTTCTCCACTGGTTCTGGAGGGGGCCTTGTGCCCAGCGTGCTTCATCCTGCCAAGGAGGGGGGTGAGTGGATGCCTTTCTCGACTGGTTCCGAAGGGGGCTTAGTGCCCAGTGATTCAGCACCTGGCGGGTGCAAGGTCACAGTCCCTCACCTGGGTGTCTGAGGCACGGGATTTGTAGGGGACAGATAGCAGGAAAGTCCATGGAGACAGGGCCAGACTCCATCCTGCGGCGATTAAGGCTGCAAACTGGTGGTTGTTGCGGGGCTGGTGGGGTGCTGCCAGTGGTGGTGGGGGGCTCCAGCCCGTCTCCTGCAGCCCGGACGGACGCACACTGGGGCTGCTGCTGCTGTTAGTGGTCCGACTGTCAGCGGTGCAGGTGGCCGTGCTTGCGACTGGGATGCTGGCGGTGCTGGCCGTGGTGCAGGTGCCGGTGCTGCCAGTGGTGGAGGGAAGCAGCAGTCCTTCTCCTGCAGCCTCGGACAGCTGGCCACTGGGGATGCTGCTGCTGACAGTAGTGATGGCAGCGGCGGTGCAAGTGGCGGTGCTTGCGGCGGGGATGCTGGCGGTGCTGGCCACGGTGCAGGTGGCGGGGCTGTCGGTTCTGATGGTGGCCACCAGGTCCCCACATGCAGGCTCCGACGCCTGAGGTGCCTTGCCTTGGCTTTTCTGCCCCTTCTTCACCTTGGCAGCTGCTGTTGGTACCTTGGCTCTGGCATCTGCAGTTTTGGAGGACGACTTGCTGGGTGGGTCGTGCTCCTTGCCCTTGGTGCATGCTGTCCCCTTCTTTACCTTGGCAGGTGGTGGAATGGTATGGTCCTTTGCAGGGGTTGGTGGCACACTGGCTGGCCTGAAGGGTGCCCCCTTGAAGCCTCTGGGAGTTGCAGGTACAACAGGGCACGCCGACTTAGTGGCTGTGGTGCTGGCCTGAGTTCTGGACACCCTTGCCTGAGGCGAAGTATGGGGAGGGTAGGGAACAGGTCAATGTTTGCCAGGAGAAGTTGGATGGGAAGATGGAGAGAGTTTGGGAGTGGAGGAAGAGGGAGTGGTTGTAGGAGGTATCTTTCTGCTGAGTTTGGGTGAATGTGCATGGGCTGGATGCTGTTGTGAGGTAGATGGCTGTTGGGTGGGTGGGTGCTTGCGTTTGTCTACTTTGGGAGGAGGGGTCCCAGACACACTGGGAGAGGACACCGGGGACTTGTGCATGGTTGTGGGGGCAGTGACTGCTCGTGAGGGGTGTGTTGTGATGGGCATGCTGGTGATGGAGATAGTGGATGAGGATGTAGTGCATGCAGGTGTGAGTGGAGATGCTACTGGGAGGGAGGTGGACGAGGAGGAGGAGGAGGACACAGTGAAGGCAGTGGATGTTGGTGTGTCTGCATCGGTATGGTGCTTGTGTGAGTGCCTGTGAGATGAAGTGTGGTGCTTATGTTTTCCTGAGCCACCTTTGTGTGTTGATTTGGGTGAATGCTGGTCTGAAGGTGTGCCTGGGATATGCTGCGGTTGAGGGGATTGGATCTGGGTAGAGGAAGTTGGAGGGGGGAGGCTAGACACAGGTACAAGGGCTGCCATCAGTGCTGAGGCCAGAGCCTGAAATGCTCTCTGTTGGGCTGCCACGCCAAAGTGAATGGCCTCCAGGTATGCGTTTGTTTGTTGCAAATGCCCTACTACACCCTGGATGGCATTCAGTATGGTTGACTGCCCAACAGAAAGGGATCTCAGGAGGTCAATAGCCGTCTTACTGAGGGCAGCAGGGCTGACTGGGGCAGGGCCTGAGGTGCCTGGGTTGAAGGAGATGCCCACCTTCCTGGGTGAGCGGGCACGGGAAACACGCAGAGGGGCTACTGGGAGGGCGGTGCTGGTAGGGGCGTGGTGGCTGTACCTGTTGTTGGGGTGGGCACAGAGGTGTCTGCCACTGCCAGGGAGCTTCCATCAGAGGAGGAGTCGCTGTCTGTGGTCTCCCCTCCTGTCCCCGTCGTGGTGCTCCCCTCGCCCTCCGTCCCACTGGTGCCCTCACCCTCGGTGGATTCGGCCTCATGGGCCATGTGGGATGCAGCCCCCTCCGTCGCCGGTGCCTCTGCTCCTCCGCCAGATGATGCTAATGCACACAAGGACAGGGTGACAAAACAAAAAGAGGGGGAGAGACAGAGGATACACTTGGTAAATTCCAGCAACACCACTACCACTGGCGTACACAACACACAGGGAGAAGCCCTATGCACTAGGCTATGCCCAACCATTTACTAAGACAGTCACCAGCCCATGGGGTTCAATGCCTAACGCCATTAGCTGCACACCTGAAACCCACAGGACCCTGCCCAGGAGTAGATGGCTGCTAACACTATTGGGGTAGGAGTGATTCTGAGCCTGCCCAACAAGGGACCTACCCTGGCATGTTCGCCCTGGCCTAGGGGCACCCCCAGACCACATCCCCCACCCAGGTACCTCCTAACAAGCGCAAAGTCAGGTTTCAGATTCTGTACTCACCCCCTCGCGGCTGCTGTGATATCTTCAAGCACCCATCCAACTCCGGATAGGCCACCGCCAGGATGCAGAACATCAGGGGGGTCATGGTGCGACGGGCACCCCTTCCTCATTGGGAGGCCAGCCCCAGCTGGGCCTCCACCGTCTTCTTTGCCCAGCAGCGCAGGTCCTCCCACCTCTTGCGGCAGTGGGTGCTCCGCCTGTCAAAGACCCCCAGGGTCCGCATCTCCTTGGCGATTGCACGCCAAATACCCTTTTTCTGGTGGGCGCTAACCTGCAGGGAAAAGACAGCAGAAAAGGGAATTATTCACCCGTCCGGACCGTCATACTCATTGCCCACCAGATCCCACACATCCCCTGACGCACATACATTGACCACCTTACATGCTGCACTCTGACCAGGACCCCTCTGCCTCCCTACATGTGGCTTACACACACAGCAGTCCATACATTCAAGGCCCATGCATCATGCTCACAGTGTACTCAGCTGTTTGTGTGGAGGACCGTAGAGTAACGTGTACTGGGGTAGGACCCCATCCACCAGTTTTTCCAACTCCTCCACAGTGAAGGCAGGGGCCCTTTCCCCAGACACATGAGCCATTGTTGCTTTGCATTGTCCAGACACAGGTCACAGCAGCACTTGCAGTGTAGGTCCTCTCCTTTAGAAGGCCAGGTAGCAAGTGAATGGTTAGATAGAAAATTGCGGTGACGTCCGCGGTGGTGCGTACCGTCACCACCGACGTACATCACCATTGGCTCCTGGAACCCATAGGGCCCATCAATGCGATGTTGCGCGGTGGTCATCGAACGCCTACCGCGACGGCGCACAACGCCAGCGCAATTACCTCATTTCTACTTGTCCCTCCTCACAGGTCAGACAGCCACCATTTCAGGGGGGCAGAGACCATGGCACCTAACTGCGACACAGCAGACATTGGCACATCAACGGACTCTCGAGTTCACATACTGTTTCTGTAAAGTCAAGAATTCATCATTAGTGCAATATAAGTGTGAATATGACCCTCTGCTCACCGTTCTCTTCCATAGGCTTCAACCGCTGAGGCAGAATATGAGATGGCGGCATCCTCCGGTGTACAGACGCCTGGTGGACCTAGCGACTATGGAGGACAGGCACATTATCATTACCCACAGGCTTGATTGTGCCACAATCCAAGAACTGTGTGCCCAATTGGAGCCAGACCTGATGTCTGCCATCCGCCAACCCACAGGTATCCCCCCTCTAGTGCAGGTCCTGTCAGTGCTCCATTTCCTGGCAAGTCGTTCCTTCCAAACGGCAGTGGCCATGGCATCAGGGATGTCTCAGCCAATGTTCTCTAACGTGTTGACTAGAGTGTTGTCTGCCCTGCTGAAACACATGCGCAGCTACATCGTGTTCCCCCAGGTGGAGGATTTGGCCACAGTGAAAGCTGACTTTTATGCCCTGGGACATATCCCCAACATCATTGGTGCACTGATGGTACACATGTGGCATATGCCCCACCCCCCCCCCACTCTGGAGAAATGAACAAGTTTACAGGAATAGGAAAAGCTATGACTCAATGAATGTCCAGATGGTGTGTTTGGCGGACCAGTACATCTCCCATGTGAATGCCAAATTTCCTGGCTCTGTGCATGATGCCTATATCTTGAGGAATAGCAGCATTCCATATGTGAAGGGCCAACTCCAGAGGCACCGGGTGTGGCTAATAGGTGAGCCAAAGGTCCCCACACAGTATGAGTAGGTGTCTGGGTATGGGGTTGTCCCTAAGGGTTAGTGTGTGTCTAACAGTTGTCCCTCAATATTTGCAGGTGACTCTGGTTATCCCAACCTCTCATGGCTACTGACCCCAATGAGGAATGCCAGGACAAGGGCAGAGGAATGTTACAATGAGGCACATGGGCATACAAGCAGCATTATAGAAAGAACATTCGGCCTCGTGAAGGCCAGGTTCCGGTGCCTACATCTGACAGGTGGATCCCTGTACTACTCACCCAAGAAGGTGTCCCAGATCATCGTTGCATGTTGAATGTTTCACAACCTGGCCTTGAGATGCCAGGTGCCTTTTCTGCAGGAGGATGTGCCTGGAGATGGTCTTGTGGCAGCGGTGGAGCCTGTGGACAGTGAGGAAGAGGAGGCAGTGAAAGAAGATGTTGACAACAGAACCAATATTATTTGGCAGTACTTCCAGTGGCATACAGGTAAGACACTGTAACTTCAATTAACATTTTAGTTATCTGTTGGACATTGTACAAGGCAGCCTGTTTCCCTATGTCTATGGCCGCTGACTGTACCCTTTGGCATCTCCATTTTCAGATCTCTGTGCCCCACTCTGGCTCCTGCTATGTGTGTGTACTGCTGCCCACCAGAGGTCATCCCAAAGTATATTTCACTGTAAATTTGAGTTGCAGTGCTTTGATAATGTTGTAAAGAATCATTTGACAAACTCCATATTGGTATTTTTTCCAAGGGTGTTTATTTAAGTGCTCATAAGTAGAGGGGGTGGTGCAAGGGGCTGGGCTGATGGTGGAAGAAAGTTATGAGTAGAGTCCAGTCTCTTGGAATTGCAGGTGCATTTTCCAATAGGGCATAGGAAGGGGTGTAATGGCAGTTCAAGGTGGACAGAGTGACAGAGTGGGACAGAAGGGTGACAATCAGGAGAGTCTTATTTCCTGGTGGGGGTCTTGGCAATGGTCTCTGGCTTCTGCCTAGATCACAGAGAGCGTTTGCAGGGTGGTTCTCCTTCTGCAGGGAGTGGGGTGCTGGTGGCCTGTTGGTCCTGTGGCGATGCCTCCTGTCCACTAGCGCTGGCGGAGGTGGAAGGCTGTTCCTCAGTTTGGCTAGTGTCAGGTGCCGTTGTTGTGCCAAGGCCTCGTTCATGGTCTTCTCCATGTCTGCCAGCACCACTGCAATGGTGACCAGGATGGTATATATTTTTGTTAGGTCCTCCCTGATCCCCAGGTACTGTCCCTCCTGCAGCCACTGGGTCTCCTGCAGCTTGGCCAGTATGTGGCCCATCATCTCCTGGGAATGCTCCCAGGATGTTGGAGAGTGCCTCGTGGAGAGTGGGTTCCCTCGGCCTGTCCTCCCGCTGTCACACAGCAGTCCTCCCAGGTTCCCTGTTGTCCTGTGCCTCTGCCCCCTGAACCGTGTTCCCACTGCCACTGACCCCAGGTCCCTGGTCGTCCTGGGTTTGTGGGGTTGCCTAGGGTCCCTGTAGCGGTGGACACACTGCTGATTGACGTGTCCTGGGGACAGTGGCATGGGCCCGCTGGGTGGGTGCTGTGGTGGTGTTTCCTGAGGGGGGGCCTCTGTGGTGGGTTGGGACTGTGCCTGGGTACCCAACTGTCCCGAGGTCCCTGATGGGTCAGGTTGGTCATCGATATCCAGGCGTGCAAAGCTGCTGTCTCACTGTGGGCCTCTTCTGTGGGGGGACTATATAGCTGGCACCTCCTCTCCGGTGACGTTGAGTATGGGTCCTGTGGGGATGGAAATGCAGTGCTAATGTATCTGCGTGGGCCATATTGTGCTTGGGTATGTTTCCCTCTATGATTGTGATTTCCCTGTCAGCTTGGCCTTGTGTGAGTGGTGATTTACTGGGCATGCTGTAGTGATGGGTGTCCATGCAGGTCTGTGATGGGGGTCCATGCATTGGTGTTGTATGCAGGGCTTGGTATTGGGATGGGTGGGTTGTGATGGTGGGGTATATGTGAGGTGATGGAGTGATGGGAGTGAGGGTACAGGTGGGGGTATGTGATGGCATGCAGGTCGGGTGGGGAAAATAATAGTAAAGATATGACTTACCAGAGTCCAGTCCTCCTCCTTCTCCTGCGAGGCCCTCAGGATGCATGATCGCCAAGACTTGCTCCCTCCATGTTGTTAGTTGTGGGGGAGGAGGTGGGGGTCCACCGCCAGTCCTCTGTATGGCTACCTGGTGCCTGGCAACCACGGAACGCACCTTCAGACGTAGGTTGTTCCATCTCTCCCTGATGTCATCCCTTGTTCTGGGGTGCTGTCCCACGGCGTTGACCCTGTCCACTATTCTCCACCATACTGCCATCTTCCTAGCAATGGATGTCTGCTGCACCTGTGATCCGAAAAGCTGTGGCTCTACCTGGATGATTTCCTCCACCATTGCCCTTAGCTCCTCCTCAGAAAACCTGGGGTGTCTTTGGGGTGCCATGAATTTGGTGTGAGTGATATGTGTGAGAATGTATGGGGTGATGTGTGGGGTGATGTGTTGTGGTGTATGCTGTGATGTGAGTGGATGGTGTATGGGTGATGGTGTTCTGTGCCTCTGATTGAGTGGGTGCTCCTGGCTTGTCTCTCTCTGTGTGCTGTTGTTTTTTTCACTGTAAGGGGTTGTGGGTAATGTGGGTGGGTGTTTTATAGTGGTGTGAGTGTGTGGATGTGGTGTGTGTATGTGTGCCAGGTGTGTGTAGTTGTCCAATGTGGTGGGGTTTTGTAAATGTGTGTGTATTTTGAGCACGGCGGTGTGTACCGCCAATGGTTTACTGCAGTTGAAAGACCACCGCAGTGATTTGCTGGTCGTGATACTGTGGGCGTATTCCTGTTGGCGTAACGGTGTGGGTTTTGGTACCGCCAGTTTATCACTGACCTTTGGGGTGGCGGACTTGTGTGGGTGTCTGTATAGTGGCGGATTTTTCTGGGAGGGTCATAATACCCGTAGTGGAATACCGCCGTGGTGACGGTATGTTGGTGGCTGTCAGCACGGCAATAGGCGGCATTTGCCGCCAGGGTTGTAATGAGGGCCAAAGCCCTCTAAACCCACTAAAGATAAGATCGAGGAAAGAGGATGGAGGGGAGGGAATCATGGGTGAGGATCCATTAATTACAAATTAGCCCTCTGCAGGATTTTTTTGATACCCTGCAGTCTCCTGCTATTGTGTGACACCTCCAGCCTGTCCATCCTGTGCAACATTATTTGCATGTCACTTTCAGTGTCTGTATGTCCTGATTGTCTATCACAGTAGCTCGGGTTGTTTGTGTTCCATTTGTTGATGCCATTGCTGGTGCTGGTGCCGTGGTTGGAGGGGGTGGTGCAGGAGGTGCTGCTTGTGGGCCTGGAGCAGATGAGGTTGAGGTACCTGCTACAGTGGCTGTCATACTTGGGGCCACTGTGGTCAGAGCTGTAGTGGTGGTGGTGGCTGTTGTGGGCAAGGCTGGCCCCCCTTGGGCAAATGCCCTCCAGACCCCTGTGGCTCTCTCATGGCGATAACGACATGCCATTTTGCGGAACCCAGCCTCGACATCTAGTATGTGGGGGGGTAACGCATTGCCCGCCTCTGGAATTCCCTGATCTCATGGGCATTCATGTTGGCAGCTGTAAAAATAGAGAAAGCCAAACATTAGTGACATCATTGTGTGATACATCTACAGATAATATTCGAACACTTCCTCAAAAATAGCACATACAGTCCAAATCACAGTACAGATGATAGAATGTCCCTGACGAATGACATGCCAACGCAGCCTACACATCTACCATCTAACAGCACAGCAATGCACAGCAATGCACAGCAATGCACAGCAAGGTGTGTACCTAATTAAATGATCTGTGCATCTTTGTACTGCTATTAGTCACATAACAAATGCTGCAAGTACTCCACATGTGTCAGGCCAACTAATGACTATCTTCTGGATGACAGTTAAGGCCCACAAGACCTATGATTTGTAAATGGAACTGCCTGGACGGTATACAGTTGGTAATCATGAGGGGGCATTGTACGTTGGAACATATGAAAGTTTGAATTACATGTCTGTCTTCTACACTGGGATCTTCACACCTAGGTACACATATTTCCTAACCCTAACCCTGTGCCTCATGGGGGGATGGACTTGCAACACATACTTTCAAACATCAAGGACAACCAGGAAGCTTTGGACAGCTATCCATGGGTTTAGTCAGTCCACCACAGGTAAGGAGGTCTGCCAACTAGGATTGACTGAAACATTGGACAATCACATCCACATTTATTTTTCAAATTGCGGACAATTGTTTAGATCTCACTGATACCTTTCCAAAAACAAGCACATTGATGCAAGCACCCATCTGGCCTTGACCTGCATGCACGCCTATGACATTTCACTCAAGTGCCACATAAACGGAGCACAACATGGGGAGCTAGATGCTGCTAGGAAGTCAAACATACAGTCCTACATATTCATTACTTAACAGGGATGCTCAAGTCTGTGGGTAAGACTTCGGCATCACTGGTCTGTGTGAATCAGGATATGACTTGCTGACTAAATCATGAAACTGTCCACCTCCAAATTTATCATTGGCATACATGTAGATAATAATCACCCTGTTCACCTGCCCATGCCTATAGCGCAGCACTTGACTCCCAATATATGACTCTCCGCCACAGAATGTCCAACTCAAACATGGAACAAAATGTTAACCTCCAGTCAAGTCACATATCAGATCATGTGCCAGCACATCATACCTTGCAATGAGTCCAACACACAGGAGTCAATCACACAACAGCTGCAAACACAACACAGGACAAAAATATTAACACTTATTGGATCCGTCTGGGTCTGCAAATCAAGCCACTTCACCAATTGTATATGGGGCGGGTCCATCTGTAAAAAATGGAAGGGTGAAATGTGCTCAATGTCTGCTCACTGTAAAAAACTTGGATCAACAAATGACTGTGTGTGACATTTTATATGATAGAGCAGCACATCAGGCATGTAGACACCCCAACAGACATACTACTGCAAACATGCATTGACACTGTCACTCCAGTGAGTGATAGACACACATATTCACACATGCACTGGCCCTAACAATCACGTGGTGCCAGACATGATTACTCAATTTTGTGCTTCATTATTTCTAGAGGGTACTCCATTTCATCATTTGTTATTATGAGAGACGTGCAAAGCCACATTCCTGCTGCACTGCATTACCGGTGACTCATGTATTGTGGCTTATGCATAAAGGGACAATGAGTTACTGTGTGATGCTCATGTGGGTTGAGTTTTGTTCAGGAATTAATGTGCTTTCAATGGTCCATTATATGTGTGCCTGTGTTGTATGTAGGTTACATATGCCACATTGGCAGTGTACCCAGAGCTGTACAGTATATCCCCCCCATGACACCATGATGGCAGGGATCCTGTGTGTTACTTGATGACAATGGCACGTTAAACATGGATTGGCCATTTATCTAAATCAAAAGAACAAAAACATATATGCTGACAGTGTCTAACTTGATAATCTGTGACAGAATGCATGGGCACAAGTGTAGTCATTGCACCTGAAATGTGTTCCTCTGGGCCCTGTGTACCTATATCAGGTATTGTAGATCACAGTTTGCCACACTCATTATCTTAGAATTGCCAAGTTGGATGATCTGTGGTTATACAACCAAACTGACACTGTCCGCTAATTAAAACATGGTTTAGCAAATGTCCTACTTCTGCAATCTTGATGAGTTATGTCTCTATTTGTAAGCACCTTGGGAATGGCGGCACTCACAGGAATGCTGGCCTGCTGATCTTAGCATACCACCATGTCTGTGATAGCCTTCATACTGAGAAGTTAACAATTGTACATATGCTGCACTAGATCAGCAGGGGTGTACCAAATGTAAACTAGCAAACTATTTTGTCACTTTAAATGTATGATGGAAGCAGTCAGTGGTCCCTTGCACAACATCATGCAAATAAATAATTTGTGACCTGGCATTCACAAAGTTCAGGGATCCCATGATGACCCATTAACTTTAGAAAATTGTTTGGCTATAAAGTGACACAGATGGCAAATGCACCAGCTCTATACCAGCAATTGTGCCCAAGGCAAAAATATTGTTGGGCCATGCTACTCAATGATAGGATTTCTACGCCTACTCTGAAAAGCCACGAGATTAACCTGTTTAGTGCTACTGCAATCTGGTAGAATCCGGGCACAATTACATTTGGCCATGTGAAAGATTATCTGTCCAGACGTAAATACACATAAACAATTAACTTAGGGCCAGATGTTCTTTTTTTATGTATAGCATTTGCTTCATTTGTTTACGCCACAGCTATGGAAAGTAGCACAAAATATTTAGATATTATCAAGTGTGCATTACTTTGGCATCCATAATTAATTTAAATGCTGCACAAACCAAGTTGAAATATTGTACGTATGGCCATGAATACTGTTCAGACATGGTATAAAAAATTTGAGGGCTACATTGGTTCCTTGCATTAGCTTGTGAAATACATCTCATTCCTGGTACACTCACAGGCCCTGAATAATACTTTTGTTTGTGCCGAATTACCATCATCTATTGACTTCAGAGATGCACTAATTTACAAGATAAAGTTGTCTTTTGTAAGTTTGTGCAGCATTTGCGTAAAGAAATGACGGTAATGCATAGCAAAAATTGTATAAATCAGGGCCAATGTTTGTTCAACTTGCATTCCACATGTCTACAAACATTGCATGCAGCATGTCACAAAATCTGCTACTGTCACTACAGAGCATTTTACTGTACACATTAGTCTAATTTTTACTCACCAACAGGGCCACCAATCACCACACCCAGGTGGTCCAGCAGGTCCTGTTCTCGGGCCACCAGGTCAGCCCAGCGATGTTTCAGTTGGTGGTCGTTGCGCTGGCTGTTGAACAGTCTTCTTAGGTGGAACCCCACCTTTGCCCACCTGAGCCTCCAAGCCTCGGTGTAATACCCCTGTATCACCCTGCCACCAGCCTCCACTAGCAGGGGGAGGAAGTGGCACACCAGCCATATAAAAGACCCCAGATTCTCCTCACCCATTCTCCACAGACATGGCCTTCCCAACATCTAAAAAAAAATAAGGATAGGAAAGGATACAGTGGGAAATACAGGGAAAGGAGGTATGGAAAGGAAACTTAAAGAACCCACAAACAGCCCAACAACACCCCAACTAACAATACCCATTAACACAATCCCAACAGTACAAAGACAAACATAATTAAAAAAAATGACAAAAACACACTTACACTGATTTACACAGACACTTACAAAAACACCAGATGACAATGGAAATAGCACACAGGAGACAAACGCACAATATTCACAGACACAACTCTATACACAGCTACACAGTCTAGAAGAATCACAGACTACAAAGTGAAAGTGAAAGTACACCCATTGTACCATTTCTATAAACAGGATATCCTATTACATCACTTCCTGTCTCAAATGCCGTGCGTTTTTATTATAATGCATGAAATTTTATGACGCTTACGGGCTTTGCGTCAATATTTTTTTACGCATATGCTTACAAATTCCCCCGCATTCAAGGATCAATACATTTTTAAGGGATAATCGATTTCATGGGGTGCCGTGTTGGAATTAACGCTAGGGACCAATCGATGTATTATGGGTGTGAGCGTCATTTTTTAACGCACATGCATCATATTTTGACGCATATGCATCTTTTTTTACGCTTTTGCGTAAAATAATCTGTTTATAACTGTGTTTGTGTCATTTTTCTTTTTTTAACATACATGAAGGCTATAACTATACAAAGATAGGATGTTATGACCTGCTGTGTGTGTTCTTGTGTTTGGGCACATGTGGCAGACCACACTACTGCGGACCATAATACTCATGTTGTTGTGCCGGATTAGCTCTCTTAACTGATGCAAAAGCAACACAAACTTTTGGAATAAAATTGAAATTTCCTAGTTTGAGCAGGTATTGCATCAATAGAGGATAGCAAGGCTATGCAACTAAACAAATAGACTCATGGCCTGTGTGTTTTTGTCTGTGAATTGGCTATTTCAATTATTGTTGTGCCTCTGTGTGAACGTCACAAGAAGTGTTTTGCATAATGTGCATGTATGAATGTGTTGTAATTGTGGATAACCATCAGATGCCATTCATTGAGGTACATCAGTCATGATATGTGTTTGTTATATCAGTTGCGTCTTATGCTGTGTGAACTTCCCTGACTTTGGGGACAAAACATCTCCCATGACAAACTATACACAGGATATATAGAGGACGGTTGATAATGTCAATGTCAGAAATGTAACCCATCACATGTAATGAAATGTTGGATACCACTTCATGGTCACTTGTGTGTATACTACCCATGAGTCAGGCATTTGAACATGCTAGGTAGGTACAGTGTTTGTGACACAGAGTCTCAAATCCAATCCAAAAATGTTTTGGTACACCACAGTTTGAGTCAGGTACATGACCTATGTTTCTCCTGTGGCTGTGGAGGACCAGCAGACCATGTTGCATGTGTTCACATATTTCCAGTGGTTCATTGCACAAAGGTGTCCAGTTCAAGTGTGTGGCCATGTGTACCCTGTGTCAGTACTGATCTCCATGTTGTCATAGTTACGTGCAGGTCTAGTCATGAGTCTATGGAGCCATACCCTCAATTAACAGAGTATCCTTCAAAGCAGATTTGACCTAAGGCCAAAGATCAACTAATGGCACACATGGTGATAGTCCAGCTATGGCACTGCAGAACTATAATAAGGCTGACGACAGGGCATTCTTGGTGTGCACAAAAACTTTGTGGATGAGTAATAGGTAACAGGCAGCTTTCATCACAACATGTGTACACAGGGTGGTCTTGAAATTTCCCACTGCAACAGGGAACATCAGTGCCTCTGTGCTAATTCATCTCACAGTGAGTCACCATGCAAGCACCATCAAGAGGTGGCGGCAGAAGTGATTCTGTGGGTGGACTGTCAGGGCACAAACATGTTTTGTCCTCACATACACATTGGTAAGCCTTGTTTGTTGTGCGGGAGGCACCGTACCGAATCCATGCATACAGCCATAGCACACTATCACTGTTTGGCAAAAATGAATACATGCAAAACCAGACAAGGGATGGGGGCTGGATTAGGCCATTTGAATACATGTCCCAGAACTGATTACAATGAGTAACATGATTAAAATATACTTTCTATTTGAGGATTCATTGTAGACCAACCACACACAATACCCCATGAGGCAGACAGGGCATGGAAAGCAACTATGAGACAAATGTAGCCACAGGGAACCTCTATGTTTAACGCAAAGACTGGAACCAGTCTGGCTAACAGGATGCAGGCTCTGTCAGGAACAAACATGAACAAGGCAAATACACAGTGAGCAGACTCTGAATGGGACAGCCAGGAACAACACTGTGGGAACTAAAAACAGTTTGTGCTGTGGTCTGCAACGTTACACAATCCCACTAGGGCTCTGGTACACAAGTGATTTGTACGCCAATGCACAACATGGAAATTCTGAAAATGGCAGCTTCTAAGCAGTTCCAGGCAGCAGCAAGGGCAGGGCAGGTTCAAATGGCTGGTCTGCATGGTAGTGCTCACAGGTGTGTGCAGCCTCAGTCTCTCACAAGTCCTGGAGCTGAAAATCAAGTTCACAGGGCCAAGTGAACCTTTCACATGGGAAGCAATGTACAGCTGATTACAGGTCTTACCGACTACCAGGCAGTGCATTATTTGACCTGAAGTCCATGCAGACTGATGAACTATGACTATGGCATGCCATCCTGAAGTGGGAAGCACACAGGAGTCAGAATGGGAGTCTGGGTGTGTGTAGCTGAAGAATCTCAGGGTACAGATGGTACATTTACAGGGGCCCCTAGAGAAGGGTGAGGAGAGACTTAAAACATGGCAGTAGCAGGACTTATTACCTGGGATGGACTGCGCAGGACATGTTTTGTGAGCAATGCTTGTCATACCTGGGGCACTCATGCTATCAATTTTCATCTGAGATGGACTCGTCACACATGCTCCTTGCAGAGAATGCTGATGTCACACTTACTGCTGTCAAGGGTCTGGTCATACATTCCTGTTACCAATGCAATAGCACATCCACTGCCTCATGTATGAGACACTTTCTTTCCTTACGATTGATGGTGTCTTAGTTGTGTGTCATTTGCTGCAATGGTCCATGTTGGTAACATGGATGTGTCTCATAGCTGTGATCCTCTGATATTGCCCTTCACATGTGAAATAGACAGGATATATGCCATTGACACTGTGTGTGATGTTGGCTTTACATTCATACCCATAAAATGTGATGTGGCTTTTTCAGTATCCGAATCTGTATTTCTGCAATGCTCCATGAGGCTAAACTCTGATTATGATTCCTAGGTATCATGTGATGAATAAAAAATTACCCATAGCATGATTGAGTGATGAAGTTAGGTGTTTAATGACATATGATAACAAAGTGGTGATGGTGACAATAGTTAGAAGAAGTTTAGTATGATGTGCTGTCTGCGACGCAATCCTGCAGCAGTGTTTGGATGTTCTGCCTCATTTTTATGAACAGCATCCTCCTCTTCCTCCTCTTCAGGCATTTGTGGGTCTGGTTCACAGAGGGGAATGTCCCTCCTTACACAAATGTTATGCAGGATGGCACAAGTCTAAATGATCTTGCAGACCATTTCAGGTGAATATAGGAGGCTGCCTCTGGTGATGTCCAGGCACCTGAATCTGGACTTCAGGATGCCAAAAGTCCTCTCAACTATCGTGTGTGTCCTACGATGTGCCTCATCATAGGCACTCTCAGCTGCTGTGCTTGGGTTGGCAAATGGGGTCATGATCCATGGCTGGATCCCATAACCCTGATCAGCTGAAAGAGAAAATGAGGGTAAATATTTGGTTGTTGGTTGCAACTTGATTATCACTTTGCATGGCAGTTGTTATCTTGTGTCGTCTGTGACTCATCTGTGTTTGTGGTATTGTGTGGGATCCTAGGCTTCTAAGATGTTCTTTCTGCATTGGGTTGTTTAACTATCAAAACTGGTGTTTGGCTGATTGGCCTGATATCAGTGGTATATTTTGAAACTTGTAGTTCAGTGTGCATCTCCCATGCATTATGTAATGTGAAAGAAGTGTCTGTGTGCCTTCACTGGATGTGACAAGATACTTCCACACACAATCAATTCCACTGTGGTGGTAACATGGTTGCACTATATGGGCTGAACATCCCATCAAATTTGACATATGTAATTGCATGTGAAATGCAACAGTGAGGCCCTATGATTTGGCTGGTGACAATGTACAACACATCTCCATAAGTTGGCAGCACTGAAGTGTTCACAATTGACAATGCACAATTATCTCATGTGTGACAAGTTCTATGCAAACCTATTTTTGTGCCCTCACTGAGTTGCCTCATGTGCGAACATGTACCTACACTACTGAATTTGTTCCAGGTAAGCTGGCTAACTTGGTTGTGGGGGTGAAGGTTTTAATGTCAGAAGGTCCATGTTCCTGTACATCTGTTATGTATATGGGGAATCGTCTCAATCCGTATGTGTAGCAGTGTGCACTTTGCATTAGTGTCACATCCACATGTTTTCATAGCACAGTCTGCTTCCTTATTGCTAGTGGGCAATGTCACCCCAGGAGTGATGTGAGATGTTGGTACTGCCTCAATGATTCCATGTCACCTTCATTAGAGGCGGCATCATCATGCTATGTGTCTCATGGTGTTTAACCTGCAGCAAAACACATTACACACCCCTTACACAGTACGTATTGCTTGGAAGGGTGTGTGATTCAGTGTTACTGATGTGATATTGGAAGATTCATCTTCAAAGTTGTACTGCCAGTTAAGGCCATTGTCACTGTGTGGTTTTAAATTGGTCCCTTGTGGCTCTGGAGTGGCATCTCTTGTTATTTGCATCGGTCATTTGTCCATAGGTGTGTATCCCATTGGGTCAGGATATCAAACATGACCACCAGTGTCACAACCTCAGTGTCTTCCTGGCCACGAGCCAATGTAGTGGTATATGTGTTGTGTGTCCCACAGGGTTGCTGTGCTGTGTGTATATAACTAGGTTTCTGTACTTACCAACAAGTAGACCATTGCCATATCGTCCATTCTGGAAGTGCTGATTGATGGTGCAGTGGCGGAAGATGAATGAATCATGTACACTCCTAGGATACTTTACAACGATGTTGGTGATCAATCCACGGTGATCCACAATGGACTGCACATTGATGGAGTGTGTTTGCTTCCTGTTGCGGTATAGATGCTCAGTTGTATCAGGTGGCATAATCCGTACATGTGTGCAGTCAATGGCACCAAGCATGTGTGGGAAGCCATTGATTTGATAGAACCCCTGTTTGGTCTCCTGCTGCTTCTGCTGTGTGTTAGGGAAGCTGATGTGGCGGGGTGTGAGGGAGATGATGGCATCAAGTACCTTGGGAAGGAAGGCAGAGAATGAGGGCTGTGAGATCCTGGAAACCAGGGCACCAGTGGTTTGAAAAGAGCCACTTGCTAACATGTGCAGGACAGCTAGCAGCTTGGTCTCTGGTGGAATGATGTGGGGTGTCTGCAAGCTGGGTGCCAACTGTGGCTCAGTGTGGCGCAGCAGCTGCTCTATGGCTTGCCACTTTAGTCTGTACCTCTGGATGATGTCATGTTCTTGAGGCCCTGAAGAGTTGTCCGGGTCCTGAATGTCCTCTCCTGCCTTCTGCGTTGCCTTTGGGGTCCCTGTTGGTGTGGTGGGAGCTGCTGCTGTCGCTCTTGTGCTCTGCGTCTTCGTGCATGCTGGATAAATAGCCCCTCCATGTCTTCCTTTTTGAGCTCTGATGTTGCTTGTGTGAGTTTTCCTTAAGAACTGGTGTGTTTGCCCCATTTTAACGCCTGCCCTGACCTAGGCATTAAATTTTGGTGCAAATCAGGATTTGCACCATTTTCCGGCTCCGCCTCCCAGTCGTACGCCATTTTGCACGGCTGGATAAATATGGCGCACGGGTGTTTAAGTCATTTTTTGGACGGGAACGCCACCTTGCATCTCATTGACGCAAGGCGGTTTCACACATCCAGAAAATGATGCACACTGGGATATTTTGACGTTAGACAGGTCTAGCGTCAAAGTATAAATATGGTGTTAGCTTTGAGCTGAATTTGACGCTAATACGGCGCAAAGGGAGTATAAATATGGGCCCAGGTCCTAACTATAACTACCTAGTGGCGACTGCCACCAGGTACTATACCCCAGCTTGCACTCTGACTCATATATATATATATATATATATATATATATATATATATATATATATATGTGTGTGTGCATGTGTGGGTGTGTATATATATATATATATACATATATATATATATATATATATATATATATATATATATATATATATATATATATATATATATATATGTATATTATAAGGTTCAAGAAAGAAAAAGAAAAATGTTAATACAAATGTTTTAAATATGTCCCTTTCTTAGGGAGAGTACTAAAAAGTACAGGTGTAAGCCAGCAGCTACTAATTAGATGGCTGGCTGGCAACAAATGTGTCACAATTTAATTGTAAAATGAAGTTAAACTTGTGCCACCCCACTTCATAACTGTGAAACCCCCAAAATAAACAACTCATAAAAGTGAAAGTACCATCAAGTATCCAATTCTCCAATCTGGACTTAAATGTTCTGTGTATACTGTAGACTAAATAATTCAGTCAGAGCTCGTTCTGCCACCGTGAAGCCGCCTACTCCATGCTTGACGTTGGAGTGTGAAGGGTGAACTATGTGAGCACACTGACGCAAGCACATTAACGGTGCCCAGAGAAGGTTTCATGTGTTGAGAAATAAGCCTGACAGTCACATCATATATTGTGCACTGACAGTCTCATCATATATTGTGCACTCCACACGAAAAAGGCCCACAGCAGTTGTGCAGATCAGTGACATAGCATGGCGCACCTTGAGTTTTGGATTTACCTTTGAGGTTTGCTGGGCAGTCTGCCACCCAGTAGCAGTGTATCCCAGGTATTAGTCCTGGGGCAAAGGGATGAGCCCCCAGCTGTTCAGCGCAGAAGTGTCCAGACTAGGTCTAGTGCGGCTTGCACTTCAGATAGAGCTCTGCTGTTGCTCTCTGCATGGGACACAGGATTCGATGTGCAAAATGGGCTAAAACTGCCCTGCAGTCTCCTGTTATCCCCGTTGGTGTTGCTGCAGCATTTCAACAGTCTCCTTTTTGGGATGGGAGTGGACAGAAGAAGCAGCTTCTCTGCCCATTCAGATTTAGACGCTGACGGAAGCACACTCGCCCCAGCTCGCACCCGGACTCATGCAGCAAGTCGCATGAGAACCACAGAGGTGTGGCAGAGGTCCTGCACAGGAGGAGTGAGAGGCTTATATGGCTTGTTAGTGCTGAGCCTGATTTGGGTTGTTAGAAGAGGCATCCCACATATGGTAGGTGCTGTGTCGCATGATAGTGTTGCATGATAGAGACCCAGTGGGCTTGGAAGCAGTCAGTTTAGAGACTGGCGTGGCTCGTGCTGCGGAATTTCACCACCTTCTCTATCCTGCCCCTTGTTAAGCCTTGCCTTCTCAAAGACACGCCCTTTGTGATTGTAGCAAGCAAAAATATTGAGATCTGGGAAAGTAATCTCAGCTAGATTATGTTATAAAACAAAATCAGACCCCTTAAAGAACAAATCGAATAATATAGAGGCGTTAAAGGGTTATCTAAAAAAAAAAGTTTTTCTTTAAACTTTCTGAAATTGTTAACATTCCATCAGTGGAAAGCATCAATTTAATAGTCACCAATGGTTCATTGAATGAAGCTACTCAAAGCTTGTTTTTTTTTAACCCTCAGAGATGAGTCTCCTGGAAGCAGTATTTTCCAAATATCTGGTGATCGATTATAGGTCCCCAGATATATCTCATTCCTCCCCTACTAACCTTTAAAGATCGCCTGATTTGAAACTGAATGCCTCCTTTCACTGACTTGGGAATTACGTTCAATATCCTGAATCACTGCATTGTTTAGAAAGGATCTTGTCTTCCTTTTGAATTTTCTAGAGAAACTGTCAGTTCACATCACACTTGACATACTATCCATAAGCCTTAAAGAATTTTCATTAAAAGTCCCAATGGGTGGGAATAAAGATGGAGTACGCATAAAAGAGTCTGTGGGAGTTGGTATCCAGTTTGGCTGTCCCTGGTCAAAGCTGTGCATTCTGGATTGTAATAAAGACTTTAGAGACACTGAACTGGATTCTTTCTGCTTAGAGGAAGTTTTCATGCACCCGGACTCACAACAGCCTGGGATTAGTAAATTCACTTATGATAGTCATCCAGTTTTCAATAAAAATTGAAAGGGTAAACAATCCAATTCTCATAGCTTTCCAGTG
Source organism: Pleurodeles waltl (assembly GCF_031143425.1). NCBI lineage: Eukaryota > Metazoa > Chordata > Amphibia > Caudata > Salamandridae > Pleurodeles > Pleurodeles waltl. Next base: position 432,163,056 of record NC_090444.1, read on the forward strand.
ACTTTAAAAAGTGAAGAAAAATGAAAATCAAAGCGGAAAAATGTAGATTAAAGAAAAAGGGAGTAAAAAAGATAAGTTTGCATCTGACATAACAATTCCTGATCATTCTTTAGAACCTTCCACTGGTTGCTGACCAACTCCATCAGTGATTCTTTCAATTCATATGGAGTCTTTCAGTCCTCATCAGACTATGTCAGAGTCTGGAGGAATTGTGGGTCACAAGTGCAATCGCTACAACCAGCTAAAGTTAGTGCTGATACAAACCCCCCTGAGTCCTCCTTGAATCTGAAGGCACAAGTTTATTACCCAAATTCGGACTACCGGTCTTTGAGTAATCAATCTGTCCTACGTTTACCCCACTCAAAAGTGGAAATGAATGTAGTAACTCTTGATTGTATTGTATTATATGATACTGATATTGGTTGTTTAAATCGTTCTCTGCTGCTGAGGTTTTTTAACAGACTTAGAACGACTGGGAATGGTGAGAAGTGAGGATATGGCACTAGTGCAGCAACTGTTGTCTGCTTTCAAGAAAAGAGCTAGAGTCATTTTTAATTCAAATGTAATTGTTAATTTGATTCTATTAAATGGGTATTTCTTTTTAGTAGGGGTATAGATATGTTTCCTTACATTCCTGCATGATCCTTGTTACACCCTTCCATTTAGAAAGATAATTGTGACTGTATGCCCCTTGAGGTCTCTAAAGTAAATGGAGAGGATTTGGAGAGTAATGCAAAATTAAGTGTTATCAAGGTCTGAACGGGAAGAAGATCCATTACCTATTTAGGGCAAGATAAATCTGCCTTAAGGATTACCTAAGAAGATGATATTTCTAGATCAGGTTGGTTAGCAGGGCCACTTAATTCCAAAGAAAAACTAACTCACTTACATTTTTGCTGAGGTTTTAATGAGGGTATGACAATCCTTTCCTAGAGCTTAGCTAGCTGTTCTTCCAAGTCCCAAATTTTTTGCGTTTTGAATTCCTTGAAAGCAGACATAATATGTATTCAGGAGACCTGGTGTACTGTGATTTTGGAATCTGATAATTACTATGTGCTTAGTTGGCAAGCGAAAAAAAGTCTAGCAAGGGTCACACGACTGGAGGGATTGCTGTTCTATTGAATATGGATGGCATTTGGACATATAAATCTTTTTGCCATTCTTCGAACAGTATGTAGTTTTAATTGGCCTGGAAAGCTGAGTCATGTTAAGATATCTCTCCTTCTCGCTAATATTTATATCCCACTAGGCCTGGAAAAGGACCCTCTTACTAAATCTTTGTTTGATTTTATGGGTCAGGTAGCTTAAATAGAACAATAAAATAATATAATCATAGTGGAGGAATGCAACGCTATGGTTTCCAACCATGCTGTAGACCTCTGTTCAGATACGGCTAGTGAATGGGATCTAAGTATCCCTAGTTCCATTTTTCCTGAGCTTTTTAAAATGAACAAAAGAGGGAAACTTTTGTTAGCACTATGTAGGCATATTAGGGCCATTAACATAAATGGGAGACTGGAAAAGAACATCCCCGCTCATTTCACCTATCCTTGACCAAAACGCAGCTCAATAATTTACTACATTTTTACTTCATTAACTACTTTTGGAATATTGCTTTATTATCTATGTTTAGATTGCTGTCTGATTTGGAAATCTTAGACATTTTGTTAAATGACCATAAGATGCTTCCATTCGCCATCTATATGAGCCCGGAAGTTGTTATGCTGTGGAGGATGAAGGCAGAGAAGGTTCATTTTGGCATTTCCCAATGGTAAAGTACATTGGAACCACGTAACAAATGGAAATTAAATGCAGCTTTGATTAATGCCTTAACTGATCGGATGGTTCATGGAGGGATTTTGTTTCATCAATTAGAAGATGATATGGCCAGGTTTAGTAAAGAGCGAATTGCCAGCTGCCACCCTCCCCCATTTGGAAATAACTCGACTGATGATAGTAGAGAGTGCCATTAAAATAAATTGATTAACATACTTCAAAGGGTTACATTTTTGCACTTCTCGTATGAAAGAAGGAATTTACTTTTTTTTAAAGGAGGCAGGCTTGCTGGAAAATCAGTAGAAGAAAACAATAGGCCGATGAGATCAGGATTGACTTCCATGAGGCAGCAATATATAAGGATTTTAGACTCTTCTGGAGAATTATTGCAATTGCTAGCAGGAGTGGCATAAAACCAAGTATTTGTACGATCACTCGTAATGAGTGGACTACATATTTTTCTAATTTTTATGCTGCTAACTCCTCAGATGTAATGTCCTTTTCTCCTGTTAATTCCTCTTTTACTGATGGAATAGATTTATACTGCCCAACTGAAATTCACATTAGTGACATTATACATAGCGCCAGAGCTTCGGGTGCTAGAGTGTCTGACCAAAAACCTATTACAATCATAAAGTTGGAAGAACATCTATGGTCAAGATATTAAGCCCCTTTGTTTAAACTTTGTTTGTTAAGTGGCACCCTTCCATCTTCTTGGAGGGGCAGTATTTCCACAACGTAAGAAGGGCCCTGTTAAACAGCCCTGTAATTATAGGCATATAACTCCTCAATTCTGTCATGAAAAAATAGTTGCCAAGAGTGCTCTCCACCGTTTACAAAGTTGGGCAGAAAATAATATTATTATTCTGTTGGAACAAGCTGGCTTCAGATCATGTAGTTCAATACTCAATAATATCACTGCCCTTCGGGTGATTTTAGAGAAATATGCCTAGTTTCAGGGTATGGCTGTCTAAGCAGCCTTTATTAATTTTTCAAAAGCTTTTGACTGTGTATACCGACCTACCTTGTGAAGTAAGCTTTGCGCCCCAAGTATCCCACACCCTATGCTTAGTTATAATAGCATTAGATTCCTCTTAATGTAATCAAGTCCTGCTTTGGGGGGTTGTGGGCTTTTCTGAAACATTTTGACATAAAGTGGCTTTAAGCAGGGTTGTTAGTTAGCCCCCTGATTTTTCTTCACATATTTATGATTTGCTCAATTTTTTAAAGAAAACAGGAGAAGTTGCTCCAAAGCTGGGCCCTTGACACATAGCTTCACTTTTATATGCGGATGATATTGTGATTTTAGGTCTCACTCTAAAGGACCTGCAAAATCATCTAGACATTTTAAGAAAATTCACATCCATTACTTGAAAATCAATACACAAGAAAGCCTGATTTAGAGTTTGGTGGACAGGTTACTCCATCAAAAAAGTGGGGGATATCCCATCTGCTGTATTACAAATCAATTATAACCTATGGCGATCATAATACGGAAGATGGGATATCCGTCACATTTGCAAACTATAATCTGCCAAACTATAAATCGGGTCCTATGTGCTTTATGTAAGCAGTTTGTGCAGAATTTGTAACGTTTTACTTACCTGCCCTACTCTATACTTCAAACCAATGTTTTTTAAACCTTGTTTTTGAAACATGGGTTACATACAACTTAAAAGACAACTTGTTTCTTATTTGACCTTGTTACTAAAATGATGTGTTTTAAAATGTTTAACTATTTTGAAAGTTTTTTAATATGTACTTATTTTATCTAATTGTATATTTTTAAGTGGATCTCATTGTAAATCTGAATCTTAATAAATAAATTTGAATCTTGATGAAGTGACTTACCCGCAAAACTCCACCATGCCCGAGTGGACTATAATGAACATCTGTTACACTGCCAATATTGAAGCATTTTGACTTAACCTCAAATGAAGAAGGAAACAAACATTTCCTCAATGACAGTAGTGACACACTCCTTAATGAAGAGCCATCATTAAAAAGAAACATGGATCTTCCAGCACATTGCGAAATATTAAGTTCAAATCAAGGAAACGGATGAAAGGAGTTTCTTGATCAAGTTTATTGCATAGAAGAAAAGACACCAACTGAGAGGGAAACTTCCACTTCTCAAGCCACCACACAACTTAACTTACTGTTCATATCCCCTCTGGCATTCTATGCCTAGCATTCATTAAGTACCGAGGTGAATACACTGTGTATGGATATTCACGAGTATATTAATTTGAGGGTCTTGAATACATTATAAATTAAAGGTATAAACATATGTGTAGAAATTACATTTTTGTGTACTCCAACTTTTGTTTGTAGCTAAAGAATAAATACAGTTATACTAATTTACTGTCATCGAGTGGAGTGTCGTTAGGTGGAGAGTGGTACAGTAGTGTGTTGTAAAGTGTACTGTTGCAGAGTATAGTGTTGTGGAGTAGAGTGGAATGTAGTAGAGTGAAATTTAGTACAGTGGAGTGGCATAGAAACGAGTACTGTACAGTGGAGTGCGGCATAGTGGAGTGGCGTATAGTGGAGTGGTATATAGTGGAATAGCGTATAATGGAGTGTTGCAGAGTGGAATGGCCTACAGTGAAGTGGCATACAGTAGAATAGCGTACAGTTGAGTGGCAAAGAGTGGAGTGAAATAGAGTGTAGTGTGGTAGAGTGTAATAGGGTACAGTGGAGCAGCATAGAGTGCAGTGGCGTAGAGTGGAGTGGTGTACATTGAAGTGACTCAGTACAGTACAGTTCAGTGTAGTGCCTTACAGTACAATAGCATAGAGTGGAGTAGCACAGAGTGGAGTGGCATATACTGGAGTGGCATAGAGTAGAATAGAATAGAGTGTAGTGGCAAGAGTGGAGTTGTGCACAGTGGAATAGTGTAGAGTGGAGAAGCATAGATTAGACCAGCGTAGAGTGCAGTGGTGTGGACTGTAGTGGCAGAGAGTGGAGTGACATAAAGGAAAGTGGCACAGAGTGGAGTGGCGAAATTGGAGCTGTATACAGTGGAATAGTCTAGAGTGGATTTGCATACAGTACAGTGGTGTAGAGAGCTGTGGCGTACAGTGGAATGTGTTAGAGTGGAGTGGGGTACATTGGAATAGCATAGAGTGGATGGGCATAAACTGAAGTGTCGTACACTGGAGTGGCATACAGTGTAATTGTGTGCACTGGAGTGGGGTAGAATGGAGTGGCATAAAGTAAACTGGAGTAGAGTGTTATGTTATGTTATGAAAATTTATAGAGTGCATAGCTACTTGAAGGCCTCCCAGCACTATACAGAAAAACCTTTGAATATACGGCTTTGGGACACAAACTAAAATAACCAAGTTTTTAATAGCCGCCGGAATGACAGTTCATGGCTAATTTGACGTAGATTCAGTGGTAAAGAATTCCACAGTCTAGCTCCAAGAGACGATATTGATCTTCCTCCCCAGTTGGCCTTTTTTACTGGGGCAATGACAGCTAGGGCCGTGGAGGATGATCTAAGATGTCTGGTAGGTTTGTAAAAAGAAGCCGGGGTTTGCAATATTGGTGGACCTTTGTCATATAGCGCTCTATGAATGTAACATAAAGATTTCAAATTATACCCGTTGCTCCAAAGGAAGCCAGTGCAACATTGATAAAGCTGATCTGGCTGATTCATGCCTGGGTAGATTGAAGAGAAGGTGGGCAGCAGTGTTCAGCACCACCCGCAATTTCTTCATAAAATATTTTGGTGCACCAAGAAACAGGGCGTTACCATAATCCAGCCGAAAGATTATTAAGGCCTGTATGATGAGCCTCTTTGCAATGAAAATAACTATTTTGAAAATCTTTCTAAGAAGTCTGAGTATGCCAAAACAGGAGGAGGATATTTTTTTTGCTTGATGATCCAGGGTCACACATGGATCAAACCATACTCCCAGACTCTTAATGCTTTCTTTGGGCAATGGAAGATCTTCTAATGGTTATAAGACTGGGGAGATTAAGGCCCTAATTCTAACCTTGGCGGACGGCCTCGCCCTAATTCTAACCTTGGCGGACGGCGGAGGCCGTCCGCCAAGGTACCGCCGTCAGAACACCGCACCGCGGTCGAAAGACCGCTGCGGTGATTCTGACATTTGCCCTGGGCTGGCGGGCGGCCGCCAAAAGGCCGCCCGCCAGCCCAGGGCAAATCAACCTTCCCACTAGGATGCCGGCTCAGAATTGAGCCGGCGGAGTGGGAAGGTGCGACGGGTGCAGTTGCACCCGTCGCGTATTTCAGTGTCTGCTAGGCAGACACTGAAATACTTTGTGGGGCCCTCTTACGGGGGCCCCTGCCATGCCCATGCCATTGGCATGGGCACGGCAGGGGCCCCCAGGGGCCCCGCGGCACCCCCTACCGCCATCCTGTTCCTGCCGGGCGAACCGCCAGGAACAGGATGGCGGTAGGGGGTGTCAGAATCCCCCATGGCGGCGCAGCAAGCTGCGCCGCCATGGGGGATTCTAAGGGCAGCGGTAAACCGGCGGGAGACCGCCAGTTTACCCTTTCTGGCCACGGCTGAACCGCCGCGGTCAGAATGCCCTGCGGGGCACCGCCGGCCTGTTGGCGGTGCTCCCGCCGACCCTGGCCCCGGCAGTCTTAGACCGCCGGGGTCAGAATGACCCCCTAAGTTTGGTTTTTCATGGTGACCCAGAAACATAACCTCTGTCTTGTCTCCGTTCAACTTAAGTCTACAGCTGGACCTCCGAGCCGAGAATTGGTTGAGTTCTGATCAGTAGAAAAAGATACCTGTAGTGTCATCTGCATATGACACAATAGAGAGTCCATAGGGCTCCACTACTTTTGCCATGGGGACCATACAGATATTAAATAACGTTGGGCTCAAAGAAAAGCCCTGAGGCACCCCTCACTTACTCTTAAAACAGCTTGAATAAAAGGAACGGTCCAAAACTTGAAATGATCTTGCTTCCAAGAATGAGGCAAACCAACTCAGGGCATTGCTTGAGACTCCACTTTCTCTCATTCTCTGGAGCAAAATATTGTGCTCCATCGTGTCAAAGGCGGCACTAAGATCGAGAAGCACGATTGCCGAAACCAAGCCCTGATCTACACATTTCCCAACTTCTTCAGTGACTGCGATTAATGCAGATTCCGTACTATGTAATAGTCTAAAGCCCATCTGAGATGGATGGAAAATTGTATTTTCCTCCAAAAACCTCGAAAGATGAGTCTTTAACCTGTTTTTCAAGTACTTTGGCAATGGCTGGCAGCATAGAGATTGGTCTATAGTTGCCAGGGATGAGTGGATCCAGGCTGGGCTTCTTAAGCAACGGCTTCATAATTGCATGTTTCCATTGTGGAGGAACGGTGCCGACTGATTTCCTAAGATTGAAGGCGGGCCGGATCCTGAGGAGACCCTGATTTAAGGGTGGTCAATAGTATAGAGACCGCTTCAGGAGAGAGGGGAGGAATATATGTAAACCTTTCTGCACCCTTGAAACACTCCTCATTTACCGCTTGGGGACTACGGGTATCTATTGGAAAAGTTGAATAGATCTCTGCAATTTTTTCCTGTAAAAAATCCAACTAAGTCATTACTATGTTTATGCAAGGCTTCTACAGTCTCTGTGTGTGCCTGAGGAGAGGTAAATTCTTTTAACAGGAGAAAGATTTCCTTCAGGGAGTTAGATCTCTGTTCGATTTTATCTGCATAATATGCACTCTGGGCTGCTTTAATTTCAGAATGAAACCTTCTGATAACCTTCCTATACTCATCTTTAGAGGAAGTCTCATAGGAGTTTCTCAATTTTCGCTCCAGCCGCCTACATTCCCTCCTTATTAGGCTAAGATGTTTGGAGAACCAGGAGGCACTTTTTTTCTTATGTCCACTCGTTCTTAACATGTATGGAAGGATTGTGTCTAAGCTTTTGCTAATCCAATTATTAAATGAGTCTAAAGATGTAGCCATATTCCCATTCAATGTCGGTTTTAAACTCTCTAAGATGTCAATCCATTCTTTAGTCTTAAGCATTTGCCAGCGCCTATAAGGTTGGATAATGCTTTGGGAGTGTGTTTCCAATACTGGAAGGGGAAGGGAGAGAGAGATTAGGTAATGATCAGACCAGGCTAAGGAGTTGGGGGGCAGGGGAGTTAAGTTGGCTGTATTGCTGAAAACTAAGTCAATGGTCTGACCCTTGATGTGTGTAGGCCCCTGATCAATTGTGTGAAATCTAAGGCCTCCATATCTAACAGAAGTCTTTTAGCAGCTGCATTCTCTAAATTCTCTGCATGAATATTAAAATCTCCAAGAATTGTGAAATTTGGCTTGTTACAAATTGAGTCTGCCACTTGCTCTGTAAAAGCTTGAAGAAAATGCAATGAAGAGCCACGAAGGCGATACACTAAGGCCCCGGAGAAACTATATTGAGAATTTAAAGAGAAGGAAAAATACATACTCTCACAATTTAATAACTTAAGTGGATGGGTGGTGACCTTAACTGAATCCTTGACAATAATGGCAATACCCTCTCCTTTTCTGTCATGCCTTATGATTGAGTACTTATTAGGTAAAGCCAGGGAAATATCAGGAGCTGAGTCCTCGTGGAGCCATGTTTCCATTAGGAACAGGGCTGTAAGTGTCAATTCATTAAGTAGAAGATTGATATCCAGTTTGTGGGCAGCTAAAGATCTACAATTTACCAGGAGAAACAAGCTATGCAGCGCTTTATGTGATACAGGTATGTTCTGTATTAGAGGTTGGGGGGGTCTATCACCTCTATTATAGGGCCAGGTAACTTCCCTGGCAAACGTTTGTTCATTACCTTTGGCTCCTATATTAAATCTAAGAGAATAGAGAAATCCAGCATCATATGTAAGCCTACCTATGCTAAGATGACCATAGTTGCTGGCCCCTGGGCCCGATCTGGCACGGACGGGCACAGACCTGCTTGCCTTTGGTGCGCCTGTTGCACACATCCGCTGCGCGGCCGCAGCATTGAAGGTCTTTAAGTCCTCAGATAACAGGAGGATGAGACGGCTAGGCAGCTGACCTCCTCAAGATGGCGTCCGTAAGTGTGCTTCTGAAGAGGTCGGAAAATGGCTGCCATCTCAGTACACCGAGACCGGCAGGCACAATCCTTCCACAGAGTGTAAAAGGGCCTCATTTAAAACACTGATCAGTCTAGTTATGAAAGTTGTAATCCCAACAGAGTAAAAACAAATAAAAACACTGTTCCTTAAATTTAAAACACCATCGGCCTCTGAACACGGACCATGGTTTGTAAAATCAATAACCCTCCCCCAAATAGTAAACAGAGTGCCAAAAAACTAATATAGACTGTTGAAAACTAAATAAATGAAAAGGCTGTCACCTGCAGCTGCAAATTCAAAGATGGAAGTGGAAGTGGAATAGTGTAAAGTAGAGTGGCATGCAGTGCAATAGTGTATAGTTGAGTGGCATAGACTGGAGTGAGGGACAGAGTAGTGGTAAACAGCGTAGACTGGAGTGGTGTAGAGTGGAGTGAAGTACAGTGTGGTGGCATAGAAGTGAGTATTGTAGAGTGGAATACTGTAGAGTGGAGTGTTGTAGAGTGGAGTGTGGTAGAGTGTAGTGGCATACAGTGTAATAACGTACTGTAGAGTGGTAGAGAGAGTGGAGTGGCTTATATTGGAATAGCATAAAGTGGAGTGCATAGAGTGGAGTGACATACAGTGGAGTAGCATACAGTGGAGTGGTGCAAGATGGAATATCATTGAATGTTACTGCCGTACAGTGTAGTGACATAGAGTGGAGTGGCATATAGTGGAATACAGTGCAGTAGAGTGGCTTAGAGTGGAGTGCGTAAAGTGGAATAGAGTAGAATGTAGTAGGGTAGAGTGGATTGGCATAGAGTGGAGTGGCGTAGAGTGGAGTGATGTACAGTGTAATTGTATACAGTTGATTGTCGTAAAGTGCAGTGGCGGATAGTGGAGTGGTCAGGGGTGTAGCTTGGTTAGTGAGATTGGAGATGTGTGAGCTTCAGATTTCCTGGCATTCACACTGGCATATAATGTTAAAATACATTATAGGACAATCAGGGAGCATGAGAGGGGCTGAAGAGACAATGGAAAGAGAAAGAAACATAGATTGGTAAGAGTACTAAATGAAACAAACACAATGGGGGTCATTCTGACTTTGGCGGGCGGAGGACGCCGCCTGCCAAAGTAACCCCGTCGAAAGACCGCTCCGTGGTCTTCATTTCGACTTTCCCGCTGGGCCGGCGGGCGACCTCCAAAAGGGCGCCCGCCGGCCCAGCGGGAAAGACCCTGCAACAATGAAGCCGGCTCCGAATGGAGCCGGCGGAGTTGCAGGGCTGCGACGGGTGCAGTTGCACCCGTCGCGATTTTCACTGTCTGCAAAGCAGACAGTGAAAATCTTTATGGGGCCCTGTTAGAGGGCCCCTGCACTGCCCATGCCAGTGGCATGGGCAGTGCAGGGGCCCCCAGGGGCCCCACGACACCCGTTCCCGCCATCCTGTTTCTGGTGGTGTAAACCGCCAGAAACAGGCTGGCGGGAAGGGGGTCGGAATCCCCATGGCGGCGCTGGAAGCAGCGCCGCCATGGAGGATTCTCCGGGCCAGGGGAAATCCGGCGGGAAACCGCCGGATCCCCTTTTCTGACCGCGGCTTTACCGCCGCGGTCAGAATGGCCCTGGAAGCACCGCCAGCCTGTTGGCGGTGCTTCCGTGTCCCTCCACCATGGCGGTCCATGACTGCCAGGGTTGGAATGAGGGCCAATGTTTTGTAAAATAATCAACGTTTTTAGGGTTTTTAAAACGGGGATGAGAGTGTGTGTGTGTGTTTTTGTCAGTGTGTTCATGCAAAAATCCCAGGTGATATCCAACAGACACCTCACCACACTGACTGAAAGCACCTGTACCCAACTATTCATCAGAAAATACATTAATGAGGGGGGTGTAATACCCCAAACACCCCTCGCCCCAAAGCTATGCCCCCGGTGATGGTGTACAGTGCAGTGGTGTACACTGGAGTGGCAGAGAGTGGAGTGGTATAGATTGCAGTGTCATTGAGTTGAGTGGCATAAAGGGGAGTAGGGTAGAGTAGAGTGGCATAAAGTGGAATGGCATACAGTGGAGTGGTGTACAGTGGAATAGTGTATATTAGAGTGATGTACAGTGAAGTGCCGTGCAGTAGATTGGCACAGTGTGGAATAGCACTGAGAGGAGTGTTGTACAGTGGAATTGCACACAGTGAAATAGTCTAGAGTGTATTGGCAGATAGTGTAGTAGTGTACAGTGGCGTTGTGTAGACTGGAGTGTCGCACAGTTCAGCAGCATACAGTGGAATAGTGTACAATGAAGTGGTCTACAGTGCAGTGGCTTTCACTGGAGTGTGTTAGAGTGGAGTAGCGTACAGTGGAATAGCATATAGTAGAATGGAGTTGAGTGCCATAGAATGGAATGGCGTAGAGTGGAGTGGAGTGGTGTAAAGTGCAGTGGCAGACAGCAGAGTGTGTTAGAGTTGAGCAGCGTAGAGTGGATTGGCATATACTGAAGTGGCATACAGTTGAATAGCATACACTGGAGTGGGGAAGAGTGGAGTGGCATAGAGTGGAAAGGCATAGAGTGTAATAGTGCAGAGTAGCTGTGGCATACACTGGAGTAGCGTAGACTGGAATGGCATTTAGTGGCGTGGCGTAGAGTGGAGTGATGTAGAGTGGAGTGTTGTAGAGTGGAATACTGTAGACAGGAGTGTTGTAGAGTAGAGCACAGTAGAGTGTAGTGGACTGGAGTGGCACCTAGTGAAGTAGCATACAGTGGATTGATGAGTAGAGTAACGATGAGTATTACTGGCGTACAGTGTAGGGGGGCCTCAAGTGATTCCAGGGAGGGCACCAAGCTCTGGCAAAAATAAGCATTATACAGATAATAGTGCTTTGTTTTAAACAGAAATATATTATTGCATTTTTAAAAAGCTAACAGTACTTAGCTCCAATGTTTAAATAAGTCTAGACATATTTAAACATTGACATCTTGATAAAAAAAAAATGAAAAATTCTGAGGGGGGTTCCAATGATTTTTATTTTTCAACTGGGGGGGCGCCACATTAAAAAGTTTGAAAAACACTGGTGTAGAGTGCAGTACAGAATAGTGGAAGGGCGTAGAGTAGAGTGGTGCAGATTCTAGTGCGTAGAGTGCAGTGATGTATACTGTAATAGGGTACAATGGATTGTCGTAGAGTGGAATGGAGTGGAGTATAGTACAGTGGCCTACAATGGAGTGGTTTACAGAGGAATAACGTACAAAGCAGTGATGTACACTGAAGTGGTGTACAGTGGAGTGGCAAAGTGTGGAACAGCACAGATAGCAGTGTTCTAGAGTGGAGTTGCATACAGAAGAATAGAATAGAGTAGAGTAGCGTAGAGTGGAAGAGCATACTGTGTTTTGGAGTACACTGGAGTGTCAGAAAATTGAGTGTTTTGTATCTTCACTAAAAGTCATAATAAGTCTAGTCTCATCATTGTCATCCAACTTTTGTTTAGGAGTATTGTCAAATAAGATTTCAGTTCTGAGCGTGCTATTTTTCATTTTAGTTTCTTTTTTTTGGCAAATTCATAATTACCGGCTTGCTCGTACCGGTTTAGCACCACCCCTCTCGGGCCACATGAGTTCATTTCGAGCATTTGGAGTTCTGTCTATTATAATGAACTCCGTGGCCGGCCGCCAGAAAACATATGCTGCAACTATATCGAGTCTTCATTTGAAGCGTTAGCACTGTTTCTGACTCGCCGTTAACTTGGATTCCACTGTGTTTTCTTATTTTTTTTTATTCCTTGCTGTTGTTTATATAACAACATCCTCGACGCCGAGCTTCAGTATACTTTACGGCCGCATCCGACTTCTGCTTTGTTACACTTGGATTTCCCTGGGGCTAATTTTCTTCGGAGTCGCATTCCAGCCACGGCTGTACGTGGAGGAGTGCAAAACGGGACATGAGTATAAAGACCCGTTTTCTTCATCGTTTTGGAGTAGTCCCCTTTCTGTCTGATTGTTGATTTACACATCGAGGAATGCAGACCGTGAATTTATACTAGTGTACATTTCACTGATGTCGGATGGACTCAGATGGACTTACATATAATTTTGAGGTATGTGATCTTCCTCGCTCCTTTTTTTCTATATAATTTTGGAATCAACAAACGGTGGCTTTTCCTTCCTTTTTCTCTTTTTTGCATTACATATTAAGAGCTCTGCCACAATCTATATCTGATCCTTAATGCAGCGACACTAACATTAATAGTTTTCTGGCTTACTTAGGCAAGGGGAACTAGGAACTTTCCTAGGGGATTTATGGTATTTGTGTTCTCCATTTTTTGATCTTACTCATTGCAGTGATTTTGTGCAATGGATGACGATATAGAAAACGAGAGGCGGTTGGCAGCACAAACATTATTTTCTAAAGACACTATCAGGAAGAGTTCCTATGCACATTGTCAGGAAAGCAACAAATGATTTAAATGCTATGCTAAAGAAATTGGAGAAATTGAGCAAAGCTGAAATATCAAAATGGTGGGATGCCACTTCTTTGCAAAATTACGTTGATCAACAGATGGTCCCAAGGGGCCTACGTATTTTTATTACACCATCGTATGAGACACCCAATCCAGAGATGCTAAAGGAATGGGCAGAAAATTCAGCTTCAAGTTCCAGGCACATGCTTCAGATACTTATAAAATATGCGTGGCAGGACCGGAAAATTCTACTAGGGGATATCAAGAGACTAAAAGATGATTTGGTCTTACGCTCTGAAAAAGAAATGATATCAAAATTTATGGAGTCAATGAATATTAGACTGAAGAAATATGAGGAAGAAATCAAAATTAAAAAACAACAAAAATTACATAGAGACATAGGGGACTATGAAAGCGGAAGAATTTTGACTTTTAATAGGAAATATGATCATCTATACAAATCATCCCTTGCTTGTTCCCCTATGGAGGAGAAACAATCTTCCTCGGAAACCGATGTGGAAAGTATAAAGGATTCTGATACCCCCAGTTCCACTGAGAGTGAGAAATCTATCGAAGAAGTCACTAACAAACCAGTAACTTTTTTAGACGAGTATCGCCTGCTGCGACGCGGCAGGCAAGTATCCAAGAACCAGCACGGACCAAGTCCCAACTACAAAGGCAGGACATCAGGCCGAAGAGGAAGACGGGGCGGAATCAGAAGAGGAGAGAGAGAGTCAGAAATCGTAACAAGACCAAATTTCGATATGGGGCAAGTGGGAAAAACAACAAGAAGCTTCAACTTACAAACATAATGGATGAAGTTATGGTAAATAAAACTATTGTAAACTTATCTAACTTTGTGTTATCTGACAGCGATAAATCCACTCTATGTTTAGGTCTCTCTTTCTGCCCTACAGAACGTTTCAATTATGCTCAGACAAGGATTGACTTTTTTTAATTTATTAGAAAATTGAAACTGAGAAAATGGTTCAAACAAAAGAACTCGCCTGATGTGGGGGGTGGTGGCCCCCGTACGGATGCCTCTTATGATGTATTGAATATTAGTGATGTGGACTCTTTGATTGCATTGTATGAATTGGAAAATAATGTTGTAGAATCTAGTATAACTAGGAATGTCTATCAAATCCTTGATGATTTAAATATTACATATGATCTATCTGTCCCTACTGGGTTCAAGCCAAAATCTACATTTTTCCCTATCATGAACGATGATAATATGTATTTGTGTGTATGTTGTTGTGGGTTAGGGTGGGGGTGTTGCGTGTGTGTGTAACTCTCTTTTCCCTCCCCCCGCCCCTGTGTCGTAGGTGCAGTACTCACCGTGGTGGTCGCCGCCGTCAGTCGTGCTCCTGGTAGAGGAGCAGGAAGACAATGGCAGGTAGAATTTGGAGTTCCAGCTCCATGGCGTCCTGGTTCCTCGTGGGGTGTGTGGAGGTGAGCGTTTTCCCTTCCAAGTCCTGTTTCCACAGTGTTTTTGTTTGCGTTGAATCCACCCCGGAAAAGGTGGTGGATTGGCCTCTCATAATGGTGTGGGCGGTACATTGTCTTCCGCCTGTCTGTTGGCGGTGACCGCCATGCTGTTTGTTTGTACCGCCATGGCGGTCGGAGTGTTAAAGTGGCTGTCTATGTTGGCGGTTTCCGCCATGGTCGTGATTCCATTTTTTTTCCGCCGGCCTGTTGGTGGTCTTACACCCGCTTTACCACCAACCGCCAGGGTTGTAATGAGGGCCATACTGTGCACAGAGTCCAGGTTTTCCCCAGAGGCTTGACAGAGGCTAAGGTAGATAATACTAATGCTCTCTTTTGTGGTAGTGTGGTCGAGCAGTTAGGCTTATCAGAGGGTAGTGAAAAGCATTTGTTGTACACACACACAGACAATAAAAGAAGCACATACCCAATGACTTAACTCCAGACCAACGGTTTTTATATAGCAAAACTATATTTTCTTTATTTATTTCTGAAACCACAAGATTCAAGTTGCAGGTAAGTACATTAATAAATATGTATTTCACATATGAATCATTATTACTTTGTTTGGAATTGGTAAGTTATTCAGTTTAAGAATAAACGGCAATTATCTGTTTTAAAAGTTGACACTGCAATTTTCAGAAACAGTTCCTGGGGGGGAAGAAAAGTTAGTACGATTTACAGGTGAGTACTTGGCTTACAGTTCCAGTCTCCGGCAGTTAGGATGTCCACCAGCAACACGGGGTCGGCCAGGTGCAGAGTGCAAAGTTGAGGCAAATTTAACATGGGCTCCTATGGAGACTGGGGGCACTGCTTTCAGATCTGCTGGCAGGTAAGTACTCGCATTTTCAGAGGACAAACCTGGGGGTTTAGAGGAGTACCGGGGGCACAAGTAGATACCAAACACACACCCTCAGCGGCACAGGGGAGGCCGGGTGCAGGGTGCAAACAGAGCATTGGGCTCCCAATGCTTTTCCATGAGAGGATCCGGGGGTCACTTAGATGCTGCAGGCTGGGTCCAGGGGGTCGGTTCAGGAAAACCACAGGCTGGACATGTAGGAGGTCTGACTGCTGAACATTGCTGCACTGGTGGTCGGGTTCTCCAAGGCCTGGGGGCTGCAGGTGCAGTGTACCTTTAGCCGTCGGATATCTTCGTCCAGAGCTTTTGCGGTCAGAGGAGTCCTCTGGATTCATACTGCAGGCATTGTTGTGGGTGGTAGGAGAGGGCAACCCAGGGTGGGCACTTGCTTGGAATCGCTTGGGGACACTCTCTAGCCGGATGGGCCACCTGGACATAGGCTGTGGGCGTCGGGCGTAGAGTGGTCAGGACTCACGGATCTGGGGAGGCTCTGGAGTCCTTTGGTGTAGTTTCTTTTTGGACAGGGCAGCTGTCCTCTGGAGTTCTTGGTCCTTTGTGATGCAAGGCAGATCTCTGGAGTTTGGCTGCGGTCGCTGGTCCTGCAGGATGCGTCACTGTTCTTGTGCATGTTCTTTGAAGCAGAAGACAGGCCAGTAGGCTGGGGCCAAGTCAGTTTTCGTCTCCCTTCTTCTCTGCTGGGGTTTCAGCTTAGCAGTCCTTCTTTCTTGTCAGGTCACCAGGAATCTGATGAGTTGGGTTCAGGGGAACCATTAAATACTGGATTTAGGGGTGTTACAGGGGTCAAAGGATAGTAGCCAATGGCTACTGTCCCTGAGGGTGGCCACATCGTTTTTGTATCCACTCCCTTGGGGGGGGGCACAAACCTAACCCTTTTGGTCCCTGTCCTCCAAACTAAGATGGAGGATTCTGCAGGGAGGGGGTCACCTCAGCTCTGGACAGCTTGGGGGTAGTCCTAGCTGGGGTGGTCACTCCTCCCTGTTTTCCAAACTTTTCCCACCGGACTTGCCGCCAAAAGTGGGGCTTTGTCCGGGGGGAAGGCAACTCTGCTAGCTGGAGTGCCGTGGGGCACTGTAACAAGAGGCTGGAGCCTCTGAGGCTCACCACCAGGTGTTACAGTTCCTACAGGGGGGAGGTGTGAAGCACCTCCTACCAGGACAGTCTTGGTTTCTAGCCACAGAGAGCACAAAGGCTCTCACCCCATGTGGTCAGAAACTCGCCTGGAAGTGGCAGGCTGGCACAGACCAGTCAGTCCTGCACTAGCAGTTTGGCTAACATACAGGGGGCATCTCTAAGATGCCCCCTGGGTACATTTTTCAATAAATCTCACACTGTCATCAGTGTGGGTTTGTTGTGCTGAGAAGTTTGATATCAAACTTCCCAGTATTTAGTGAAGCCATTATGGAGCTGTGGAGTTTGTAATGACAACCTCCCAGACCATATACTCAATATGGTTACACAGGACTTACAATGTCTAAGAATGGACTAAGACACTCTATGGGCATATTGCTCATGCAGCTAAGCCCTCACCTGTGGTACAGTGCACCCTGCCTTAGGGCTGTAAGGCCTGCTAGAGGGGTGACTTTCCTATGTCATAGGCATTGGTTTGTGGGCATGGTACCCTGAGTGGGATGCCATGTCGACTTTGCTTTTTTGCGCCACACCAGCACACACAAGCTGCAAAGGCAGTGTACATGTGCTTGGTGAGGGGTCACCCAGGGTGGCATAATACATGCTGCAGCCCTTGGGGACTTTCCTTGGCCACAGGGTCCTTGTTACCATGGGTACCTTTTAAACGGGGCTTAACTGTGGGTCATGGGTGTGCCAATTGTGGAAAAAAAGTACAGATTTTGGGAAAGAACACTGGTGCTGGGGCCTGGTTAGCAGGATGCCAGCACACTCTCAATCAAAGTTGGCATCAATATTATGAAAAAAGTGGGGGGGCAACCATGCCAACAAGGGTACTTTCCCACACAACACCCCTCAACAAAAGAGGATGAGATAAACATTTCCCAAGAGAGTCTTCATTATCTAAGTGGAAGAACCTGGAAAGTCCATCTGCATTGGCATGGGCAGTCCCAGGTCTGTGTTTCACTGAAAAGTCCATTCCCTGTAGGGATATGGACCACCTCAAAAGTTTAGGGTTCACACCTTTCATTTGCATCAGCCATCTGAGAGGTCTGTGGTCAGTCTGAACAATAAAGTGAGTACCAAACAATTTTGGTCCCATTTTTTTCAGGGACCAAACCACAGCAAAGGCCTCCCCTTCAATGGCACTCCAATGCTGCTCCCTGGGGAGTAACCTCCTGCTAATGAAAGCAACAGGCTGGTCAAGGCCTTCATCATTGGTTTGGGACAGGACTGCCCCTATCCCATGTTCAGAGGCATCTGTCTGCACAATGAACTGCCTAGAATAATCTGGAGCTTTGAGAACTGGTGCTGAGCACATAGCTCCTTCAGGGTGTCAAGGGCCTTTTGACAGTCAAGAGTCCAGTTTAACTTTTGGGGCAATTTCTTTGAGGTCAGTTCTGGGAGGGGGGGTCACAATGGAACCATACCCCTTCACAAATCTCCTGTAGTAACTGGTCAAGCCCAGAAATGCCCTGACTTGAATCTAGGTCTTTGGAGCTCTTCCCAGTCCAAAATTGTCTGGGTCTTGGGTTGTAACGGTTGCACTTGCCCTCCACCTACAAGGTGGCCCAAGGATACAACTGTGCCCTGCCCTATTTGGCACTTTGATGATTTAATAGTGAGGCCTGCTGTTTTCAAGGCCTACAAAACCTTCCCCAGATGGATCAGGCGATCCTGCCATGTGGAGCTAAATCCAGCAATATCAACTAGATGTGCTGCACTAAAGGACTCCAAGCTAGCAGGGACTTGATTCTACAACCTTCGGAAGATGGCAGGGGCATTCTTTAGGCCAAAGGGCATAACCTAAAACTGATAATGCACATCAGCTGTAGAGAACGCTGTCTTTTCTGTTGCTCCGGGCGCCATCCTAATTTGCCAGTACCCTGCAGTTAAGTCAAAGGTACTTAAGAATTTGCCCACACCCAATTTGTCAATCAGTTCATCTGCTCTGGGTATAGGGTGTGCATCGGTCTGAGTGACAGAGTTGAGACCTCTATAGTCCACAAAGAACCTCATCTCTTTCTTGCCATTCTTTGTATGAGGTTTGGGGACTAAGATCACTTGGCTAGCCGGGGACTGTCAGAGTGCTCAATTACCCCTAACTCCAGCATCTTGTGGACTTCCACTTTGATGCTTTCTTGGACTTTGCCAGACTGTCTGTATATTTTTGTTTTGACAGATAAACTGTCTCCTGTGGTCACATCATGGGTACACAGGTGTGTCTGTCCTGGGGTCAAAGAGAAGAGCCCAGCATATGCTGTAGGACTTGCCTGCAGTCAGCTTGCTGTTGGGCAGAGAGGGTGTCTGAATAGACAACTCCATCCATCCACTGGCCCACCCTTAGGGTCAGTTGAGAGGAGGTCAGGAGAGGTTCACTCTCTGCTTCCTGATCCTCATCAGTAACCATCAGCATGGCGATATCTGCCCTATCATTATAGTTTCAGGTGGTTAACATGGACCACTCTCTTGGGTGTCCTGCTAGTGCCCAGTTCCACCAAGTAGGTGGCCTCACTCTTTTTCTCCAGGATTGGGTAAGGGGCACTCCATCTGTCGTGACCTGCCCTGGGATCCACAGGCTCCAGAACCAATACTTTCTGCCCTGGCTGGAATTTTACCAGTGCAGCCTTTTGGTCATACCACAACTTCTGGAGCTGTTGGCTGGCCACAAGGTTTTTGGATGCCTTTTCCATGTACTCAGTCATCCTTGAGTGGAGGCAAAGCACATAGTCCATCACACCTTGTTTAGGCTCATGGCAGGGCCTCTCCCAGCCTTCTTTTACAAGTGCTAGTGGTCCCCTTACAGGGTGGCCAAACAGAAGTTCAAAGGGGGAAACCCTACTCCCTTCTGAGGCGCCTCTCTGTAAGCGATGAGCAGGCATGACAGGAGGACATCCCATCTCCTTTTGAGTTTTTCAGGTAGCCCTATTTATGCCCTTCAATGTCTTGTTAAATCTCTCAACAAGTCCATTGGTTTGTGAATGGTATGGTGTGGTGAATTTGTAAGTCACCCCACACTCATTACACATGTGTTTCAGATAACCTGACATGAAGTTTGTACCTCTGTCAGAAACCACCTCCTTAGGAAACCCCACTCTGGTAAACATACCAATCAGGGCCTTGGCTACTGCAGGAGCTGTAGTAGACCTAAGGGGAATTGCTTCAGGTTGTCTGGTAGCATGATCCACTACTACCAGTATGTATTGATTCCCGGAGGCTGTGGGTGTCTCAAGTGGACCTACTATGTCCACACCAACCATTTCAAAGGGAACCTCCGCCACATGGAGTGGAATGAGGGGGTCTTTGGGTAGCCAACTGCCTTACCACTGGCTTGGCAGGTGTCACAGGAGCTACAAAACCCCTTCACCTTCTGCGATATATTGGGCAAAGAGAAGTGGTTGGCAAGCCTACTCCATGTTTTTGTTTGTCCCATATGCCCAGCTACGGGGATGTCATGGGCCAAAGTTAGAATAAACTCCCTAAACAGCTGAGGCACTACCACTTTCCTGGTTGCACAGGGTTTAGGGTCTCTGGCCTCAGTTTAAAGGAGTCCATCTTCCCAATAGACCCTGGGGGAGTCACTGACATCTCCCGTCTCCTGTGAAGCAGCTTGCTGCCTCAGGCCTCTGAGAGTGGGACAAGTCTTTTGTCCCTGGCACAGCTGTTCCCTTGAGGGTCCCCCTGGGCCCAAGAGTGCTACCTGGTAAGGTTCCAGCTCCATGGGTTCAGTTCCCTCAGGGGGTAAGATATCTTCCTGGGAAGAGAGGTCTTGTTTCTTGTGATGTTCAAAGGCTGGTCCCCCATTCCTCTTGCTTTTTCTCTTGGAAGGTTGGGCCATTATTCCAGGCTCAAATACTTCTTTTTCACCCTGTGCTCTTGTTTTCACACACACCAGTTCAGGGATTCCCAGCATGGCTGCATGGGTTTTGAGCTCTACCTCAGCACAAGCTGAAGACTCCAAATGATTCCCTTGCAAGCATTGCACTGGGATTGCAGAAGAGACCACTACCTGTTTCAGGCCAGTAACCCCTCCCCATTCTCAAGTCACCATGGCCATGGGATGGACCTTAGTTACATTGTCAGCATTGGTGACTGGATAAGTTTGTCCAGCCAAATACTGTCCTGGTGAAACCAGTTTCTCTATCACCATAGTGACCCTGGCACCGCTATTCCACAGATCTTCTACTTTGTCCCATTAATTAAGAGCTGCTGCCTGTATATTTGCATGTTAGGCGGCCAGGTAGCAAGTGTGGCTATATCCACCCCACCCTCAAAGACTAAAGTAGCTTCAGTGTGCAACCTGATTTTCTCTGGGCACTCTGTTGATCCCACCTGGAGACTGGCTATACTAATACCAACTGGAGCAGTGCTAGGGGATTCTGTTTGGGACAGGCCAAGTCTCATGTTTGGTGTCCATGCTGTTTACAGGTATGACACCAGGCCTTCTTGGGATCAAAGTTTTTACCCTTGTACCCACTTGTGGACTGTGAAGAGGCTCGGGGCCCACCGTCCTGTGCAGGTTTTTGGGGCCCTTGTAAAGACTCTTTGTTTTTGTCCTTAGGTATCTCACCACCCTACCCCTGGGGAGGCTTTGTGACCCCTTCCTTTTGGTCACCCCTTGTAGAAGTCTTGATCATCCTAGTCTTGACCCAATGGTCTGCCTTCTTTCCCAATTCTTGGAGAGAAATTGGACCTAGGTGTACCAGATGCTGATGCAGCTTTTCATTGAAGCAGTTACTTAAAAGATGTTCTTTCATAAACAAATTATAAAGCCCATCATAGTCATGCACTACACTGCCAGTTATCCAACCATCTAGTTTTTTCACTGAGTAGTCTACAAAATCAACCTAGGACTGGCTCGAGGTTTTGTGAGCCCCCCAAACCTAATTCTATACTCCTCAGTGGTGAATCAAAAGCCCTCAGTGAGGGTAGCCTTCATTGGGTCACAGGATTCAGCATCTGCACCAATGAGTGTGAGGAGTCTATCCCACACTTCCCAAAACAGTTTGGGAAACAGTTCCCAAAGGAGAGCTCCCCAGTGAGATCTGTTTAGCTTTCTGGTTGCACAAGCTTTCTCAAATGCTGTGAACCATTTGGTGATATCATCACCTTCTTCAATTTTTGAGACAACCCCTTTAAGGATTTGTATGATATCAGTATTCTCTCTGACCTTATTTATGTTGTTTACACCATCAATGGGTGCTAAGCCCATTTCTGCTCTCTCCCTTTCTATAGCTAAGAGTTGTTGCTTCAAAGCTAATCTTTTGGCCATCCTTGTTAAAAAAGAGGCCCTCTTCATTGAGGCTGCCCTCTATGTTCCCAGAGGAGCTGTACTCCCCTGTGGAAGATCCAGATCCTGAGAGTACTACCTCTAGGGAGATCAGGGTCCCAAGGTCCCCATCTCCAGTTAGGTGAGGAGGGGGAAGGGCATCCTCCTCCTCTTCAACATCTTCCCTGTCGGAGGGGAGGTCTTCCTCCTCAGCAGGGTGGTCCCTGGTGTGATCTGCCAAGAGCTCTTGGAGCTTGACCTTGGTAGAGTTGGAACCTGTTCTAATCTTTTTCAGCTTGCAGAGGGATCTCAACTCTCCCATCCCTAGATGGAGGTTGACTTCCACAACCATTTTCTCTGAGCTGCTCATTATGTTAATAAAGTTGGGGATTTCTTTCAGAAACTAAAACCTACTTCTAGTAACTAACCCATAACTTAAAATAACTTAAATCTAAAAATAAATGCTAAAGGGACTTAACCAAGGCCCTAGCAGGACTTTTAAAAAATTAGAAAAAATTGACAAATTCAAAAAACAGTTTCTAAAGACTAGCTGGGGTGCACTGGGGCACTGTAACAAGAGGCTGGAGCCTTTAAGGCGTTTCAGGTGTTACAGTTACTGCAGGGGGCTGAGAAGCACCTCCACCCAGGACAGACTTTGTTTCTGACCACAGAGAGCACAAAGGCTCTCATCCCATGTGGTCAGAAACTTATCTGGAAGTGGCAGGCTGGCACAGACCGGTCAGACCTGCACAAGCAGTTAGGCTAACATACAGGGGGTATCTCTAAGATGCCCTCTGGTTTGCATTTTTCAATACATCCCACACTGGCATCAGTGTGGGTTTATTGTGCTGAGAAGTTTGATACCAAACTTTCCAGTATTCAGTGAACCCATTATGGAGCTGTGGAGTTCGTAATGACAACCTCCCAGACCACATTCTCAATATGGCTGCACTGCACCTACAATGTCTAAGAATGGACTTAGACACTGTAGGGGGATATTGCTCATGCAGCTATGCCCTCACCTCCCTGCCTTAGGGCTGTAAGGCCTGCTAGATGGGCGACTTACATATGTCATAGGCAGTGGTTTGTGGGCATGGCACCCTCAGAGGGGTGCCATGTCGACTTTGCTTTTTTCTTCCCTCCAGCACACACAAAGCTGCAAAGGCAGTTTGCATGTGCTTGGTGAAGGGTCCCCCAGGGTGGCATACCTTGGTATCTCATCCGCATAGCAGTTTCCATCAGTTAAAAAATCCCATCCATTCTTGTGTGCTGCACATTTTACCACAGCTACCTCGGCAGCCACCTGCAAATCATTGAGTAGGTTCATTACACAATTTTAATTCCTGACAGCTGTCCAAAATGATAGCCCATACTAAACCCATACCGACTGTCAGTATAAATGGTAATTCTCAAATGCTTTGGGACACAGTGTGCTCTAGTAAAAGCGATCAATTCAGTCACCTGAGCGGAGGTTACATTGCACAAATAGGAAGTTTCCACAACACATTCTAAGATACAAATAGCATAAGCTGTTCTCAGAATTCCTCGACCATCTCTTAAACAAGAACTGTCCATAAACAAGGTTAGAATTTGGCCCTTCCAGAGGGACGTCTTGAATATTGGGCCTTCGCTTGTTTCTGTCATATCAAGACAGTCATAGCCAACCTCATCATCACATTCATCAGACAAAGGCAAACATGTGACAATATTGAGGGTATGATACCTCTTTAGTGTCATGGTTTCTGCCACTGACATGACCTGCTCATACCTGGTGAGTATGCTAGTTGTCATGTGCTGTGTTCGAGTACATGTTAACAAAATCTCAGCTGAGTGAGGGACCAACAGTGAGTATATCATCACTCTGCCCTCACACTGCTGAATGCAGCCACCACCTTAAGGCATCAAGGCAACGCTGTAGCTACCATATTAAGCACAGCAGAAAGGCAAGCGAC
Source organism: Pleurodeles waltl (assembly GCF_031143425.1). Taxonomy (NCBI): domain Eukaryota; kingdom Metazoa; phylum Chordata; class Amphibia; order Caudata; family Salamandridae; genus Pleurodeles; species Pleurodeles waltl. The sequence goes on from NC_090444.1 coordinate 432,187,034, forward strand.
AGGTCATCTTGCTACCCTCTGTCTCAAAAGACAGTTTCACCCTTCATGCTCATAACAATAAAGAAACTCTTTTCCACAATCAGGCATTTCGAAAGCCAGAGTGAGACAGAGACTTTCTCTCAGCTCGAGGAAGTCACTCATGCATTTGTTGTCCCCGGGTAGCAGATCAGACACATCTTTTTGTGTAAGCCTCTGTAGGGACTTTGCCACTAGGGATAAGTTGCGGATCCACTGACAACAGTAACCCACCATGCTCAGAAACATTCTGACTTCTCTCTGTTTGGGGGTTCTTTTTCAAGATTGTAGAGATTCTCCACTGGGACACTTTCTTAGCTCTCTACTCAATGGCATGTCCCAGATACAGCACCTCCCTCTGAAAGTACTGCAATTTGGTAGGGGACACCTTGTGACTGTTATTTGCTAAGTGGTTCAACAATGCAAATGTGTCTTGCCTGCATGCCTCTTGGGTTGTTAACTCCACAAGCAGGTCATCGATGTAGTGGACCAAGGTCGAGTTGCACGGCGGCTGCAGTCTTTTGATTTTTTGATAGGGTCTGATTAAAGCTTGAGGAGCTTTCTGTATAACCCTGGTGAATAGAAAAGAATGTTTGACACAGGTCAATGACAGAGAATCATACAGCGTTACAAAGGGTATTTTGAAGAGTATCACAGCAGAATTTGGTACCACAGGACAAAATGGGAGTACAATCTGATTGACGTTTATCAAATCGTGAATAATCCTTCACTTTGTATTCAGTTTCTGCAAACCCATCACAGGTGAGTTGCAGGAACTTCCTGTAGGGGATTCTCTGAATTCCGTTTGATTGTTATCCTCACAGGTTCAATGTCTTTGATTAGACCAATGTTTTTGCCAGTAAAATTCCGGACTTCCTCTTTCCGAGTCTCTTAAATTGAGGGGTAAGTCTTCTCTTGTCAAGACAGGGAACAACTCAATGGTTGTCTCTTGGGTCCTCACTTTAAAATCTGCATCTTCATTGTGCGTCTGTAGCTTGACACCATCCAGTGTGCAATGATTATACAGCTGAAGTTGCAGAGTAGAAGCCTGCCCAATAGATTGGCTGGACTTGAATCACATATTACAAACTGATGGCCGTCTTAAAACTGTCATATTTTCACAGGGGCTTTAGCTGAAACTGGAATTGTTTTTGTTTTTTGTTTTTTTAGAAATACCTTCTAATTGAACTTGTTTGCCCGAGTGGGGTAGGTTTGTGACTTCAACTCTTCTGACAATAGAGTGAGTAGGTCCAGTAGCAATCAGGAATGTTACGGAGTTGCCATTCACATTTCCATCTACATATGACCCACTCTGGTCTACCTATAGAACTGCACCAAGCATGCAATCCTCAGCTCCTCACAGGCACCGAAACCTGGCCTTCAGGAGGCCAAAGATCCTCTCTATAATTCTTCTTGTTCGCCCATGTGCCTGATTGTAATGTTCCTCTGCCCTTGTACTGGGATTCCTCACAGGGGTCAGTAGCCATGAGAGGTTAGGGTAACCAGAGTCACCTGCAAATTTCGAGGGACAACTGTTAGCCACACTAACACTTAGGGCCCACACCATACCCATACAACAACACATACTGGGTGGGAACCAGGGCTCACCTCTTAGCCACACCCTGTGCCTCTGGAGTCGAGCCATCACATTTGGGATGCTGCTAATCCTCAGGATAAAGGCATCATGCACAGACCCAGGATATTTTGCATTGACATGGGAGATGTACTGGTCCGCCAGGCACACCATCTGCACATTTATGGAGTGAAAGCTCTTTCGATTTCTGAACACCTGTTGATTTCGCCGGGGGGGGACAAATTCAATATGTGTTCCATCAATTGCCCCAATAATGTTGGGGATATGTCCCATTACATAGAAATCAGCTTTCACTGTGGCCAAATCGTCCACCTGGGGGAAAACGATGTAGCTGCACATGTGTTTAATCAGGGCTGACAGCACTCTGGTCAGCACTATTGGGAACATTAGCTGTGACATTCCTGCTGCCAAGCCCACTGTCACTTGAAAAGAACCAGTTGCCAAGCAATGGAGCACAGATAGGACTTGCACAAGAGGGGGGATCTCGGTGGGGTGACAGATAGCAGAGATTAAGTCAGTCTCTAATTGGGCACACAGCTCTGTGATTGTGGCCCTGTCCAATCTACAGGTGAGGATATTGTGCCTGTCCTCCATTGTTACCAAGTCCACCAGGGGCCTGTACACAGGCGTATGTCTCCATCTCCTATTCATCTGCAGCGGTTGCAATCTTTGGGGCAAAATGGTGAGCAGCTGATCATTATCTCTTAATTCCAAACACTACAGTTCAATGCATGTTGTGATTGTAACGTTATTTTGTTGGAGATGTCCAAATGGTGCATTTGTGTACTGTGAAGCAGTTAGGATGCATGGCCTGCCCCCTCATGAAATGGCTCCATCTGTCCTACACGGAGGGACAGGTGGAAGTGAGGTAATTCCGCTGACGTTGTGCGCCGTTGGGTGAGGCGGTTGAAAACCATTGTGCTACTCCTCATTGAATAACATTGAGCCCTATCGGGTACAGTGGCCAATGGTGATGTACTCCTGCGGTGACGGTATGCCATTCAAAAGAAGGGTATACGGCGTGCCATCGCCAAGGAAGTGCGGACCCTGGGGTTCTACGGCAGGCGGAGCACCCACTGTCGGAAACGGTGGGAGGACCTGAGATGCTGGGCACAGAAGACCGTGGAGGCCCAGCTGGGGATGGCCTCTCAACAAGGAAGGGGTGCCCGTTGAACCCTGACCCCCCCGATGGTCTGCATAATGGTGGTGGCCTATCCAGAGCTGGATGGGTGCTTGGGGGCATCACAGCAGCCACAAGGGGGTGAGTGCAGTGCCCCAATATACAACTTGCGCATGGTGGGGTGGGATCCGGGTGGGGGTTGTGGCCCTGTGGGTGCCCCTACGCCAGGCCTGGTATTGCAGGGTTGGTCCCATGGTGGGCAGGGATCTGATGTGAAAGTACTCCAACCAAGCTAGTAGGCATCCACTACTGGGCAGGAGTCTGTGGGTCTCAGGTATGCTGCAATTGGCGTTAGGTGTCCCTATCCATGGGCTGGTGACTAGCATTGTGACTGGTAGTGCATTGCCTAGTGCGTAGGGCTGTTCCCTGTGTGTGAGTGTGTCGTGTACGCCAACGGTGGTGTTGTTGGTGCCACTGACCAAGTATATCCTTTGTGTCTCCCCCCCCCCCTTTTTGTTTTGTCACCCTGTCCTTAAGTGCATTAGCATCATCTGGCGGAGGAGCAGAGGCACCGGTGACGGAGGGAGCTGTATCCCACAAGACCCAGGATGCCGAATCCACCGAAGGTGAGGGCACCAGTGGGATGGAGGGTGAGGGGAGCACCACGGTGGAGACTGGAGGGGACAGATCGGACACGGATTCCTCCTCCAATGGAAGCTCCCTGGTGGTGGCGGACACCTCTATTCCCACCCCAGCTACAGGTACAGCCACCACCCCCGTACCAGTACCGCCCTCCCAGCAGCCCCTCAGCGAGTTTCCCATGATCACTCACCCAGGAGGCTGGGCATCTCCTTCGCCCCAGGCACCTCAGGCCCTGCCCCAGTTAGCCCTGCTGCCCTGAGTGAGGAGGCTATTGACCTCCTGCGATCCATCTCTGTTGGCCAGTCAACCATTGTAAATACCATCCAGGGGCTGGCAGCCCAAATGCAACAGACAAATGCATTCCTGGAGGGCATTCACACTGGCATGGCGACCCAACATAGATCAATCCAGGCTCTGGCCTCCTCTCTGACGGCAGCCATTGTCCCTGTTTCTAGCTTCCCCCTCCAACTTCCTCTACCCAATCCCATTCCCCTCAACTCCAACCTATCCCAAGCACACAGTCAGACCAGCATGCACCCAGGACAACACACAAGAGTGGACATGGCAAACACAAGCACCACACTTCAACACACAGGAACTCACACAGACACCATCCAGAAGCAGACATACCAACATCCACTGCCTCCACTGTGGCCCCCTCCTCCTCCTCGTCCACCTCCCTCCTAGTTGTGTCTCCACTCACACCTGCATACACTACATTCTCATCCACTACCACCATCACCAGCATACCTAACAGTACACGCCCCTCACTGGAAGTCACCACCCCCACATCCATGCACACATCCCCTGTGTCCTCTCCCACTGTGTATGTGCCCCCTCCTCCCAAAGTACACAAATGCAAGCACTTAGACACCCAACAGCATCCACCTCACAACAGCATCCAGCCCATGCACCTGCACCCAAACACTGCAGACTGACACCTCCTACAACCACTCCCTCTTCCTCCACTCCCAAACCTTCTCCCTCTTCCCACCCCAATGTCCCTAAGAAGCTTTTCCTCTCCACCGTTGACCTCTTCCCTACCCCTCCCCCCGTCCCTCACATCAGGCCAGGGCCGTCAAAACCCAGGCAAGCACCTCAGCCACCAAGTCCAAGGACACAGTAATGTCCACAGCTACTCCAGGTGGGAGAGGATCCTGGGCACCAGGCAGCCACAGTGAAAGGGTGCCTGCACCATGTGCTGCAAGGAAGGGCAAGGAGGCACCCCAGCTGCTAAAAGGAAGGGTAAGGAGGCACCCCCAGCTGCTGAAAGGGCAAGGAGGCCCCCCAGCTGCTGCAAGGAAGGGCAAGGTGGCACCCCCAGCTGCTGAAAGGAAGGGCAAGAAGGCACACCCAGCTGCTAAAAGGAAGGGCAAGGAGCAATCCCCGGCTGCTGAAAGGAAGGGCAAGGGGCCTGCACAAGCAGGCAGAAAGGACAAGAGGCCTGGTGCTGGGACTCAGTCGGAGCCCACACCACCAACCATGGTGGTTCAGCTGTCTGAGGCTGCAGAGGAAGAGCTGGAGCCTCCCCCCACCACTGCCAGCACTGCCACCAGCACCGCCTCCTGCACCGCCACCAGCACAACTTCCAGCAGCAGCAGCCCCAGTGGGCAGCCGTCCGAGGCTGCAGGGGAAGGGCTGGAGCCTCCCCCACCACTGCCAGCACCTCCAACAGCACCGCAACCTGCACCGCCACCAGCACCACTGCCAGCAGCCCCAGTGGGCAGCCGTCCGAGGCTGAAGGGGAAGGGCTGGAGCCTCCTCCCACCACTGCCAGCACCGCCACCAGAACCACTGCCAGCAGCAGCAGCAGCCCCAGTGGGCAGCCGTCCGAGGCTGCAGGGGAAGGGCTGGTGCCTCCCCCCACCACTGCCAGCACCGCCACCAGCACCACTGCCAGCAGCAGCAGCAGCCCCAGTGGGCAGCCGTCCGAGGCTGCAGGGGAAGGGCTGGAGCCTCCCCCCACCACTGCCAGCACCGCCACCAGCACCACTGCCAGCAGCAGCCCCAGTGGGCAGCTGTCTGAGGCTGCAGGGGAAGGGCTGGAGCCTCCCCCCACCACTGCCAGCACTGCCACCAGCGCTGCAAAATGCACCGCCACCAGCACTGTCACCAGCACCACTTCCAGCAGCAGCAGCCCCAGTGGGCAGCCGTCTGAGGCTGCAGGGGAAGGGCTGGAGCCTCCCCCCACCACTGCCAGGACCACCACCAGCACCGCCACCAGCACCACTTCCAGCAGCAGCAGTAGCAGCCACAGTGGGCAGCCGCCCGAGGCTGCAGGAGAAGGGCTGGAGCCTCCACCCACCACTGCCACCACCGCCACCAGCACCGCAACATGCACCGCCACCAGCACCGCCACCAGCACCGCCACCAGCACCACTGCCAGCAGCAGCAGCCCCAGTGGGCAGCCGTCCGAGGCTGCAGGGGAAGGGCTGGAGCCTCCCCCACCACTGCCAACACTGCCACCAGCAACACCACTACCACCACTCAGCAGCCGTAACCGCCTGCGGACAGTGTGCAGCCCTGCCTCCATGGGCTGTTGTGTGGCCTGGCTCCAGCAAATCCTTTGGGTCTGACACCCAGGTGAGAGACTGTGACCTTGCACTCCCCAAGATCTGCATCACTGGGCACAATACCCCCTCCGGAACCAGTGGAGAAGCCATCCACTCACCCCATCCTCCACAGGATGAAGCTCACTGGGCACATTGCCCACTCCAGAACCAGTGGAGAAGTCATCCACTCAACCCATCCTCCACAGGATGAAGCTCACTGGGCACAATGCCCCCTTCAGAACCAGTGAAAGAAGCCATCCACTTGAGAGACTGTGGCCTTGCACTCCCCAGGACCAAGCAGTGGGCAAATCACCCACTTGAGAGACTGTGACCTTGCACTCCCCAGGACCAAGCAGTGGGCAAATCACTCACTTGAGAGACTGTGGCCTTGCACTCCCCAGGACCAAGCAGTGGGCAAACCACCCACTTGAAATACTGTGGCCTTGCACTCACCAGGACCAAGCACAGGGCATGTTGCCCCCTCCAGGACCAGTGGTGTTGTACCATCTTCTGGCTGAGGTGCCCCCCCCCCATTCCCTGTCCCCCTGCGCTGCCTGTCTATTTTCGACCTGATGCCCCTGCAGTGTTCTCTCCGTGTTGATGCAGGAGTAAGGTGGGGCCTTGGACTATGTGATGTGGCCCTGTGGCCCACGGACATTGAGGACTGGGCAGTGTCCCAACATTTGTAAACATGTATATACTTTTTGATTTGGATGCACATATTTATACTATTTTATCTCATTACACTCACATTAATCAATTCCTCTTGTCCTTGCATTATTCCTGAGGGGTACGGGGTGTATATGTAATGTTATTGCATCTGGTTATGTGTATGGTGTTGGGGGTGGGGGTGTTGCGTGTGTGTGACACTCTTTTTTTCCTCCCCCCTCCCCTGTGTGCTAGGTGTCAGTACTCACCGTGGTCGTCTTCGCCGGCGTTGGTGTTCATAATGGAGCAGAAGGTAGAGGATCATGGGGAACACATGCAACTCAGGCTCCATGGCGGCGTGGTTGTTCCCTGAGTCTCCACAGGTGAGTCCTTTGATTTCTGAAATGTGTTTCCGCCAGGCTTTTGATGTCGTTGGTACCGCCCTGGAAAAGGTGGCGGATTGGTGTGTCATAATACAGTGGGCTAAACATTGTCTTCCACCTTGCTGTAGGCGGTTACCGCCGTGGTGCCTGTTGGTTTCACCCTGGCGGTCCGTGTGTTAAAGTGGCTGTCTGTCTGAGCGGTTTCCGCTGTGATCATAATTTCATATTTATTACCGCCAGCCTGTTGGCGGTATTACCGCTGCTTTATCACCAACCGCCAGGGTCGTAATGAGGGCCTTAATTATGAATATATTATTTCCATCCTTTCCTCTGGGAGTCATCACACAACACCCATAATTCCCTTCAAAGCCTCACTTTTACATAACAGCTTTTGACTTTTGCAGCTTACATCTCAACTCCTTCAAATCACCTAATTCGCCACAAATCTGACTTTGGAAATCTTCAAGCTCTCTCTTCTGTTTCTTTTCCTCTGAGCTGCTTTCCTCCATTGCAATTTGACCCACCTTCTGCAATTTAATTCCCTTTTTGAAAAGGAATAAGCATATAACAGAAATTACAATGTTTAGTTAAAGAGTCAGTATGGTTCCTAACAATCCACTGCCAATAATGCTAAGCCATTTATTAGCTGCCTATCATCCTTTCCCTATTGGTCCCCATGCACCTGTCTCTTCCAGATCCTTCAAATCTTTAGAACCCTTGAAATATTAGCAGCAAACATTAATTTCACTGTTCTTGTTAGGCCCATACCTGCAGCACTGCTGAATGCATAACGTGCAGCAGACTTTGCCCCTTTTTTCAAGTAGATGGGAAGGTAGTTGCCCAAGAGTCTAACCCCTTCAGGTGAGAGAAAAAGGCATTATCTCTAAAAGAAGCGTGAAAGGCATCTGAGTGTATGTCTGTACTGCATTAGCAGAAGGTGCCAGCATGAAAAGCCTCTGAAAGGCAATGTCAAAGAAAGATTTGTCAAGTGAGTGGAGAAAGTAAACGGAGTGTTAAAGGCCTCTGAGTGCATGTCTACATTGCATTCGTTTAAAAGCATAATTTAATCCATTGCTGCACCTACACATGATTCCCACAAAGGGAACCAATCAGGTTAATGTGCCTTCTGATAAAGTAGTCTTGTTAATTCCGCAAGCTGGAATCCACTGAAATCTCTACTAAGCGTATTCCAGCTCCAGTACTGGCACGCAAAAAGATACTTTCCTTCCAAACCATCCTCTTCCCAGCAGCTTGTTAGTGGATATTTCAAGGATTGCGCAAAGAAACATTCACATAAGAAAATTTCAAGAAAACTACATTTTCCAAGACTGCTGGTACAGCTTCTCTCCTGAAATGAAAAAACAAGATACATAGCATGGAACACAGATTTAACGATGGCCATCTTAATGTGAGGTTTATGTTAAGCATAGCCAGGTAAAACATGAGAGTGCACATTAAATACATTTGTATTTTGCAAGTTAATATAGAAATATGCAAAAGTGTTGAAAACATTTAATTACAAATACATTTCTTAGAGTTGTAAAGTAGTCCCTCACGTAAGTCAATGTCAGCAGTCAAGCAAAAGCAGACACCCAAACAGCCAATAGAATTTTGTGAGACAGTTTTACTCCACTGGGCTATGCCAAAATGTGAAAGACAACGCCTCAAGCCAACAAACCTGTCTAAGAAAGGGAATTGCTGAAAGGGGTGGGTCCTACCCTCATTCTATGTACATGTCACTGATAGGTTGTAGAGGAACAATTTCAGGAGATCATCGATTTAACCCATTTTGGTTGCCAGACAATGGGGGAAAGTCGTTGTGAGACGCACTCGCAACCTGGGCAGTACCCGTACCTGATATACTTTGCTGGTGTAGCAGGAACACATTTGTGCATTTTTTAAACAAGTGGCGGCAGCCAGGGCACGAGATTCTGTTCACGTCATTTGGAGGAGAGGACGGTTGACAGCGGTTCGAGGCATTTCACCAAAAAGCTTCTTGGGACTGGTGTGATGTCTTCACACCTAGCATCAACAATGTGGTTGCCATTTTGGATTGCTTCCGGATAGGAGGAAGAAGCGGATGCGACACTTCCAATTTGACTAGCGCATTGACAGTGATGCGCACACCCAAGTCATTACAGTTTACTTCTATTTGTGCATTCACAGTGATGCACACACCTAGGTAGAAGTGACGGGTGCATTCACTGTGATGCATACACCTAAGTAGGAATGAAACAGTGAAGTGTATTTTTATTATATTCTAAGTTGTTCATTTACCTAGTAACTGCATATATTCTGTTATGTGGAAAGTTTTGCTATTTTATATAAATAATTAAGCATTATTATGTTGAGCGTCCTACCACCCCCCATGTTTCTGTCAGCATCTGGGGAGCCTCCTATGGACTGGGAAGCTTGGGAAGTAGTGTTTTTGCTCATGTAGACGTTTTGGAAGGTGATAATTGTGGGCCTGGAAGACAATTGTCTCTGTCTACCGGTCTTACTCAGTACTGGTGACTGGAATGTTTATCAGTGTGCTTCAAAACAAATGTACTTAAGATATGGAAAAACATCAAATGTGATTAGTGTGAGAGAAGGCCTCTTTTTGCATGGTTAGTCCCCCATTTTTTGCCTGATGTTGATGTGTCCTAGAAGTTGTAGTGCCCAGGGCCCCTGCTAGCCAGGTTCCCTGGGCCAGACCTCTTTCCCTAAATCTGATATGATGCTTTGCACAATTGGATTCACTCTTAAATATCACTGTAAGCCCCTAGCAAATGGGTACACCTGTACCCAGGGCATGGGATATGAGGGGTAGGCCCCTAAGGGCAGCAGCCCTAGCCCTGAACTCAGATGCACCCAGCACTGCCATTGCAGGCTCAGTGTTCTGGGCCAAACCTAAAAATACAAATTTGACATGGCACACTCCCTGTGTACCCTGTCCACCCTACACTGCATATGTTATGGGTAAGTCACCCCTCTAGCAGGCCTTCCAGCCCTGAGGCAGGGTGCACCAGAATATATGTGAGGGCATAGCTGCATGAGCAATATGCCCCCACTATGTCCTTGCCAAACGTGGGACATAGTGAGTAAAAAGAGCAGCCATTTTAAGTACATGTGCTGGACACTGGTCAAACACGAGTTCCCCAGCTACATGATGGCCACTCTGCATCCTGGGTTGTTTGGTATCAGACAACTCAGGATGATAAATCCAAACTGGTACCAGTATTGGATTTATCCCTAAATGTAACCAGGGGTCACCTTAGAGGTGCCCCTGCAAAAGCTAACCTAACTGGCATGGTTGCTTATTGGTTCCATCCAGCATGCCACCTCCAGACAGCCAATATACAAACCTTGGGGGAGAGCCCTGTCTCTCTCGTTTGTAAGACAATGCCCTTTCTGGGTGGAGGAGCTAACACCCCCTCCCTCAGGAATGCGCATTCCCCTGGAAGTGAGCTTCAAAAGGCTACTGCCCTTGAAACTTGAGCCCCAGGCCTGCTGCTAGCAGCAGATGGGCTCCCCCTTTTCAACCCCCACTTTTGGCTAGAGCAAAGGCGGGAAACCACGCAAAGGGTAGGAGGAGGGGTCTCACTGAGCATGCACCACCCCTAGGGGCTTGCAGGTGAAGTGGACCATCCATTTCATTTTCCTCCATGTTAGATGGCAAGAGAATAGCAATGAAGTTTAAGGTAGTGACCCTTCCTGAAGGAAGTGGTCACTGTAGTGCCTGCAGCCACCCAAGGATAAGTGTCCCACTGGACACTACCAGGTTCTCCCTAAAATGCTCACTAAATTCAGTATTTAGTGGGCTTCCCTAGACCAAGAAATCAGATTCATCAGGAAGAAAAGAAGACAGTACCAAAGAACCCAATAGCACGAGAATAGAGGACCTGCTGCACCAGAAAAGGCTCCAAGACCCCGGCTTGCTGCACCAGAGTCCCGACAATCGCCGCTGCGGAGGAGCTGACCACTGGACCACCCTCAAAAGACTCAGAGGACCTTCTGGCTTCACAAATAGCCCAAAATCCCCCTCTTGAGTGGAGTCACCACTCAAGAAGCACAAAAAACAGCAAGAACCAGCAAGCCGATGAGGGCCACTTCACCGACCGGCCAATAGCTCTGCAAGTGAAAGTTGCAGCTGGACCCTACAACACACCAACAGCAGCCCAGATGAGATCTACAAGTGTGCCACCTTTGGTGACACTGCAACCTCCCGTGGCTGAGTTGTGTCAATACCCCAGGTATTGGTCAGTGCACATCGGACTACAGCAAAAGCAGCTCTCCGAGAGCCGCTACTGAACCAGGAGGAAGCCCCAGTCAAGGGACTTCAGGAACACCCTGGATCTCCCACCAGAGCACCCTTGTTGTCCTGCAAGGCTCCAGGAAGAAGACTTATCTCCATCTCCAAAGGGTTCCATTGCGCTCAGCCTCCAAGACCTCCAATTCACCCTGCATCTGGCTGCCCTGAGCCTTGCATCACAGAACCAGCTGTATGCCATGGGTCCCTAACCCCTTGTGACCTCAACAGCTCAAGGGGACCCTGAAACATCACTATTAATTCTGCAAACCAGCCTCTTTTCCAGGTGGCCCCTCCGAGTGGCCCTGTGCCTGTGCCAAGAGACTTTCCAGCTCTGCTCCCACTGGAACCGGGAGCCGCCTAAAGCTCTCCAGCTGGCATCCTGTGCCCACCAACCTCATTGATCATCCTGCAAAAGAAGAGACTGGTAACTCAACTGTGTGATTTTAGATGCATTTTTCCAGGTAGCCTTCCATTGATTCCTATGGTGCGTAATCACGCACAGAAAGACTAACTTTATTAAAACTTTGAAAAAGTCATAACTCAAAAATTACTCAATGTAGCTTAACCATTTTGGTCTTAAAAAGTATATAAAAATCTGAAGTATTTTTATAAATTCTGGTCTTGAGTTATTCATTGAGTGTGTGTGGTGCGTGATTGATATTGTGAGTACAACAAATGCTTAGCACATCTCCTTGATTAGCATAACTGCTCGACCATATACCTCAAACATTGGAGCATTAGGTGATCTAATTTTTACCTCTGGAAACCAATGTGTCGTTGCCTGGACCCCATGCACAGTGTGCCTAGCTTTGCACACTAAAAAGAGGGCCAGTCTCCTACATTTGGTGTAGCGGTGGGATAAAGACTGTGCATTTGCTGATACCACATTGTCAATTGTGTGAACACATAAATAACTCTCTAAATTGTCTTTAGATAATTATTTTTGATTTTTTAATTGACTAAGGGCCTCATTACAGCTCTGGCGGTTGGTGAAAAAGTGGTGGTAATACCGCCAACAGGCTGGTGGTAGCTACCGCCAAATTATGACCATGACGGTGAGAACTCAGATAGACAGCCACTTCACCACACCGACCGCCAGGGTGGAAACAACAGCCACCACGGCGGTAGCCGCCTACAGCCAGGCTGAAGTCAATGTTCTGCCCACCGTATTAAGACACCGGAAACTGCTGTCTTTTCCGGGGCGGTAGCAACGACATCTAAACCCTGGCGGAAACACTGCACAGAAGGTAAAGGACTCACCTTTGGAGACACAGGGAAGAACCACGCCGCCATGGAGCCCGAGATGCATGTCTTCCCAATTATTTTTTTACGTCCTGCTCCATCACAAACACCAATGACGGCGAAGACGACGACAACGGTGAGTACAGCCGCCTAGCACACAGGGGAGGGGGGAGGAAAAAGAGAGTGACACACCCACGCCCAACACCATACACACAATCAGCTGCAATAATAAAACATACTTACCCTCTATGCCCCTGATGAATAATGCAAGGACAACAGGAATGTACAAAAGTGAATGTAATAAGATCAACACAGTATAAATAAGAAATATGCAATGTAACGGATATATACAATTGTACAATTCTAGGGACACTGCCCAGTCCTCATTGTGTGTGGGCCACAGGGCTACAGGCCAAAGTCCAAGGCCCCACTTGTCACCTGCATTAACACGGAGAGAACACTGCAGGGGCATCAGTTGGAAAATAAGCAGGCACCTCAGGGGGATGGGGAACGGGGGGGCACCTCAGCCAGCAGATGAAAGAAGGCCACTGGTTCTGGAGGGGGCAACATGCCCTGTGCTTGGTCCTAGGGAGTGCAAGGCCACAGTCTCTCAAGTGGGTGACTTGCCCACATGCTCTGGAGTGGGTAACATGCCCTGTGCTTGGTCCTGGGGTGTTCAAGGCCACAGTCTCTCAAGTGGGTGACTTCCCCACTGGTTCTGTAGGGGGCACTGTGCCCTGTGCTCTTGATCCTGGGGAGGATGAGCTTGGTGGGTGTCTTACCCACTGGTTCTGGAGGGGGCATCCTGCCCTGTGCTCTTGATCCTGGGGAGGCTGGGGTTGGTGGGTGTCTTACCCACTGGTTCTGGATGGGGCATCGTGCCCTGTGCTCTTGATCCTCGGGAGGCAGGGGTTGGTGGGTGTCTTACCCACTGTTTCTGCAGGGGACATCGTGCCCTGTGCTCTTGAGCCTGGGGAGTGCAAGGTCACAGTCTCTCAGGTGGGTGTCATACCCACTTGATTTGCAGGGGACAGGCGGCACAGCAGCCCATGGCGCAGGACTATATACCGTCCACCGGTGGTGACGGCTGCTCAGTGGTGGTAGTGGTGGTGCTGCAGCCGCTGATGGGGGGAGGCTCCAGCCCATCCCCTGCAGCCTCGGATGGCTGCCCACTGGTGGTTGTGGTGGTGGTGCTGCTACTGCTGGTGGAGGGAGGCTCCAACCCATCCCCTGCAGCCTCGGGTGGCTGCCCACTAGTAGTGGTGGTGCTTCTGCTGCTGGTAGGGGGGGCTCCAGCCCATCCCCTGCAGCCTTGGACGGCTGCACAACCATCATTGGTGGTGAGGTCTGAGTCCCTGCACCAGGCCCCTTGGCCTTCCTGCCTGCTGGTGCTGGCTCCTTACCCTTCCTGGCAGCAGCTGGGGCTGGCTCCTTGCCCTTCCTGGCTGCATCTGAGACTGGCTCCTTGCCCTTCCTGGCGGCAGCTGGGGCTGGCTCCTTGCCCTTCCTGGCAGCAGCTGGGGCTGGCTCCTTGCCCTTTCTGGCAGCATCTGGGGATGGCTTCGTGGTCCTCCGGGCCGCAGCTGGGGCAGGCACCCTTTCCTTGATGCTGGCAGGTGCAGGCTCCTTCAACCTCTGGACATGTGCCCTAGATCCTTTCCCACCATGAGTGGGTGTGGAGACTACTGCGCCCGTGGACTGGTTGGCTGAGGTGCTTGCCTGGCTTTTTGCCACCCTGGCCAGACATGAAGGACGGGGGGGGGAGGAGTAGGGAAAAGGTCAATGGTGGAGAGGGGAAAGGAAAAACTTATTAGAGACATTGTGGTGGGAAGAGGGAGAAGGGTTGGGAGTGGAGGAAGAGGGAGTGGTTGTAGGAGGTGTCTGTCTGCTGAGTTTGGGTGCATGGGCTGGATGCTGTTGTGAGGTGGATGGCTGTTGGGTGTCTGAGTGCTTGCGTTTGTGTACCTTGGGGGGTGACAGACACAGTGGGAGAGGACACAAGGGACGTGTGCATGGCTGTTGTGGAGGTGTCTGCCAGTGAGGTGTGTGTTCTACTATGTGTGGTGGTCATGCTGGTAGTGGATGAGGATGTAGTACATGCAGGTGTGAGTATAGACAGAACTGGGAGGGAGGGAGGTGGAGGAGGAGGGGGAGACAGCAGAAATTGTGGATGTTGGTGTGTCTGCATCTGGATGTTGTTTGTGTGAGTGCCTGTGGGATGATGTGTGGTGCTTGTGTTTGCCTGAACCACTCTTGTGTTTTGTCTTATGTGCATGCTTGTCTGCCTGTGTGCTTGGGATAGGTTGAGATTGAGGAGATTGGGATTGGGAAGAGGAATGTTGGAGGGGGGAGGTGGACACAGCGACAATGGCTGCCATCAGAGAGGAGGCCAGAGCCTGGATTGATCTCTGTTGGACCGCCAATCCAGTGTGAATGCCCTCCAGGAATGCATTAGTCTGTTGCAGCTGGGCTGCCAGCCCCTGGATGCATTCACAATGGTTGACTGCCCTCCAGAGATGGATCTCAGGAGGTCAATAGCCTCTTCACTCAGGGCAGCAGGGCTGACTGGGGCACAGCCTGAGGTGCCTGGGGCGAAGGAGATGCCCACCCTCCTGGGTAAGCGGGCACGTGCAACTCGATGAGGGGCTGCTGGGAGGGTGGTGCTGGTACGGGGGTGGCGGATGTACCTGTAGCTGGGGTGGTCACAGAGGTGTCCGCCATCACCAGGGAGCTTCCATAGGAGGAGGTATCTGTGTTGGAACTGTCCCCTCCAGTCTCTGCTGTGGTGCTCCCCTTGCCCTCCGTCCCACTGGTGCCCCCACGGTCAGTGGACTCTCCCTCCTGTGTCCTGTGGGATTAAGCTCCCTCTGTCGCCGGTGCCTCTGCTCCTCTGCCAGATGATGCTAATGTACATAAGAACAGGGTGACAAAACAAAAAGTGGGGGAGACAAAGGATACACTGGATCAATAGCTGCACCAACACCACCGTTGGTGTACACACCTCTCCCACACACAGGGAACAGGCCTACGCACTATGCATTGCACTACCAGTTATATTGCTAGCCACCAAGGCATGGTAAGGGGCACACACAGCTAAATCCAGCACACCTAGGACCCACGCAGGCCTGACCAGTAGTGGATGCCTATGAGCTAGGTAGTAGGATTATCACTTCAGAACCCTGGCCACCATGGGACCTACTCTGCAATGTCAGGCCTGGACTAGGAGCATGCACTGACACACATCCCCCACCCGGATACCACCCTACCATGCGTATGTTGTAATGATGGGAACTGTACTTACGCCCTTGTGGCTGCTGTGATGCCCTCAAGCGCCCATCGAGCTCAGGATAGGCCACTGCCAGTATGCGGGCCATCAGTGGGGTCAGGGTTCGACGGGCACCCCTTCCTCGTGGGGAGGTCATCCCGAGCCAGTCCTCCGCCGTTTTAGCCGTGCCCAGCATCTCAGGTCCTCCCACCGTTTCCGACAGTGGGTGCTCCGCCTGCCGTAGACCCCCAGGGTCCGCACCTCCTTGGCGATGGCACGCCAAATACCCTTTTGATGGGCGCTGACCTGCAGAGGAAATACACACAGGAAAATGGTATCAGTCAGACAGTCCTGCCTATTACGCTTTTGGCCCACCATAACCCTACACATCACCATTTACACACACATGGCCCAGCACACAACCTGTACGCCACCTAGGGGACTTCCACCAACCCCTCCCCTACACGAGGCCTTCACACACCACTCCATGCATTCATGCCACATGCATCGTGCCCACAGTGTATTCACCTGTTGGTCTGGAGGCCCATACAGCAGTCCGTACTGGGGTAGGACTCCATCCACTAGTCGCTCCAACTCCGCTGAGGTGAAGGCAGGGGCCCTTTCCCCAGTCACACGGGCCATAGTAGATTCCAGGCACAGGTCACAACAGCACATGCAATGTATTTCCTCTCCTGTTGAAGGTCAGGTAGCAGGTGAGTAATCAGATAGAAAATGGCGGTCACGTCCGCGGTGGTGCATACCGTCACCGCCGGCGTACACCACCATTGGCCACTGTAACCCATAGGACCTAATGTTAACCAATGAGGATTTGCATGGTGGTTCCCAACCGCCTCCCGCAACAGCGCACAACGTCAGCAGAATTACCTCACTTCCACCTGTCCCTCCGCACAGGACAGGTGGATGCCATTTCAGGGGGGAGAGCAGGCCCTCGATAATAACTGCATCACAGTTAAAATTTGGACATACAGGACAAATTCCACTTGCCCATTACAAACTAACATCATGCATTGTACTGTTGTGGCTCCAATGTTCAGTTTGTGACCAGCTCCTCACTCTTTTGTCCCTTAGACTGCTACCGCTATGGATGAATAGGAGATGGAGACAGACCCCTGGTGGACTCGGCAACAACGATGGACCGGCACATTATCCTCACCTATAGACTTGACAGGGCCACAATCACAGAGCTGTGTGCAAATTGGAGCCTGACCTGATATCTGCTATCCATCACCCCACTGGGATCCCCCCTCTTGTGCAAGTCCTATCTGTGCTCCATTTCCTGGCAACTGGTTCTTTCCAAGTGACAGTGGGCTTGGCAGCAGGAATGTCACAGCCAATGTTCTCAATAGTGCTGACCAGAGTTTTGTCTGCCCTGATTAAACACATGTGCAGCTACATTGTTTTCCCCCAAATGGAGGATTTGGCCACAGTGAAGGCTGACTTCTATGCAATGGGACATATCCCCAACATAATTGGGGCGATTGATGGAACTCATATTGCATTTGTCCCCCGCTCGCCAGAATGAACAGGTGTTCAGAAATTAAAAGAGTTTCCACTCCATGAATGTCCAGATGGTGTGTTTGGTGGACTAGTACATCTCCCATGTCAATTCTACGTATCCAGGGTCTGTGCATGATGTCTTTAACCTGAGGAATAGCAGCATCCCAAATGTGATGGCCAACTACAGAGGCACAGGGTGTGGCTAATAGGTGAGCCTTGGTTCCCACCCAGTATATGTTGGTGTATGGGTATGGTGTGGACCATCTGGATAGTGTGTGGCTAACAGTTGTCCCTCGATATTTGCAGGTGACTCAGGTTACCCCAACCTATCATGGCTACTGACCCCTGTGAGGAATGCCAGGACAAGGGCAGAAGAACGTTACAATGAGGCACATGGGCCAACCAAAAGTATAATCAAAATAACCTTTGGCTTCCTGAAGGCCAGGTTCAGGTGCCTCCATGTAACAGATGGATCCCTGTGCTACTCCCCCAGAAGGTCTGCCAGATAATCGTGGCATGCTGCATGTTGCACAACCTTGCCTTGAGACACCATGTGCCTTTTCTGCAGGTGGAGGAGGCTGGAGATGCCCGTATGGCAGCAGTGGACCCTGTGGACAGTGAGGATGAGGAGGCAGAGGATGAGGACAACAGAACAGCAGTGATACGACAATGCTTCCAATGACACACAGGTAAGACAGTGTTACTTCACATTTCATTGTCATTCTTTAGATTATCTCTGGCACTGGCATGCTGTTATTTTCCACTTCTATGCCTATTTACTGTACCTTTTGGCAATTAATTTTGCATATGTTGGTGCCCCACTATCACTCCTGGTGATCACTGCAGGAAACTACAGGTCTTTCCTATGTGAACAATTACTGTACAGTTGAATTGCAATGTTTGAACCTGGTTAAACAAATACATACTTTACAAATGTAACATACTCCATACTTGTAGTTTTTTCAAAGGGTGTTTATTGAAGTGCTAGGTAAAAGAGCGCCAAGTGCATTGTGATGGGGTAATGATGGTGGAAAGTCCAGGGTATTGTTCCAGTCTATTTGTAGCACAGGTGCATTGTCCAAGGGGACATAGGAAGGGGAGCAATGGCAGTTCAAGGTGGACAGGGTGAATGAGTGGGACACAAGGGTGACAATCAGGGCAGTCTCATTTCCTGGCGGGGGTCTTGGCAATGGTCTCTAGCTTCTGCTTGGATCGCAGGGAACGTTTGCGGGTTGTTCACCTTCTGCAGGGTGAGGGCTGCTGGTGGCCTGTGGGTCCTGTGGCGGGGCCTCCTGTCCACTAGCAGCAGCGGAAGGCAGTTCAGATGTCTGGCTAGTGCCAGGGACTCACTGTTGTGAGACTGCCTCCCTCATAATGTTGGCCATGTCTGCCAGCACCCCTGCAATGGAGACCAGGGTGGTGTTGATGGCCTGCAAGTCCTCCCTGATCCCCTGGTACTGTCCCCCCTGCAGCCGCCTGTTCTCCTGCACATTGTCCAGGATCTGGCCTATCGTGTTCTGGGAATGTTGGTAGGCTCCCAGGATCTCGGTGAGTGCCTCCTGAAGAGTCGGTTCCCTGGGCCTGTCCTCCCCCGGCGCACAGCAGTCCTCCCAGTTTCCCTTTTGTCCTGTGCCTCTGTCCCCTGAACCATGTGCCCACTGCCACTGACTCCAGGTCCCTGATTGTCACTGGGTATGAGGTGTGGCCTGGGGTCCCTGTAGAGGTGGACACACTGCTGATTGACGTGTCCTGGGGACAGAGGTATGGGTATGCTGGGTAGGTGCTGTAGTGGTTTTCCCAGATGGGGGAGGCTCTGTGGTTGTCTGGGACTGGGCCTGGGTAACCGACTGTCCAGAGGTCCCTGATGGGCCAGTTTGGTCATCCAGATCGAGGCGACCAGAGTTGCTGTCACCACTGTGGGCCTTTTCAGTTGGGATGTAAATTATGTGTTATTGTTTCTGTCTGTGACATATTGTGCATGTTGGTTGCCCTCTTTGGTTGTATTTGCCATGGCAGCTTTAACTTGTGTAAGTTGGTATGTGGTGGGCTAGCTGATTCTCTCTAGTGTGCATGCTTTGGTGATAGGTGTCCATGCATGGCTGTGAGCGATGTACATGCATTGGTGGTGCATGCAGGGCTTGCCATTGGGATGGGTGGGATGTGATGGTGGGGTGTGTGGGAGGTGGTGGAGTGATGGGAGTGAGGGTGAGGGTGGGGGTATGTGATGTCATGCAGGTAGGGGAGTGATAGTAGTATTGAGTTGACTTACCAGAGTCCAGTCCTCCTCCTTCTCCTGCCAGGCACTCAGGATGCATGACTGCCAAGACTTGCTCCTCCCATGTTGTTAGTTGTGTGGGAGGAGGCGGGGGTTCACCGCCAGTCCTCTGTACTGCAAGCAGGTGTCTTGCAGCTATGGAACGCACCTTCCCCGTATGTCGTTCCACCTCTTCCTGATGTCGGCCCTTGTTCTGGGGTGCTGCCCCACGGCATTGACCCTGTCCACGATCCTCCGCCACAACTCCATCTTCCTAGCAATGGATATCTGCTGTACCTGTGCTCCAAATAGCTGTGGCTCCACCCTGATGATTACCTCCACCATGAACCTTAGCTCCTCCTCTGAGAATTTGGGGTGTCTTTGTGGTGCCATGGGTGTTGTGTGAGTTGTGTAGGTGAGGGTGTATAGGGTGATGTGTTGGGGTGTGTGATGTGGGGTGCGTGGGTGGTGTATAGATGTTGGTAGTGTGTGGCTCTAGTTTTGTCTGTGGTCGTTGTGTCTGCCTCCTGCCAATGGTTTGTAGTCGTAAGGGGTTGTGAGTACTGTGGGTGTGTGTTTTTATATTAGTGTGAGTGTGTGGGTGTGGTGTGTGTATGTGTGTCAGGTGTGTGTAGTTTAAATTGTCCAATGTGGTGTTGTTTTGTTTGAGTGTGTGTATTTTGAGCGCAGCGGTATGTACCTCCAATGGTTTACCGCCATTGAATGGCCACCGTGGTGATTCATGGGTCATAATGTGATGGGCGTAGGTCTGTTGGCGTAATGGTGTGGGTTTTGATACCACCAGTTTATCACTGACCTTCGGACTGGCGGACTTGTGTCTGTGGCTGAATAGTGACGGATTGGTGTGTGTGTGCCATAATATGGGGAACAGATATGTGCCACGGCGGTGGTATGTTGCCGGCAGTCAGCTTGGCGTTAAGTGGGATTTACCGCCAATGTCATAATGAGGGCCTAAATGTTTACAAATCTTTTTAAATAATTGTTAGGGCGCTGGTTAGGTCCCTATAACTCTATAGAAAGTTTAAACGTCCTTGCTTTAGTTGGTTATCCAAAAAGGGGAATTCTAAAAAGATAAAAAAAAATCAGAACTAGAGTCCAGATCCCAAGAACTCAACCTAGGCCCTTGTGAGGCATATAGCTTTGACCATTTAAGGAAACTCTGCAAGCTGTACAAGATTCATACTGGTAAAAGTCCCCAAAACAGAGAGAATGTAGGTTTCTGGTGGGTCAGCATGAAAGAGATAATCCCCCAGGTGAGAGATACATCTGTGGTGGATGAAGATTCTGTAGAGAATGGGGATGAGGGTAGCTCCTGTTCTCTCAGAAGCTCTAGAGCAACTACAGACACACACCTGGATCTTGCCAGGCTGACCAAAAGACTGGCTTTAGAGAGTCAGCTTTTGTAGATAGAGAAACAAAGAAAAGAGTTGGGGTTGGCACCCATCATCTGGTGGCAGCATTCAAGTGTTGAAGAAGAAATCCTTTAACATTAAACTCCCAAAAGGAGTTGTCCCTCCCTTCACTGAAGGGGATGATATAGTGAAATGGTTTTCTGCCTTTGAAAGAGCCTGTATTAACTGGGAAATTGAGAAGAAACACTGGGGCACACTTATGTGGGAGTTATTCTCAGGAAAGTGCAGGGGTAGGCTCCTGGCTCTGAATGAGGCACACTCTAAATCATATCACCTCAAGCAGAGTACCCTTATTGACTCCTTTGGATTTACAACGGAAGAGTACAGGATAAAGTTCAGGGAGGCTCGGAAATCCCGTAGCCAGACCTGGGTTGACTTTGTGGACTATTCAGTAAAAATGCTGGGTGGCTGGTTAGCTGGGAACAAGGTACAAGATTATGATGGGCTGTATAATGTATTTATGAAAAAGCATCTGTTGAGTAATTGTTCCAATGATAGGCTACGTCAACATCTGGTAGAACTGTGCCCACTTCCCCCTCAAGAGTTGGGGAGGAAGGCAGACCATTGGGTCAAGACAAGGATGACTAAATCTACCACTGGTGGGGGAGACCAAAAGAAAGAGGCCAAAAAGCCCCCCCCGAGGGAAAGATGGGAGCCAGGGTAAAAACCATAAAGAGTCTTCTCAAGGCCCCCAAAAATCTACACAGGAGGGTGGGCCCAGAGACTACTCACAGTCCTGGTGTGGGTACAAAGGGAAACACTTTGACCCCAGCAAGGCTTGGTGCTGAGATTGCAGAACCAAAGGGCCCTAAACTGAAAACTCTAGCTGTAAGAACAAAAAGAATGCCTCTAGTCAACCTGGGGTCAGAGCTGTGGCCTGACCATGTCAATGTCCCCACAGAGGCAACACTAGTCACAGAGGGTAGGGTAGATTTATCCTGTGCCGCCTGGCCAAGTAACATGAAAAAAATAAAGGTAGCGCCTGGTGATTAATGGGGAGAACACAGAAGCCTTGAGGGATACAGGGGCTAATGTCACTATGGTATCTTAGCACCTGGTCCCCTCAACTCAGTTCCTGGTAGAGAGGTCTTATCCTTTCACCAGTGCTGACAATGAGACCAAGTTCCACCCCATGGCTATGGTAAAATTGGAATGGGGAGGAGTAGCAGGGCAGAAAGAAGTGGTTGTGTCCTCATCTATCCCTGTAGATTGCCTGCTTGGAAATGACCTGGAGCATTCCCCCTGGGCTGAGGTAGAGCTAAAGACACATGCAGAAATGCTATGGATCCCTGAGTGGGCATGTGTCAAGACTAGGGCACAGAGCAAACTTCAGAGGGAAAAGGGAGAGCTGGATCCTGAAATAGTGGATGGACCAGCTTCCCAAGAGAAATGGCAGCAAGACTGAGGGATCTGCTTCCAAACATAACCCAAGATAGGACCCCTCTTCTCAGGAGGAGGAGTCACCCACCTTGGGGGAACTGAGCCAGAAGAGCTTGGGCCTTACCGCCCAGAGCTCCTGGGCCCAGGGGGGCCCTCCAGGGAAGCTCTGTGCCAGGGACAAAGAGAATGTCCCACTCTTGAAGGCCTGAGACAGCAAACTGCTCAGGAGGAGCTAGGAAATGTCAGTGGTACCCACAGGGCCTGCTGGGAGGAAGGGCTCCTGTACACTGAGACCAGAGACCTCAAGCCTGGTGCAACCAGGAGGGTGGTAGTGCCACAGAAGTTCAAAGACTTCCTTCTCACTTTAGCCCATGACATCCCCCTAGCAGGGCATCTGGGCCAGAATAAGACTTGGAGTAGGTTGGTTAACCACTTTTACTGGCCAGATATATATCAAAAAGTGAAGGACTTTTATCATTCATGTCCCTCCTGCCAAGCCAGTGGGAAGGCAGATGGGCACTTAAAGGCCCCCTTAATGTTACTATCTGTGGTTGGGATACCCTTTGAAAGGGTAGAGGTTGACATTGTTGGTCCCCTTGACCCTCCAACAGCATCAGGACATATATATATATATTTCTTAGTGGTAGTGGATCATGCCACTAGGTATCCTGAGGCTATTCCCCTCAGGACAATAACTGCACCTGCAGTTGCAAAGACCCTCTTGGGTATCTATGCCAGGGTTGGGCTCCCTAAGGAGGTAGTATCAGACAGAGTGTCAAACTTCATGTCTGCTACCCCATACTCTCCACAAACCAATGGGCTGGTGGAAAGGTTCAACCAGACCCTAAAAGGCATGATTGGAGGACTCCCTGAAAACTCAGAAGGAGATGGGATGTCCTACTTCCTTGCCTGCTATTTGCCTATAGGGAAGAGCCACAAAAGGGAGTAGGTTTTTCTCCATTTGAACTTTTGTTTGGGCACCCTCTAAGGGGACCACTACGTTTTGTAAGAGAAGGTTGGGTGAGACCTCTCAAAGAGCCCAAACAGGGCATTGTGAACTATGTACTAGGCCTACATTCTAGGATGGCTGAGTACATGGAGAAAGCCAACAAAAATCTTTAGGCCAGCCAAGAGCTTCAAAAGCTTTGGTATGACCACAAAGCTGCTATGGTGGAGTTCCAACCAGGGCAGAAAGCTTGGGTGTTAGAGCCTGTGAGGGACCTCCAAGACAAATGGTCTGGTCCCTATCCCATTCTTGAAAAGAAAGGGGAGGTCACTTATCTAGTGGACCTAGGCAGTTGCAAGAACCCCAAAAGAATCATACATGTCAACCTCCTAAAACCCTTTTATGATAGAGCTGATGTGACCATGCTTGTGGTTACAGATGAGGGACAGGAGGATGAGAGTGAGCCTCTCTCTGATCTCCTCTCCAGCAACCCCCAAGATGGTTCTGTAGATGGAGTGGTCTTGTCAGATACCTTCTCATAACAACAGCAGACTGATTACAGGCAAGTCCTCAACCAGTATGCTGAGTTCTTTTCTCTGACTCTCAAGAAGACAAACTGGTGTACCCATGATGTGGACACTGGTGTCAGCCTGCCTGTCAAGAACAAAATGTATAGACAGGCTGACCATGTCAGAGGAAGCATAGAAGCTGAAGTGGAGAAAATTTTGGATTTCGGTGTCATTGAATCCTAAGAGAGCCCCTGGGCTAGCCTAGTAGCCTTAGTCCCTAAACCTCACTCCAAGGGTGACAAGAAAGAAATTAGGTTTTGTGTGGACTACAGGGGCCTCAACTCAGTAACCAAAACGGATGCACACCCAATCCTAAAAGCTGATTAGCAGATTAGGGGCAGCCAAGTATATGATTTAACATCAGGGTACTGGCAGATTGGTTTTACCCCAGGAGCAAAAGAGAGGTCAGCATTTTCTACTTCCGGTGGGCATTATCAGTTCACTGTTATGCCCTTTGGACTAAAGAATGCACCTGCCACCTTCCAGAGATTGGTGAACCAAGTCCTTACTGGACTGGAACCTTTTAGTGCAGCTTACTTAGATGACATATCTGTATATAATTCCACCTGGCAGGATCACCTTATCCACCATGGAAAGGTACTTGAGGCTCTGCAAAAGGCAGGCCTCACTATCAAGGCAAGTAAGTGTCAGATAGGGCAAGGAAAAGTTGTGTACTTGGGCCACCTGCTGGGTGGAGGCCAAGTGCAACCTTTCCAACTAAAAGATTCAGACTTTTCTGGCTTGGGGATCTCCCACAACCCAGACACAAGTCAGGGCCTTCCTTGGTTTAACTGGATATTGTAGGAGGTTTGTGAAGGATTATGGCACCACAGATGCCCCCACACAGAGCTTACCTCCAAGAAGGTGCCCAGAAAAATCAACTTGACAGTGAGTTGTGAAAAGGCCTTTGACACTCTGAAGGAAGCTATGTGCTCTGCTCCAGTTCTACAAGCACCAGACTACTCCAGGGAATTCATAGTACAAACAGATGCTTCAGAAATGGGAATAGGGGCGGTCCTTTCCCAAAGGAATGATGATGGACATGACCAGCCTGTTGCTTTTATTAGCAAAAGGCTACTCTCTAAGGAACACAAATTGAGTGCCATAGAGAGGGAAGCCTTTCTGTGGTTTGGTCCCTGAAGAAGTTGAGGCCGATACTTGTTTGGCTCTCATTTCACTGTTCAAACTGACCACAGGCCTCTCAGATGGCTACAACAAATGAAAGGTGAGAACCCCAAACTGCTTAGGTGGTCCATTTCCCTACAGGGGATGGTCATTAAAGTAGGACACAGACCTGGGACTGCCCAGGTCAATGCAAATGGCCTCTCCAGGTTCTTCCACTTAGAAGATGAAGACTCACTAGGGAAAGGGTAGTCTCATCCTCTTTCATTTGCAGGGGTAGTGTGAAAGGAGGCCTCTTTTTGCATGGTTAGACCCCACTTTTTGCCTGATGTTGATGTGTCCTAGAGGTTGTAGTGCCCAGGACCCCTGCTAACCAGGTTCCTTGTACCAGAGCTCTTTCCCTAAATCTGTTATGATGCTTGGCACAATTGGATTCACTCTTAAATATCACTGTAAGTCCCTAGTAAATGGGTACACCTGTACCCAGGGCATGGAATATTAGGGGTAGGCCCCTGAGGGCAGCAGCACTGATTGTACCACCCTGTAGGGCCCTGCACCCAGATGCGCCCAGCACTGCCATTGCAGGCTGAGTGTCCTGGGGCAAACCTAAAAAGACAATTTGGACATGACACACTCCCTGTGTGCCCTGTCCACCCTATACTGTATATGTTATGGGTACGTTACCCCTCTAGCAGGCCTTCCAGCCCATACTATATGTGAGGGTATAGCTGCATGAGCAATATACCCCCACTGTGTCCTTGCCAAACCTGGGACATAGTGAGTGAACAGAGCAGCCATTTTAAGTGCATGTGGTGGACACTTGCAAAAACACAAATTCCCCAGCCATATGATGGCCACACTGCACCCTGGGTTATTTGGTATCAAACAACTCAGGATGATAAATCCAAACTGGTACCAGTATTGGATGTATCCCTAAATGTACCCAGGGGTCACCTTAGAGGTGCCCCCTGCAAAAGCTAACCTAACTGGTATGGTTGCTGACTGGTTCCATCCAGCATGCCACCTCCAGACAGCCGATATACAAACCTTGAGGGAGAGCCCTATCTCTCTGGTTTGTAAGACAATGCTCTTCCTGTGCATTCCCCTAGCGGTGAGCTTCAAAGGGCTACTGCCCTTGAAACTCAAGACCCCACGACTGCTGCTAGAATCGGATGGCTTCCACCTTTGTCAACCCCCACTTTTAGCAGTAGCAAAGGCAGGAAACCACACAAAGGGTAGGAGGAGGGGTCTCACTGAGCATGCACCACACATAGGGGCTTGCAGGTAAAGTGGACCCTCCATTTCATTTACCTCCATTCTGAATGGCAGAAAAATAGGCAATGATGTTTAGGGTAGTGACCCTTCTGACAGGAAGTGGTCACTGTAGTGGGTGTAGCCACCCAAGGGTAAGTGTCCCATTGGACACTACCAGGTTCCGCCTAAAGCCCCCACTAAATTCAATATTTAGTGGGATCCCCCTAGACCAAGAAATCACATTCATCAGGAAGAAAAGAAGACAGCACCAAAGGACCTGACAGCACGAGAACAGAGGACCTGCTGCAGCAGAAGAGGCTCCAAGACCCCTGCTTGCTGCACCAGAGTCCCGACAATCACCGCTGCAGAGGAGCTGACCACTGGACCAACCTCAAAAGACTCAGAGGACCTCCAGGCTTCACAAATAGCCCCAAATCTCCCTCCTGGGTGGAGGCACCACTCAAGAAGCAAGACAAACTAGCAAGAACCAGCAAACCGGTGAGGGTCACTTCACTGACTGGCCAATAGCTCCACAATCAGAAGTCGCAGCCAGACCCGATGACACACCAACAACAACCCAGATGAGAGCTACAATGCACCCTCTAATGGTGAGTTGTGCCAATACCCCAGTTACTGGTCAGTGTACATCGGACTACAGCAAAAACAGCTCTCCCAGAGCCACAACTGAACCAGGAGGAAGCCCCAGTCGAGAGAGATCAGGAACAATCTGGACCCCCAACCAGAGCACCCTTGTTGTCCTGCAGGGCCCCTGGAAGAAGACTTACCTTCAGCTCCAAAGGGTTTCATTGTGCACAGCCTCCAAGACCTCCACCTCACCATGCAGCCGGCCGCCCTGAGCCCTGCATCGTGGAACCAGCTGTGTGCCATGGGTCCCTAACCCCTTGGGACCTCAACTTGCGACATCACTTTTAATTCTGCAAACCAGCCCCTTTTCCAGGTGGCCCCTTCAAGTGGCCATATGCCTGTGCCAAGAGACTTTCCAGCTCTGCTCCCGCCGGAACATGGAGCCACCTGAAGCTCTCCAACTGGCACCGTGTGTCCACCAACCTCATCGACCATCCTGCAAAAGAAAAGACTGGCAACTCAACTGTGTGATTTTATATGCCTTTTTACAGGTGGCCTTCCATTGATTCCTATGGTGCTTAATTATGCACAGAAAGACTAACTTTATTAAAACTTTGAAAGATCATAACTCAAAAATAACTTAACGTATCTTTACCATTTGGTCTTAAGAAGTATATAAAAATTGTTTTTTTTTAATAAATTCTGGTCTCGAGTTATTCAGTGAGTGTGTGTGGTGCATGACTGATATTGTGTGTACAACAAATTCTTAGCACATCTCCTGGATTAGCCTAACTGCTCGACCAGCTACCTCAAAAATTGGAGCATTAGGTGATCTGATTTTAGCTCTGGAAACCAAAGTGTGGTTGCCTGGACTCCCTGCACAGTGTGCCTAGCTTTGCACACTACATAGAGGGCCAGCCTCCTGCAATTAAGAAGAGATTTAAATTTTGCTCCAGGAAACAAAATGTCAATAAACCTATTGAAGAATAGTTTCAAAGATACAGTCACTTCCTTCAACTTGTGATTCTGAGCACACTGATTATGAGCAAGTATTAAAAGATCAGATTATGATGAAAACCAATAGTAAGAATGTTCAGGAGAGGTTGTGGGCTAGTGCTGATATGTCACTTAATGAGGCCATTGAGATTGTCAAAGCAATAGAACATTCAAGAAAATGTGTCCAAGAGATAAAGGGTTTACCCAGGGGTGAGATTCATGTTGTTACGTAGCATAATGAAAAATTAATTACAACTATATTAAAAAAGCAAGAGGTCAGGAAACCCTCACTAGCATGCTATAGATGTGGGAATCCCTCACTTTTAAGTAATTTTAAAGGTTGCCCTGACATGGATAAAGTATGCTCTAAATGCAATAAAAAAGGGCATTACAGTAGAGTGTGGAGATCCAATGTAGTAAGCACTATATAAATATAAATACAATTACAATTACAATTACAATTTATGGAAAACAACTATGTAAATGTATGTGAGGACCAGTTAGCAGAAATTGAGAAAGTGACACAAGATCCAAATACTGTGTTGAACGTAGGGGATGGATCAGTCAAAAGAAAGTTTCGGTCCTGCTATATTTCTGTTCTAGTTGATTCCTGTTCTTGGTACACTATTATTGAGCAGGGGATTATGGATGAATTATGGCCTAATATATGTTTACTGCCACTAGATGATGCTCCTATGGGATATACAGGACATAAAATTGAATTGGCAGAACACATTTGGGGGAAAGTTTGATTTTTGGGGATGCAGTACTAGAGGAAAAGTATATGTAGCATGAAAAGGATGCTCATTATTGGGATGGCCTTGTCAAGTTGAAATGGGCATTAGACTGGATACTGAGTTAAAATCAGTTGTCTGTGTAGTGGATGAATAGAAGGGCAGTGCTTGTGGGAATTCAACATGAGTGAATGAGTTTATATCACAATTGGAAAAAGTATAATGGGGTTTTCAATTAAAAATTAGGTGAATATAAAGGTTTTAAACATTGTATAGTATTGAAGAGTGGTGTGATACATGTAGGGCATAAGGTCAGAAATTTACTGTTTGCTTATAGGGAAAAACTTAAAATGATACTAAAGGATTTATGAGAAAAGGGTATAATTGTGCCTGTAGAATCATCACCTTGGGTGTCCCCTATTGTTATTTCAGTAAAATCATCTGGGGAATTGGGGGTCTGCATTGACGTATGCAGTATCAATAATGCCATTTGGGGGGATTACCATCCCCTGCTAAATCTACATGAAATGGTTTCAACCCTAGTGGGTGCCAAGGCCTTTTCTACCCTGGACTTATCTAGTGCATACCAAAAGGTCAAGCTTGAGGATGAAGCAAAAATGCTAACATCATTCATTGCACCACAAGGAGTATTCCATTATTGTAGGATGCCTTTTGGTCTAGCCAGCATTGCCTTCGTTTTCCAGCATTTAATGAAAGAAACACTGGAGGGAGAACCTGGGACAATTGCCTTCAAGGATGATATTTTGGTATGAGTGCAACATTGAAGAACATGAAAAAAACCTGGATGGAGTCCTGCAGGTACTGCCAGATAAAGGATTAACCTCAAAATGAACAAATGTGAAGCTCGAGAAGATGAAGTAGAGTATTTGGGACATCTCATAAGTAGGTCAGGTAAAACATAGTCATGTTAAAAGTATTTTGAAAGTGCCTATACCTGACAGCAAAGAGCAATTGATTGCCTTTTTAGGATGAATTGAGTTTTAAGCAAAGTTCTTTCAAACCTATGCTGAGAAGGTCAAGCCTTTTAGGGAGTTGTTGAAGAAGAATGCAAAATTTGAGTGGAATGGAGCAAGGAAAGGTGCCTTCAATGAGATGAAAGAATTAATTTGCAATGCACTTTGTCTTAAACTGTATGTTGAGGGATAGGAATGTACATTAGCTATGGATGCAAGTAATTGTGGTTTAGGGCAGTCCTCATGCAGAGAGAAAATGGAAGAGAATGGATAGTTTTCTATGCTTCAAGAATGCACTGTGGAGCTGAGCGTGATTACTCTGTAATAGAGAGGGAACTTCTTGCCTGTGTGTGGGGTTTGGAACACTACAAAATGTTTTTGTGGAGACTAATTTTGTTATGAGAACAGATCATTAACTATTGAGGCACATGTTGTTTCCTGGTGGAGGACGTGTAATGACTGCTAGACTGGACAGACTGGCATCCAGATTACAACAGTTTCAATACAGAATTGAATATGTTGCAGGGAAAACAATATTCATGCAGATTGAATGTCAAGATTACCAATGTCAGCTGAAAATCTGGTTGATGAATTGGATGAAGAACATGAGTATTTGCAGTTGCTGATGTGAATTGGACAGTTATAGACAACACTACTGTTATATCTTAATTCAATGTTATACTTACCAAATTATATGTATTTAGTTTCATGAAGGCATAGTCTGTAGATAAGTATGGTTATCTGGTTATTAATATCATTGACATCAAACTGTATTAGGTACTGATAAGATTCAGTTCATAATGGTATGATCCGCCTTCCCCTACTGGGAGATTAAAGATGGAATGGTCTGTAGGTGGTTGGGATCGGGAGTGCATGATAGAATGTTGGAGTGGTGAGAGAAGGTGATGAAGGAGGAGAAGGAAGGCACAGAGTGGAGAAAAAGCAATAAAGTCTGAATTTGAAGTAAAGAAGTTTGGAGAGGACTTTATAATACTGGCGACGAGGAGTGCGTAAGGGGGCACATTCTTCTTCACCCCTTTTCAGGTTGGTGACACTCCACCTATCCTGTGTCCTTCTATTTGACTCTGGAATAAGTATTCTACATAACAAACAACTCGAAGATTTAAATACTCTTTCAAGTATTCGAGTTAAATATACTTTCATTATTGACTGTAAACATGCGTACAGAAGGTCCTGTCATCTGACTGAAAAACAAAGTGTAATCCGCACTGCAATGTTTTGAAGCGGCAAATGCTTACAAAGGAAAAATATGGAGTAATAAGCTAAGCGCGTTCAGGGTGTGTTTATTGTCAGGAATTGAAGCTGTGGTTCTGGTAATTGATGTCAGCGTATGCAGAACCAAGGTTGTGAAAAGAAGCAGCACCGCGGCAATTAGCGAAGGAATTCTGTCAGCCAAAATTGTTCGTCAGCCAAAGTGAACGGCATTCAGATTCCAAGCGTGTTCAGAAGGTGTTTGTTTTCTCTATTTGTTTTCTAGTGTTTCATATCGGCTTACACAGAGCCAAAGTAAACGGCATTCGCGGGTGACATTGTGAAACAAAATTGTTCGTCAGCCAAAGCGAACGGCATCCAGATTCCGAGCGTGTTATTGTCAGGATTTGAAGCCGTGATTCATATCAGCGAACGTAGAACCGCAGTAAACGGAATTGTGAGTGAAATATAGAACCGAAGTATCACCGCGTCAATTAGCAAGGAAACGCTGTCACTCAAAGCAAAATTTTTTGGCAGCCAAAGCGAACGGCATTCAGATGTTATATTCGTGTGTCTTCAGAATTCTCTTCAAGCGACGGAGCTTCTGTTTATGTGAAGCCTGACTGGAATTCCATTAGAACTTGGAATCAAGTTCTGTCAACGGCAAAGGTCAAACTTAGTTCAACAACACAGTGACTAAACAACAGGCTAACATTCTGTTCTGTTAAGGAAAATATTAAATTGAATTCTTCGAATTACATTCAATTACAGGCGTGTACTTCAAAACGCTAATTGAACACCGCTGACAGGCACAGCATTTAAAGAAGCACACATTTGCCTGTTAAGCAATTACGCTGACAGGCACAGCTTATTAACAAATTGGACATATTTTGAATAGTTTTCTCTTCTCTATAAGCATGGATACCGATAATAATAATCTTAGATAGGTTATTCAGTACACTTTTTTCCTCAGACATTTCTGTTCGAATTAAAGGAGAATGTTTGCACATACAAAACATATGTATTGATCTACTGTAATCCGCTTATTGGTATTCTTAGGTATAAGTCTAATTTAGTTCTTGTCAAGGGGTAGTTATTAGAATATTATCTGTAAATTTGTAATAACCAGAACAATGGCAGCAGCGGGGATGTCACAACCAGTCCCATTCTTGAATGAGATGGGGGAACCAAATGTACCTTGGAAAGATTGGTTAAAAAATTTTGAGTCTTACTTAATTGCAATTGGAGGGGATAAATTCAATCCTATTAGGAATCAACATATTTTGCTTCATAATCTAGGAACTCATGGGAGGAAAATATATGAATCCCTCCCTGATCCAATCTTTCCTGAGGGACAAGCCCAGGATGAATATGTAACTACATACTCTAAATTAGAAAAGCAATTTGGAGATAGAATCAATGTAGTTTTAGAAAGACATAACTTTTTTTCCCGATGCCAAGGCAAGCAGGAGAGTGTAATAAACTATATTGCGGCTTTAAGAGGGTTGAGTACGTTATGCGAGTTCGGAGAATTGAATGATTCTCTAATTAGGGATCAGTTAGTCCGTTGTACTAATAACATTAAAATACAAGAAAAGCTTCTGCAGAAGCAACCAGGGTTGGTAGAAGCAGTTGAATTAGCCAAATCAATTGAACATACAGCTATTTGTCTACAGGAAATTAATTCCACTTCCTCTGAAACACAGGTAAATGAAATAGTGGAGGAAGTAAAAGAGGAGAAAATTCTAAAAATTAAGGGTAACGAGAAACAAAACAAAAGGTATAATGGTAACAAAACAAATTTCACTTGTTATCGCTGTGGCAGCAGCAATCACCTTGCCAATTCCACAGCCTGCCAAGCTAGATCAGCAATTTGCAGGAAATGCAATCGTAGGGGTCACTTTGCAAGGGTATGTAAAGATAGTTCCAAGAATGGGGATAACAAAAAATCTGAAGAACCACCGCAATTAATTAAAAAAATTATTCTACAGGTTTACAGTGAGGATAAAATCAACACCCAATACCCTGTGTGTACAATCGCAATTGATAAAGAGAACATCAGAATGTACGCTGACTCATGTTCCCCATTCACCATAATAGATGCAAGGAACTTTCACAAAATTCAAAAGAATGGTATAATTGAACTACAGAATCCAGATATAAGTCCAAAAGGTTACAACAGAGATCCAATAATCTTGAAAGGCATGTTTAAAGGCATCATTTCCTTTAAGGAGAGATCCACGGTTGGGAAAGTATATGTGGTAGAGGAAGGGTCCAATCTATTAGCTTGGCAACATCAAAAAGAACTGGGGATAACACTAGATCCTAACAATTCTGAACAAGTTCTGTGTATTGATAATTCTAATTTGGGAGAAGCTTTCGTTCAAGAATTCCCAGATATTTTTTGTGAGCGGTTAGGATTACTGAAAAACTTCCAGCATAAAATCAAACTCAAACCAAAAAATAAGCCCACTGTGCATAAAACCAGACCTATTCCACACCTGCTGAAGCAATTAGTCAAAGAAGAATTAGAAAAACTAGAGTCACAAGGAATTATTCAACCCATCGAATGCTCCGAATGGTTGGCCCCCATTGTGGTGGCCAAGAAAAATAACAAAAATGAAATTAGAATTTGCGTGGATTTAAGAGACCTAAACAAGAATATCTGGGTTGAGAGGCATCCTCTTCCAAGAATACACGAAATTCTGAGCACTATGGGGGAAGCTTCATACTTTTCGGTGTTAGATCTCTCGAGTGCATACCATCAAGTGGAACTGCACCCGGAGTCTAAATGGCTTACAGCATTCACCACTCCATTTGGATCCTACATGTTCAATAGAATGCCTTTCGGGCTGGCATCAGCTGCAGCGGTTTTCCAAAAAATTATGCAGAACATTCTGGGCAAGGTGTCCAACACTCTGTACTTCCAAGATGATGTACTTATATACGGAGCAACTGAAATAGAGCATGACAAAATACTTAGGATTGTCCTAGGAAAATTAAAAGCAGCAGGACTCACACTAAAGAAAGAAAAGTGTAGGCTGAAGGTAAATTCGGTAGAATACTTGGGGCATGTTATATCAAAAGATGGCTTTAAACCCAAAGTTTCTCTTGTTGATGCAGTAGTGAATGCCAGTGCACCAAAAACAAAGATGAGCTAAAATCCTTCCTGGGCCTTGCCGAATTTATGGCAAAATATGTAAAAAATTTCTCAGCGGTCTCTGCGAGTCTTAGAGAGCTGTTGAAAAACAAAGCTCCTTATGATTGGAAGGAAGTCCAGGACGAAGCGTTTAAGAATATCAAGTCAGCCATTGTGAATGCCCCATATTTGTGCAATTTTGACCACCGTAGGAAAACCTTCCTTACAACCGATGCCAGCAAGTTAGGTTTGGGTGCCACCTTATCGCAAATTATTGATGGAGAGGAAAGAATAGTAGCGTTTGCGTCGAGGACTTTGAGCAAGGCTGAGGCTAATTATTCGGTTATCGAAAGGGAGACTCGCGCATGCTTCTGGGCAGTGAAACATTTTAAATTTTTACTGTGGGGCACTCAATTCATATTACGCACTGACCATAAGCCATTGGTATATGTATTTTCTACTAAGGGGTTTAATAGTAGCACACCCCGGATAGCTAGGTGGATTCTAGCCTTAAGAAACTTCTGTTTTACAGTGGAATATTTTCCAGGGTATAAGAACTGTGCAGCTGATTTTCTCTCGAGAAGCCCAATTGACTGTATCGAAAACTTTGACACCATAGAACACCCTATTTTAGCAGTTGACGTACCATCCATTAGTGATGAGGAGTGGAAATCTGCATATCAACAAAATGATTCATTAGCTCTTTTGAGGGTGAAGGCAAGAGAGGGGTGGCCTAAGATGAAAAAAGACTTAGAAGACATCATCAAAGACTATTGGGAGGTAAGATTGGAAATTAATGAAAAAGACAACTATATTCTCAGGAATTACAAAATAATACCGCCTCAGAATCTCAGACAAAAAATAATAAAACTTGCTCACGAGGGTCATTTAGGGAGAAGTCTTACGAAGGCCCGAGTAAGAGAAAGATTTTGGTTTCCCAATATGGATTCCTCAATTGAGAATGAAGTTAAAGAATGCACCTTTTGTGCGCTAAGTGACAAGTCCAAGATCACACGCAAGACACCAATTTCCCCAGTACAGGTTCCTGACAAGCCATGGACTAAGTTAGCGTTAGACATCATTGGGCCCCTTAATTATACTGGTCTGCCTACGAAATTTGTGATTGTACTTATAGACTATCAATCGCACTGGATCACAACCAAATTAGTTAACATAATTACTACCGAATCAGTCATCAACTTCCTGAAAAATGTGTTTAGCATAGAAGGAATTCCAGAATTTCTTATAACGGATAATGGGGTCCAATTAACTTCGAGCCCAATTAAACAGTTTTTGGATTCTATTGGGGTAAAACATTACACCACAGCCTTATATTGTCCTAGAGCCAATGGCTTAGCAGAACGAGCTAATAGAATGATAAAGGAGTGTATCCAGTTAGCAAGTATTAACAGGTTGAACATTGAGAATGCCATTAGAGAAATTCTATGGGCCTATCACACCACTCCTAACTCTATAACGAATATATCACCTTTCTCAGCATTACGAGGCAGGGTACCATGTACCAAATTCTTTCCCGCATGGTTTGGGGGGGGAAGACAATGCAAAAATACATCTCCAGGGGCTAAAACAAAAGTAGCAATGTACCAGGAAAAGTATAGAGAAAGGTATAATGCCAAATTCGGTGTTAAAAAACAATGCTGGAGGGTGGGAGATGATGTGATGATCAGGAAACCAGCAGGTTACTCGAGAAAGGGGTTGAGAGAGTTGAAATTCATGGGACCATATTGCATTTCAAAAGTAAAAAAGAATGTTGTTATTTTAGAAAATGGACAGTGCTGGAGCATGGACAGAGTTGCAAAATATGTACCAATCACTGCTAAGGCTGCAGACAAAGTTCCAACTTGGAAGGAACCATCGCGGTTAAAGATCCGGGACAACGTACAGAGATCTCCCAGTAGTCGAGTGACCAAACCGCCTGCATGGAGTAAGGATTATGTAAGATAGTCCAGCAATCACATGAAACACATCTGAATTCCTGGAACTATCACAATTTTGATTTAATTGACTCCTTTTTAGTGTAAATTCTTCCCCTTCTAGTTTTGGTTATTTTATTGTGAGGGGAAGATGTGTTATATCTTAATTCAATGTTATACTTACCAAATTATGGCCCTCATTCTGACCCTGGCGGTCTTTTCGCAAGACCGCCGAGTTACCGCCGCGGTGAAGACCGCCGACCGCGGCGGTATGCCTCTGTGCGCATTCTGACCGCTGGGAGCGTTCCGCCGGAAAACCGCCAGCAGCCACACTGGCGGTCGGCGGGAAAGTGGAGACTGGTCAACCTCCACCGCCACGCCAGCAGAACACCGCCCACAGAATTACGACCCACATTTCTGTGTGGCGGTCTTCTGTTGGTGGTCTTCTGTTGGCGGTCACCTCCCCATGGCTCCCGTCGCCTCCCGGAGGACCAACGCACAAGGTAAGTTGATTGTCCGTGAGGGGAGGGGGTGGGGGGGTGTTGTGTGATGTGGGCGTGCATGGGGGTGTGCGTGTGAGTGTGTAGAGGGGGTGTGTGAGTGCGTGTATGCGGGCGGGGGGTGCTGCTGTGTCTATGGGTAATGTGTGCTGTTCGGCAGGTGCGCATGTCTGCATGTATGTGTGCGGGTATGTGTCCCCGTTGTGTATGTGTGTGTAGGAGGTGTGTGCATGTCGGGGTGCATGTATGTGCATGTCGGGCTGGGGGTGGGGAGGGGGTTCGTACCACCTCTGGGGGGTGGCAGGGGGGTGGAGGGTGTGGGGGGAGGACTCGGGTGGGTAGTGGGGGGTGGGGGAGACCCCTATCAGTGCCAGGGAAGGAATTCCCTGGCCCCGATAGTGCTTACCGCCATGGTTCGCACGGCGGTTCCCGCCCGCAAGAAACCGCGGCGGTAGGCAGGGTCATAATACCCTTGGCGGTCTTGGGACGACCGCCGGGCCGGAGTGCGCAAACTCCAGCCCGGCGGTCATGACCGCCGTGGCGGTCGGAGTGGAGAAGTGGCGGTCGGTCGCGGCGGGGACCGCCGCGGTCAGAATGCCATTTTTAATACCGCCGGTCTGTTCGCGGTCCGACCGCCGTCTCTCCGCCGACCGCCAGGGTCAGAATGAGGGCCTATATGTATTTAGTTTCATGAAGGCATAGTCTGTAGATAAGTATGGTTATCTGGTTATTAATATCATTGACATCAAACTGTATTAGGTACTGATAAGATTCAGTTCATAATGGTATGATCCGCCTTCCCCTACTGGGAGATTAAAGATGGAATGGTCTGTAGGTGGTTGGGATCGGGAGTGCATGATAGAATGTTGGAGTGGTGAGAGAAGGTGATGAAGGAGGAGAAGGAAGGCACAGAGTGGAGAAGAAGCAATAAAGTCTGAATTTGAAGTAAAGAAGTTTGGAGTGGACTTTATAATAACTACCATTCTTGAATCTGAATGGGGTGATGAAATGAGGAAAGACTCAAAGATGAAGTTACTCACTGAATTTCTGGTAAGTGGCTGGCCTGAGGAATGTGAGTTTCCAGGAGAGTTAAAAGGATTCTTCTAGGTACATGTGGAGTTAGGTGTGGAAAATTGAATAATTATGAGCGGTGACAAGTCCATTCCTCTTTTTGGTCTCATGAAGAAATGTATTGATTGTGCATATGAAGGTCATTTGGGAATACCTAGTACTAGGAGATGTATCAGAGATCATTTTTGGTAGCCTGGAATTGATGTCATGATTGATCAACAGGTAAGATCATGCAGTGACTGTGCATTTAGTGATAAGTCAGCCAAACCACTCATTCCTGATTTGTTTCCAAGTGAATTTCCCGCAAGACCATGGATGAAATTGGGCACAGACATCATTGGTCCTTTTGCCGTCTTACCTAAGCATGAGGCGTATGGGATGGTTCTCACAGATTACTTCTCAAAGTGGCCAGAAGTCAATGGTTAAGGAGGTTACATCAGAGAGTGTTGTAGAATTATTCAATGAGTTGTTTTGCTGAGCGGGAATGCCACAAGAAATAGTTTCAGACAATGGTCTACAAAGTACCAGCAATTATGCTCAAAATTATTTGTCTAAATGTGATGTCATTCATAGGAGGATCTCTGAATCACATTCAGAATCCTATGACCGAATGGAGATATTTAACAGAGTAGTAAATGAGGCTATTTAATTATCTGTTAAGGGAGGGTTAAGTCAGAGAAAGGTGTAGCAAGCAGTGCTCTTAGCATACAGAACCACCCCCAATTCTGAGACTGACACCCATTTTGAATTTTTGAGAGGGTGCAAACCAAGTACTTGTCTTGTACCATGGTGGTTGAAAAACAAGAAGACTCATGATACCGAAGTAGATTTCAAAATAATAAGCAGGGTGGTGGAGGACTATAAGCACAAAATGAAAGTTGGGATGGATATGAGAAAGGTAATTTGCAGCAAAGTGAATGTGAATGTGGGTGACTTCGTTTCTCTTAAAAAAAAACACAACAATAAGCAAGGGATAAGTCTGCTGGTCAGATCTGGTGAATGTTGAAGAAATGTTTAGAAATGCAGTGTGGTGGATCAGTGCGGATTCTTAATCGTTTTTCCCTATTTAAAGGGACAATAGAGGAAGGGGGAAGGCAAGGGGAGGATGAAGTGGAACAGTGGAGAAAGTAAAAATAATGCTTTTTCCGATGTACCAAACATGGCACATAGATTTGGAAACAGTGATGGAGTAACACCATCCATGGGTGCACCAATTAATCCATTTCTCTCTGGAAGATCTGATTTTAATAGTGTATGTACAAGTAGCAGAGAATGTAGGGTTCAAGGAATATGTTCAGTAATTTCTCATAATTCCTTGTCTGCATTTGGCGAATAGCCGCTAGAACTATTTTTCATTGTGAATTTATTGTTTTAATTTTTGGGGGGGAGGTGTGTTACATATGTTGTTATTTGAACTGTTGGGAGTTGTATATGTAACACATTACATGTTGCTGTTTGAACAGATGTGGGGCTGGTTATTGTCATATGAATTATGTGTGTGCGAGCAAGAGAATGTCCTGAGGGCATAAACAGCGGGAATAGAACTTTGAACAGATTCATGAACTGGGAACGGCACTTGTAGCATTTTAACTGAGGAATAAACAATTGGACCATCTACCTTGTGGACTCGTTCTTGCTGTGTGGCCAGCGGCGGCTTCTCCACTATGGCAGAACAGCATCACCCCTCACGCCCCACTAGCAGCAGTAGCTGCACATTGAAAAATAAAACAATAGTAAACAATGTTTATTAGTGTTTTATTTTTCAAGGGACCGGGCCATGGGGGATGACAGTGCACATGTGTGTTTGGCTGGCCGTCTCAGGACGGCCAAACACACATGCGCACTGAGCTCTCTCCAACCTGAGCTGTGTTGCCGGGTTAGAGACAGCAGGCACAGGTTCCCAATCTGCCTGGGAGTGCAAAGCCAGGGCACTCAGGCCAATTCTAATTCTGCTACCAGCATAAGAGCAGCATTAGGATTGGCCGCAGAGCAGGCTAGGAGCTTGTGCCTTCAGTGGAGCCTGAAGATTGGCGCTGCAGCGATGTGGCTGGTAAGTTTCTTTTTTTTGTTTTTGTGTTGTTTTCCTCGTCCCGCCATCTTGCCCCGACACCAGCCGCAACTGTGTGTGGCCCTTTATCCTCTTAACAGAAAAAGTCTTCTTCTTCAGCATGGCAGAATCTAATCCTTTTATAAGACTTTAATTAAAGAATTTCATACATTCACTAAATAAGTACATAGTTAACTGGCTTTTCACCAACAAGAAGCAAGCAAAAAGAAGTATTTATTACAGAATACATTTGGCGAGTCTCTCACTGATCTGTTGGCTTGAACTTGGGCGTTCACAGAGCCTGCACATGCAACACGACTGGTTACATAGTATGTTGTCCCGTCTGAGAGAGTTAGATTGTCCTTTGAAAACTACATTTCGTTCACAGCAGCTGGGAAAGCCTTGGGCTTTTTGTAGCAAAGCCTAAAATCCCTTATTACAGCCAAACGATAGCAGCAGTAACGGTCACGCAGTATGCAAAGGCTTCGCATTCAAGACAGACGACAGAACAAAGTTGTTCTAAGTCAGTGAAAGTATGATTTCCTTACATTATGCACCACAATTTGGAAAACAAATCCCACACACTTTGCGGCTATATAATAATATGTTTGAAAGTGTGGCTATATTTTAATAGGTTACAAAACTGTTAGCTTCTGCGCCTCGTTATTACCAGAGTGTGATTATTCTATCATTATTCTTTGTTTCATTTCTTAACATAAATCCCATCGTGATCGCTGCGACTAATAGAATTTTATTTCACTAAGCCCAGGGCCGGTACCCTAGTGCAGTTTTCAACTTTTTTGTTTAATTCACTGCACAGTGATAAGGAACTGAACATCCAGGGCTGCCCTGGGAAACTATGACATCATGTCTGCTCGGCAGACTGTCAGCTCATCCCCAGCTCTGTTTTTAACTCCAGGGTAAGTCACAATGTGAGCCTTACGCACTCCGGCAGAAAAGTGTTTACTCGAGACGCTTCCGGGCAGGCGCACGTGACACAGTCTCTTTGGGTGTGTTTTGAAATAGAAAAAAAATGCGCCGGGTAGGCTTGGCTGAACCTCGGAGCTGCAGAAGCCGGAGCGGCGGCCAGGGAGTGACAGCGGAGCCGGGAGAGGTGGAAGACGCCGCGACATGGACAGCACATAACTCCCAGGAGGAGCCGCTGCACCGTCACCCTGTGGCATGGCGAGGGGACTCGGTTTTTGGGGGAAAGGAGGCGCCCGGAGATTTGTTTCCCCACTGAAGACACGAGGACAGGTAATTGTGAAATACGGCGGCTGCCTCGGCCCCGCTCGGGCTGGTGAGATAAGGGAGCCCGGCCCCGTGATCAAGACCCGGCGGTCTCCGCTCAGGCTCCCGGTGGGCGCGCACCCTCCCGCCTCCACGCAGCCCCCTTCCCTCCCCATCAGTAACAGAAGTGGAAGTGAGAGTGGGCTCTGCGGAAATGTGACAAGCGGGGACGGGAAGTGCCGGCAGATGGCTGGGGCGCGGGTGAGGCTGCCCGGGTGTGGGAACGCCAAGTATGGAGGTGCGGGCTGGCTGCCTTCCCGGAGGTGAGTCTAAAGAAGAGGGTCTCGCACGGCGGGGGTCGCGTCCCGAGCAACAAAGTTAACCGGTGCGTAGGTCTGCTTTGGTCCGGGGCGGGCTGCCGAATTAAAGGAGCCGGGTGTGCGCGAGGTGGCTGAGGCGCCAGTAGTGTTCACTCCCTTTTTTGGTCTGTAGGGTGGTGTTATCTAATACTCTTTGCCGCAAGTTTCCGGATGATTCCATGTCATTTGGGGGCACCGCCTTCACATCATGCGCTCCTTCCATTTACAAAAACACTTTCTCCAGGTGTGTTAACCTTATTGTTTAATTGATATAAATTCATACTACAACTCCGGGAATGCCCCCGTTTGTTGGAAGCAAGACCATGGGTGAAAATGGTGCTTGGTGGCATGGCATCCTTAACTCGCGGTGACTTTGCCTGATTTGTGAGTATTTAATTTGGTCCTCTTAAGCCCCACTTTTGCATTCTGGACATTTTTCACATATAAACTCGGTACAACAAGTACCAGAGGCAAAGGAAAAAAAAGGGGGCTGAGTCAGCTACCTGGGACAACGTGATATGTTTCCACGTACATTACACACGCTCTCGCTCCGGATGTCTGTATGTAGCGCTTAAAAACAGCATGTGGTGAACTGTATTGCGTGCTATTATCTAGTGCAGTGATACTCATAGTACCCGGGGGCGCATGCGGCCCTCCTGACCTTTACATTCGGCCCAGCAGCACTGGGCTGCTCTTAGCTAGACTCGTCACCAACATTAAAAACATGTAAATAAACAGACAAGCATTTATTTAAGGTGATTTGAAGGTTAAGAGGAGATAAGAGAGGGGTTCTGTACAATGAAACATCAGAAACACCTTCATTTTTACAGACGCATTTGAAGCAAAAATGTAAAAGCATGATGTCTGCTCAAAATTCAAAAAGTGTATTTCATTCACACGCAGAAACTTCACCTTAGTTCACCAGATTATATCAGTGCATTGAAGAAATATATTTTTTCAAAGTGCTAATTTTCTAACCAGAATTTAGAAACATTCACTCCCCCATCTCCCACCCCGACAACAATGCCTTTGGTGAGCTAAGAGGCAAGTCAGCTATGTGCACTCTTTTGGTGGC
Source organism: Pleurodeles waltl (assembly GCF_031143425.1). NCBI lineage: Eukaryota > Metazoa > Chordata > Amphibia > Caudata > Salamandridae > Pleurodeles > Pleurodeles waltl. Next base: position 432,229,121 of record NC_090444.1, read on the forward strand.
CTAGGTTTCAATTATACAAAAACATTATGGTTTATAAAATCAAACACAAAAAGGTTTTGTGCAACACATATCCTAAAGTCATGCGAGGTCCTCATATGTGATAATGAACAAAAAGGAGAGAAAGTGAAATAAAACATTTGCTTAGGATCACACAGTTTGGTTAAGTGAAGAAGCCGTAATTATTCCCAAGTTTATGGTTTCACGTTGCGCTATTCAGACACTAGAAGTATAGATTTGCGTCCCTTACACCCACTTTACTACCAACCCCCGACTGCCACCCTGCTGCCATCAGTGCGGCCCTCGGTCACATCAAAGACCAAACTATGCGCCCCCCTGAAAATGTTTGCGAGTACCCATGATCTAGTGGTTCTGAGGCACAGTGATCTGGGGGCAGCGTTTGCTTGGGATCAGGAGGATCGAAGCCCTTGGTTTCACAGTTGGCTGTTGTGATGCTTGTCGGAGCGCCCTGCTGGCAAGTGTAGGGTGACGTCCTTCGTGTACTACAGGCGCAACTCTGGGTGAATGGGTTTTAGGAACTGGTAAGCTCTATTGGGGTAACAATATTGGAGTAACAATAGTCTCTTACGAACACATTGATCTAGTTTTATTCCCAAAAAGGGTGTTTATCGTTTTGACCTGTTACGAAATTTCGTCGTGCCCCACCTCGTCTTAAGGATGCTCGCACGCTCGTCAGCAGCGGTCGAGATGCCCCTCCGAGGGCTGCACTGAAACGGCGGTCGCACGCTAGCAAGAATTTGGGTCATGTTTTACTTGTGCAAACGTTCAGTCCTATTCAGCGAGTTCTGATTCTGGTTTCCTTACTGGTAGCCCCCCCCCCCCCCCCCAAGGTTCAGTGCCATTTCTCTCTTTCAGCATCACGTTTGTGTCTTAAATGCATTGGATCTTGTCACGCTAACCCTAAAAAGAAAGAACGAGGCTTATACTGATGCTTGTTACACAGCAGCAACATTTCTCAGTAAAAAAAAAGAGAGCAAGGTTTTGTGAAAAGTTAGACCTTCATGTTACTATGGTTGATGCCCTCCCACCATTTCATCCTTCCGAGGTTGAATAACGTTGCCGTGTGTTCATTTTGATAATTTGTAAAAACGAAGAGATAAACATTTTTATGTAAAACCACCGAATGGTTTTTCTTATTAAGTGGAAACAGTTAAGGTATTTTGTACACGCACTTTCACTGTACAATCACAAAGTAGATAAAAAGGTTGCACCCGCCTGCAGCAGACACGTTAACCTATTGAGTCACCAGTCTAGCCGGCGAGCAGCCAGGAAGACGGGGACAGTGCTGCTGTTCCCCGATTGCCGTAGCGAGTCTGAGCGCTTGGAAGGGAGGTGTGTTAAGAGGAGGACGCCGGCCCCCTACCTGTGGACAGTCATTTTTTGAATCTGAAGTAAAATCTATTTTGAAGGAGCTGAGGACCTAATGTTCTACGTCGGAGGTATTAACAGCTTTTCGGTAACATTGGAACTAAACGTTTGCATATGTTAGCTGTAAAGCGCCCTCTGCTGGTGGCGCGTCTGAGCTGCGGCTGCTTCCCCCGCCTGTACCTTTCCACGAGAGGTCATGCAGGTGCAGTCACACGGCACATTTCTGCTGCTGTGCTGGTGGGGTGAGGGCGTCGCACGGGGTGGCATGTTCTCCTCAGCCGTGGGGCGGCTTCTAAGGGCTTCTCTCCTCCCCTTTATGTCGGAGTTAGCTTTAGTGTTGGGTTCTGTCTGGGGCGGGCTCGGCCAGCGCCAGCATGTGCTTTCTTGGTAATGTTTTATGTGGCCTGACATCTGTCAGACCACGTGAAACCCGAGATAGAGGGCTGGGCGCTAACCCTCCGTGTCATGACTGTGGGGGGCGGGGTGGGACTCAGCTGGTCTAGGCCTCTGTCCTGGGAGAAGCAGGCCCTGACGGAAGCCGCTTTAAGAACATGCCAGTTAGCTGAATGTTTGCATAAATACAGTGTTCATATAACGCACCCAAAATAGCCCGAGTCTGTTTCGGCTCCCTGGTAGCCCCTTTCTTTGCCGGCCGGTCCCTGCTTCCCTCCCTATCATCCTGTGCCTGGTAGTTCGGCAGAGGGGTGCGTGTGCTCGGTAGGAGGGTGTAGTGTGCCGACATGTCTTGCTTTTGTACCTTGCACAGAACTCCTGCAGCGCGAGGGCTCGCGCTCCCCTGCAGGCCCAGTGTTGCCATGGCAAGGATTCTTGTAAAAAAACATTGCATTCAGTCACCGTTCCGGAGTTTTACTGATTTCAGACTGGCTCATTTCAGTGCTTCTACTGCGAGGCGACGCTTGTGGGGTTATACATTGTAGACTGTTTATAATCTTTCTGTTTGGATATCTAGATTCTGTTCATAACCGTAATTAATCCGTTAGGTACTTGTAGTTGACTTTGTGGGCGCTTCATAAAAACCTATGTTTAGAATTATTTTACGATTGCACCTGCATGCTCTGAAGCAGTTTTCAGCAACAGCTAGCGCCACATGAGAAACTTTTATTTTGACAGTTCCGTACCAGTGTTGTCAGTTAAACGGTGAGGCAACTTAGAAAAAAACAAGAGGCTGTGCCTTACAGTTCAGGAGGCGATTGTGGAACATTGTGAACTGTTCAGATTGTTTGATCCTTGGCAGAACATGTACTCTCCCCTCACCCTTTCACGTGATGACATTAGAAACACGTGAAACTGGCTAATGAGCAGTACTAAGGACCGAATACGTATGTGCCTGGGTGTCTTTTTATTACATCTGAAGTTTGTTCCTGTTTATAATTTATATAATATTATGTTGTATCTCCAGACGTGTTTGAGATCGGAAAGTCTCTATGGCTGGGGTGGGAGTTAAGTAGGACTGATACCAGTGGGGGTTGGTTCGAAGTTTAAAGTCTTATTGTAACTTGAGAATTTCAGGTCTTTTTAGGTTTTGTTCTGCAGTTACTGTTGCATTCTCGTCTAGCATCACGGAAGGTTCCAAAGTGTGAACAAAGGGAGGGAGGGTAGGAGAAGGAAGGAATCATGGGACATTGCTTACAGCAATTATATATAAATAAAACCAGGGAGATACCGTTCTGTTTAGTGTGAGAGTACCCATGGGCAGTTGTTTAATGGTACACTCCGCAGGCCTCTTCCTCTCCTACCACTTAGCCACAGTGCTTTTTTTTATTTTTAGATCTTTCCATCATGTGCACCACAACCAGTGCTTAATTTGTAAACAAATTGCTGCAATTAAATGTGGGAACATGGAATACTGACGCCGCGTAATCCTAAAGCCGCGTAATCCTAAAGCCATCTCGTGCCTCTTCAATCCATTTACAGCCACTCCCTGCCCTTTGAGCTCACCCTTGAAGCTTTCTCCCTTTGTGACGCTGTTTCGTTTTTTCTCTTCCTCCGTCCGCAGTAAATACTTGAGGCAGAAATACCGGCACCGGCAACAACAATAATAAATTAAGTACTGACCACACCACTAGGTGCGCTGTCATAACATGCAGTTTACACTGTATACAGACTCCTCTTTAGTGTGGCTGCTCCTGGTGTGCTCTGAGCCAGTTTTTAGAAAGTATTAGGGCATGCAAATTAATCCAAAAAATTAATACTCTAGCAGGTGAAAATACAGCCAGACTTCTGGCAACCAAGTCTGTGTAGTGAGAATACCTAAGCAATGCAATCCAAATTAGGAACACTGGTTCAGAAGAGACCCTTGTAGAGAAGAGTTATGTATTCAGTTAGCTAATTATTCATAAATATATAAATATTCAACCAATGAAGCATCTATCGTTTTCTATATTTCCATCCTTTCAAGGCAGATTTGGGGATACTTTACATTTTCAATGGGGCTGTACAAGGAATTTTGCAACTATAGTCGAAGGACCTATCGCAACACTTCCCAAACCTATCCACCTAGCAACTTCTGCTGCTGGGAGGGCTGATCCGGTATGCTGGTGCTCCCTGCTGGAGCTCCCCTGGCACCACCTTGTCTTACCTTGCCCTCAGTCTGAGTTGGCATGTCATTAGTTGGCTTAAGGGATGTTAAAAATGCACATTGGATATAGCTGTATCTACTTGACGGAAATTTAGGGTCAATGGTGTCACCATCACATGACAAGACATTATATTCCCAGGATCTAGAACATGCCTTGCTGCATATTCGGCTTGTGGTGTTGAGCCTAAGGAAAGATGTGAAAGCTATTCCTAGATCACCCATCCGCCATCTGTAAAGACTAATGCTCCTTATTGCTGACCAGAGTCCCTGTTCTTAACTCTAACCCACCCCTCTTGTTTACTAAGGCAGCTATTCATGATTCCTTTCTGCCGCAGCTATCTCTGTGATATTTGACTATCATTACATAGATACAGGAAGATTATAATTAGGGCTCCATGTTTTATGGTATTTATTTTTTCGACATTACTGCCTGTGTTTATCCATATTCTGTTTGCTCTTTTTTTCTGTATTTGTACATGTTTATTCTGTATTTACTGTATAAATGAAGCTGAAATTGATATTTTCCCACATTTATTTAACTAATAAATGTATACTGGCACTTGAATGTCTAAAAAGGTTTCACCAGTGTACAGTGTAATATCATTATCTGAAAACACTTGCATTGTAGAATAGCATAAATAACTGCTGAGCTGCACTTATTACGCTTACTTAGGAAATCTATTGTCTTTATTTCTCTCCCCACCTCTCAAACTGTGCCACTACTGACCTGGCATTCATGACTGACAGTAGAGAAAATCATCCAAAGAGGCCTATTTTCCTGTATTTAAAAACAAATACAGACAGGAAGATATCTAGGTTTTCTGTCTGTATTTATCGGTAAAAATCAGTAAAAACTGGGAGCCCTAATTATAATTAATTCCTGAACTTCAGACAAGGCCTGAAGACCTGCGTGTTTCGATCTGCAAGTGGCCTGGTTTCTGCAGGCTTACTGCCTGCCTTCCGCTAGGCTTTTCTTGCCAGTCATAAGTATGAATTGGGTACTGAGGTAACTGCATAATCGTTTTTCAAAAACATAATATAAACATCATCAGTCAGTAAGGCTGCAGAGCCTGTTAACTTTAATTGTGACTGCATGAATATTAATACAGTACGGTGGGCAAAAAATCTTAATTTCCTTTTCTTATTAATTCTTGGGGGGGGCGGCAATCATTAAACTTATTTAAAAAGGGAGTGGGAGTACCCCAACAAATTATAGGCCAGTTAGCCTTTAGCTGTCTCTGAGAAGATCTTCTCCAAAATATTGCTCTCTGACCTCGAGGAGTGGGTGTCTGGTTATAATTGTTAATCCAGAGAACAAAGGGGCTTTCCAGCAGGCTTTCCAACCGGTCATTCCACAACTGATCATTGCTTTGCTTTAAGGTTAATTGTGATGTTGCTTTAAGGTTTGCTTTAAGGTTAATTGTGATATTGTTGATAGAGGTTATGGAGAAAATTCCAGTCTTGAGACATAATGTTGTCTAGGTTGCGATATGTTAGATTGCGGCATTTCATATATATCTATAAGAAATTTGGATAATGCTGATGTGCTATGACGGGTAATTTTATAGACTGTATATTGAGGTTTATGGCTTTATGGACAATGGTGTCAATAAACATATTTTACTTCTACTTACCAGTCCCACTGTAGACATTTCCCACACTTCTAATCCTCTGTTTTTATTGAATTACCAATACAATTCTGGTTTCATCTTCGTTCTCAGCTCCTCGCTTTTGCTGCAGCATCCGTTGTCGTGTCGATGCTGTGTTTACATTCTCCCACAGTATGGTGGCGCTAGTGGTCTGAGCACTCTACAGAATCTTCAGTCAAATGAACTGAACAATAAGACCCCCTTTCCCTCAAAGAAATGTCAGGAAAGGCCCTTTACTTTTTTGTGTCTCTTTCCCTGTGTTCTTTCATTTTGTTTGGAGATCAGAAGTAACTCGGGTAGCTTATCGGAGGCAACAGTGCAAACCCCTGGATGCCAGCTCCCTTTATTGACTTCTGTTGAATCATTAACATGGCCAGCAGTGCACGTGTCGTGGCGCCTCTTCCGTCAGGGCCTTTGCTTATCAAGGAGCTGCCGTGCGCACCTCTGGAAGTGACCGAGGAATGGAGACCGGAGCAACACAGCATCGATCTTCTAGGAGCTCAAACCTCTCTTCTTATCAGCTACACCGCTGCTTAATTTGAGCCAGGGGTTGCGTCCCACTGGCACTCATTTTTGGAGGGGGCAGCGCTTATTTTTCCTAAACAGACTTTGTCCCAGAACAAGAGACAAAAACACACAAGTGGGAAAGGAGGAGGACTAGAAAGAGGGGAAAACAAGCCAAAAGGAGAGAGCAGCGGTGAAAAAGAACCTTTAAGTGTGAGATAAAGGGGCAGGTATTGAGTGAGTGAAAAAGGCACGCAGCTGAATCAAGACTACACAGCCCCTGATATTCTAGCATCGACCACAGGCTTCTGACCTAAACTTTGGGCTCCGGCACTTATTTTACAAATTAAGCACTGCCCTGCACCTGGAGGGACGGAACGATGAGTTTGGGAGATGATATGTACAAAAATTACAAACACTGCCAGGTGAAAACTGCGACAGGACAGAAAAGGCTGCTCCGTACCTAGAAGCATGTAACACCATAGGGCACCCACAAGTCCAAGGACATGTAAAAAAAAAATCATCCGTCGACCACAACCTCTGTGGAGAATATACAGGCAAAACAAGATACTAATGCCCTCTCCAGGGTACGTTTTATTTGTTTCCCCTGTAGATAAGTGCCAAAGAAAGTTGCTATCTGCTGAACTTTGACATTGCTCGATTTTTTTGAGAGGCCAGCAGAGAAATAATATATTTACCCTACCAGCTGTAGAGACTGTTTAACTTCCAATAAACCGCCGTAAGCAAAAGATAGTCGACTATATTTGTATTTTTACCTCTTGTTATTCCAGTTGTTTGCACTTGGTTTCTCCCACGAGGGCTCCTACTTGCCTCGTTGCTCCGACGGCATTTTACAACTCCCTACTTCTCAGCTTGAAAATATTTTTTTCATCGCAACCCCCAGGGTGCCATCATGTCTGGGTAAAAAAATGAGCGAGTTGTCAGTCGGTGAATTCCAAGTGCGCACTATCCATTTTTTGAGAGCTAAAATCTCACTGTGCTTCTCAATGCACTACAATGCTCCAAATATTTTATGACATTTTCGTTTTTTTTAGTAATCTGAAAAATGAAGCTCTGGTCTTCCAGGAGCTGTTTGCAGCAATGAGTGCTGCACCGTAGCGCATTGAAGCCCAATCACTGTTTCCCATTCAGTTGTCAGAAAGCTGCTGTTGCCACCGGGCTATCTTCTTTCCTCAAGGCCCCGGTTTTGAATGCTACTTTGATGCTGGAAAGACAGAACATGTGACTAAGCAGTCCTGTGCCCCTCTTATATAGTAGGGACTTAAAGCGCAGACTCCCAAACAGAAAGCACTTTGACTTACGTATGCTTGCAGACAAGACGTGTTTGCTGAGAAACAGAGTTGGATGAAATGGCCCAGTGCCCGGAGCAGATGTGCCCAGGTTCAGAGTTGTGGGCTAGCCTTCCAGAGGAGTGGCACTTGACCTAAGATAACCGCTTCAAATCACAGTAATGCCACAGACGGCACAAGAGCGTCTCTACAAGGAAAACCACGACCGCGGGGATGCGCTTAACAAGTAGAGAACAAAGTGTGATGTGTCCATATGTAGCTGCCTAGAGGGCACCGAAGGTGAGGCTCGCGCTGGTGGTAAACGACGTATCAATTGTACTACTTTGAATCCAAGATATGGAGGGGTGTTTATAATTGTGCAGTGAGACTGTTACCTGGGGGGCGGAGGGGACGTGAGAGCGTTTCAAGATGCCTGGAGGACGTAGAGGGAGGGGGGACTTTCTGCAAGGTTAAGGAGGAGTAGTTTGAGACTAGTGAGGATGTCGTAAATCAGTTTGAGGACTGTAGTGTTTGAGTGTATTTGCTAAGCGCAAGGTGTATTAAGGATGGATCTTCTGCCTGTAACTGAGGAAGGTGGAGATATGCAGGTGACCGTTAAAGTGGACGCCGAAGATCCTGACTGTTGGCTTTCCTCTGGCGCGAATGAGGTGGCAAAGTTAATGTTTGACCTCTCTGGTTAATGAAATGCAGATCATTCATGTCTTTTTGTTGTGTTTCGACTAAAGCAGCGAGGAGTAATCCATTTACTGCTAGGGTTGGGGACATGGGTGATGTACTGGTAGAAACGGGCTAAAGAG